>NW_026889750.1:22950000-23550000 GCF_033153115.1 Saccostrea echinata
GTGTATTATGTTTTTTTCTAGCTATGTCTGGATTAACTCGATAACCTAAGAATAAAAAAAATCACTGAAATAAGCAAGTTTTAAAAATGTCATATTACTTTATACAAAAAAGAGTGAAGGTACGGCAGTTGGAATCTTCGATTTTACGTCGTGCCCGGCTCGGTTCATACTTGATTTTGATTTATCAATATCTACACTTTTCCTACCAGTTTCGGGCAGGGATTCGGATGAAATCTACATTTAATCAAAGTACTGAAAGTACTATTACGAGTTGATGGTATTGATTATATAATGTTAAATCAGTTGAGGTCTCTAGTCCATATATGGATTATGTGATATTATGTGCAATGATGAAAACTATCACTTAATCTTTTCTTTTTGTTTTCTTTGAGAAATAAAATTGTATCATTTTATTTCCACCTTTTCTATCGTGCATTTTTAATGTATTTTATTTTTTTTAATATCTACTGGAATGTATAATAATTTATCACAAATCGAACCTTTAAATATAGAAAACAAATACAATGTAATACTAATTCAGGCCCGGATCCAGGAATTTTTTCCAGGGGGGGGGGGGTCCACCCCAGTGAAAAAAAATTTCCAACCCAAAAATTTCTTGACATGCAAAAAAAAAAAAAAAAAAAAAAACAACCTAAAATCCATTTCCAAAACGTGAAAAACACCTATTTCGTGGTAGTGGGGTCCATGTTTTCAAGGGGGGGGGGTCCAATGTCATTTTATTTTGCTTCAGTATATACTTTTAGTAACTCTGCAAATTCCAGGAAGGTTCGGACCCCCCCCCCCCCTTCTAGATTCGCGCATGTAATTAGTTGTAGGATTTTTTGTAAAATGACAATGTAGCTTGCATTTAAAGCAATTTGTATTTTTACAAAATATTAAAGGATACTACCATCATTGAAATGGTCACAGAGCACAGAATATCATCATTAAAACTACCGGGAACATTTTTTTGGCACTCAATATCATTTGACAGAAATATTATATATCAAGTGACTAGAAATTTCATATAGGGAAAAATGGCACAACTGTTGTATAAAATCATATTACAGAACTAAAACAACTCCTAAATAGACAAAAACAAGAAAAAGCTTTAAACACACATATCTCAAACTAATAGGCCAAACCTACAATAGTATTACAAGTAGGGAATTATTATTTACAAATAGCGCAAATTGAATTATTTCATTAACATGTTCATTGAACATTTTCACTGCTTTCTTAAATTGACAAATAATTTGACATTTTCAATGCACATCAATATATTCCAATTCTCGTGATTAAGCCAGTCTTAAAATTCATATCTTTTACTTTCATTTAAATGTATATTACATAATTCAATTTTCTTCATTTAGTTACTATTGAAATTCAACTCCTTGTCTTTCAAAATTTACATGCACGTATTATAATTCAATTTTCTTGATTTAGCCTATCTTGATATTCAGCACCCTGTCTTTTATGATCATTGATATGCACAATAAATATTTTAATTATCTTGATATAGCTACTCTTGAAATTCAACTTTTTGACTTTAACTGAAATGAACATTTTATATGTCATTTCGTTGGTTTAGTCACTCTTGAAATAAATATAACTACTTGACTTTAATTGATACATGCACGTTTTATACATCATTTCTCTCGGTTTAGCCTTTCTTGAAATTCAACTACTTCACTTTCATTGATACATGTATGCACGTTTGATATTTCAATTCTTTCGGCTTTTCGACTGAAGACTTCAAATTCATCACAATGACATGATATTGACTATTTACATGATCTGTCTATACTCTTGAATTAATTTGATTTCTTAATCTCTTCACATTTATAAATATGCATTTCACATTTAATTTATCAGTAACACCCGCTTAATTTTTTTGATTTTGTTTTTATTTATTGCCTTCACAGTACTAATTCACTTTATCACATGGTCAGTATCTGATAGCAAAACACAGCTGCACATATTAAAGGAAACCACTTTCCGGTGTAATGCCGACAATTAATGAGATAAGAATCACAGGCGTAGTAAGTGACCATTGCTGTATTTAAAGCTTGCTGTGAAACAGATCTAGATTGTGGAAGACGGGAATTTTCAACACTGTTTTTAACAAGGAAAAGTAAATTGGAACACAAAGTTGTCCGCTGCTGAAAAAATCTAACCCCTAACCCTTTAAGCAATCGAAATCTTTTGTTGCTTGCACAAGAAATCAGAACTTTAATTTCATTTTTTTTTCAACTGGTACAGCTCATTTATTCCGTTTGAGATAAGTAATTGGTTTACTTCGATCTTCTTTACTGCAAACTCCTCGCTTTGTTTACAAACATAGGCAGTGTTCTCTGTGTTGAACGATTCATCACTAGCGCGGGAAAACTGCTCTGTTCATTAGCATAACAGCGCAAGAATATTAGTTTATTTATATACCACCAGCACGTCAATCTTGTAAAAATAACCTGGTTTGTACAATGTTCAATTTTGTAAATTTTCTTTAAAAATCTGTTTTCAAAATACTTCTTATTATATTAAACATTTATTGATTTATAAATCAAAACTTTGTTTGCACGATATGTCACTTTTGTTGACCGCATGTCCCTAACACTATTTTGTCTAGCGGATAGACACAAATTCCATTAAAATCAATAATAAATATATAATTTTATAAACACTTCAAAGCATATCAGGAAACATATTCTTGTTCTGTAGATTACGAAAACTGTAAATAAACCAATATTATACAAGAACCCGCACGCAAAGTACTCAAACGAAAATGTGATTAGTTTCGATACATTGGGGAATCCCTTACAAGTCACATAACATGAGTTGATACCATCAACTCGTAAAAATGATTGAATAACGCCTTTCAATCGTCTGCCAATTCGAACTTGCTTTTGCTTTATAAAATATGCAGTAAACAAAAACGTCCTGATACCTAGAACTGAAAGTGAAAGCAATGGATGTGACGATTTTTAACCAAGTAAAATGTAGAGGCGTCCCGGAATAACGAGAACAAGTTTGGCGCGGTTTCTGACTTCCCTAGATTTTCCGAAGATGGCAACTGTTGTACCTACTCTCTTACTATATAGACTAATATGACACTTTTTAAACGTGCTAATTTCAGTGATTTTTTTTATTTTTATGTTTTTGAGTGTATTCAGACACACCTACAAAAAAAATCATTATACACAAAATACACCATTTTGAACCCAAGTGCCTAGATGGAAAAAAGAGGAACTAGCAATGGTGTATTAAAATGATTTTAATTACACTGACTATTTGTTTCACTTTCAAAATTTCAAGAAAATAGCAGGTAAACTCAGTGTTAAACTTAGTCTTCAAAAGTATTAAGAGTTCCGAGTGACCACCATCACATTAAATACTGTATTTAAAAAAAACTTTCACATAAAAAAACCCACCAACACTTAAAAAACCACCTTCACATGAGAAACCACCTTCACATGAAAAACCACCTTCACATGAAAATTCACCATCACATGTAAAAGTACCTTCACATAAAAAAACTACCTTCACATGAAAAACCACCATCACATAAAAAACCACCTTCACATAAAAAACCACCTTCACATGAAATAACCACAGCATAACATAATCAAGCACCACCTTCACATGAAATAACCACAGCATAACATAATAAAGCACCACCTTCACATGAAATAACCACAGCATAACATAATAAAGCACCATCTTTACATGAAATAACCACAGCATAACATAATAAAGCACCATCTTCACATGAAATAACCACAGCATAACATAATAAAGCACCATCCTCTCATGAAATAACCACATAAGGCAGCTATGGCGTTCCATACAGTCTGTTCACACATGCTTATGATGAACAGCTATAGCATTCAGCCAACATTGTGAAATTTATGTCTATGCAGTGGATCCACTGTTAGGGTCCCAGGGTGGGGCTAAGTTGGCTGTAAATCAGTTGGAAAAAATCATCACATCTTTGCAGATCTTCTTCAACTCATTTTAATTTGTACGAAGGAAACTATATGATTTTAATGAGCAGCTAACACTCTAATAAAATTGTGAAATTTATGTTAGCTGGATCCAGGAATCATATACCAGAGTCGATTAAGCTGGAATATATTGGTCATACGGTATTCCTTCTAATACGCAGTGTTAACTTAATCTTTGATTGTTAGTACAATAGCTGCAACGTTAATTCCCGTACTAACAATCAAAGAAAGACATTTTATCATTTATATTTATATCTGTAAAAATAATCATTTAATGTAGGATTTAATATTTGAAATATTTGTATCTTTGAGATATATGTCGTTGTACAGGTACGTTCAATTGATGGAACAGCCACTGCACAAGAAGTCTGTAGAAGTAATGTGCTTAGCGGTGTTTACTGACTGATAAACAAAAATGGTTTTCTTAAGATATTCAGTTGATATAAATATATGGTCATAATGCCATTAATGGCCAGTTAGCTATCAACCAAGATTCCGTCGCATTATATCAAAAATCATTCATGGTACTTATGAACATCTTCCTTATTCCTGTTCATTCAGCAAGCAAACTGTTCCTAATAAGAAAAATACTACAGTTTGCTAGTAATATTTTTTACTGACTTTGAATAACTATTTGGTAAATTATAATTTACTGTAGTAAATTACTACAGAAATCTAAAGTTTACTATAGGACAGGTGGTCATGGCCATTTTTAGACTATTTAAATCTTATGAAAAAGAAAAGCTCTATAAAAATATAGGAAATTGCATTTAATATCATAGCTGGAACATGTAATTTTTTTTTTACTAAATAATAGTGTATGGTATGAAAAAATCGTATTTTTAGGTGCACCTCTCTGACGTTCAGTGGCTGGTGCAAGCTGATTGATGTTTTCCCACTTAGTCAACATTTTGAAAAATCATCAGGGTCGACTGGGTTCCATGGTTCTGTTTTTAAAAAAGAAATTATACGACTAAGACCAAATGATAATCATCATCATCATCTGATAGCAAATTATTACAAAATGAATTATTCTTGTGTAAGAATACATTCCAAAATTCTTCTTTTTCATCGTATAAAAATTATTATATTATTATATAATATTTATTTTCAAATTATTGTTAATAAGAAGATTATCCACAATTTTTTATTATTTGGTCTTAGTTTTGATTTATTTTGTAAGGACCCGAGACTGATAGCCCACTGGTCAGTTTCTTTTAGCCCTGTCTTTCTTTATAAATAGTATACATTTCACTATGTAATGAATGTAATAGTAAAATTGAATAGGCACATTAAACGTTGGTTCCGATTCGATTTCTGACTTATAAACGTTTTATCCAAAACATAATATATCTTTATTATATAAAAAAAAAAAATTTCAAAAATTTGACCATTCAATAAACTTCGTCGTGACGCAGTATTTGTAGTACTTCCGTGTTGACACGATCATCCACTCCAAATACTGATGAATCATTGCGCAATCAATCATAATATACAGAGGTTACACCGATACATACCCCGTCAGGTGAATATGTCAAAGACGTTACAAACTTACATAGGCTATACTACAGAATAAAGTAAGAGGAAAGTGTGTTTTGATTAGATATTCCAGTGAGAATTTGTTGCTGTACATAGTTATCGTTGGGAGGCAAAAATCAAACCATAGAACTGTTAGCCATGCAAGAAGAGTTCAGGAACTGGTCTGCGAATGGAAACGCACGTTTAAGCGGGACTGATCAAAAATCGTACATTCTTAAAAGTAATAAAACTCAGGAACAAATGTGCAACCAGATATTCACAATTATGGAAAAGTCTGAAGCTAATAGATGTACGAAGGACAGAGAAAGTAAGTCTACAGATGACTGTGTGATTATTGAAACTACGGAATTTTCTATGGATGAAAAGCCTTCCTGTCGGCAAAAAGGCATTTTCAGTTGGTTGCTACAACTAATTATCCTTGGCCTCTTTCTGATGATTTATATGAACATTGCTGTTCCGAGCAGGGAGATGGACACTTCACAAAGTCCCGCTCCAGTGGTCATCATTATGGATAGCGGGACCAATTCTTTGAATGGACAGATATTCCAAGATTTTATAGATCAAAACGAACTTCTGATGAACAAAACTGACTTGTTATTTTATGATATATCTGATTTAGATAGCATGGCTATTACGTCTGAAAATTTATATCATTCTGAACCTCTCCAGAAGATACAAACAAATATGGAAGTGCTTGAAGAATCAAAAATGTAGTTTCCATTACACAACCACAATTTGATTTTACCCATTTTTTTTTTCTTCCAGGGACAATTTGCGTTAATAATTTAAATATTAAACAGTCTTGATACTTCTGATTTGCAGCGGCATAAACTTCCAGCAAAAACGTATGCTGCTACTCTAAAATGGAATGCTTTTTACAGCAATACATGAGATTGTCATATTGATCAACATTCTTTAATTTTGTCAGTACTCAGTAGGTCAGACAGATCTCGTCAAGTTATCTCACTTTTATGCTCTATGGCCAAAAATATGCTATGTCTCTTACAATTTGCTTGACTTTCATAGATCTTTAAACATAACTGGAAATAATAAAGATAATTAAATTCTGCATACCTATTTCTTGCTTTGATCTTTTTAAATGAATGGGAGTATGATGTATAATTACGTAAATAATATCTGTTTTAGTTAGTAATAAACTGCTCTTACTGTTTCGATCCAATTTTAAGAAAAAGGCAACTACAACCGAACCTTGTTATCTTGAACTCGTTGGAACCGAACAAAAATCTTTGATACATCTGAGGATTCGAGATATTAAGGTAATTTACCTCACGAAAAGTGGTTGGGATTTCTATTCAACTTGTATGTCAAATTTTTAAAAACTCTAGAGAATTATTTTGTTTTATTTATTATTGTGAAGAAATTTTTGGGTTAGAATTTTTTTGACAGGGATGGAACCCCCCCCCCCCGGAAAAAATTCCTGGATCCGTCCCTGCTGTGGTGAATACATGAATCAAATACATGCATTACAATGTGTCTGTCAAATAAGAGCAAGTCCTTACATTTGATGACTTCATCAAGATATACAACTTTGTCTATAGATTTTAAAATTCAATTTAACCATTGAACTTTATAATAAATAAAACAAAACAATTCTCTAGAATTTTTAAAAATTATTTAAGCATGTTGCCTCTTTCTTTCTAATAAATAGAGGGTCTGAAAGGAAGTATAATTTTGCAAAGAAATCTGAAAACTAAAAAGAAAGCTCTCATAAGCTTACATAAGTTTTTATATTTTCTTTTAAAATACACAACTTGACTTATTGTCCGTCCGTCTTTCTGTACGTCTCTTATCCGCAACGTTTCTTAAACCACTGAATGAAATTCAATGAAACTTTCACAGAATCTTTTTTGTTACACAGTATACCATTGTGCACTTCCTATTTTACTTTTTGATCGGACACATATTTCGGGTTTCCAATAGCAAAACACTGACACTGCCATTTTTCTATAATACTAGATGAAATCCCGCGCAAGCGCGGGGAATTGAATTTATACCACTACCGACAGAAAATATATTGTAGTTTTCTACTGACAGCCTACAGGCTTATAGCAGGAACAAATACTTTGTTCAAATCCCGCAGGAAGTAGATTTACCTATCCACCCCAACCCCCGTTTGTTGTGTTTGTTTTGTTTTATTATTTTTTTTTTAACTTGAAAAATAGCAATTTCATTAATTGACGTTTATTGTGAAACCTGTTATACTATGTTATGGATATTGTACTTCAGATGCTCTTATTTCATTTCCGTCAAGGATAAAAGCAACGAATATGCACATTTTACTAATAAATTGATGGGGGGGGGGGGGTAAAAATTCACAGGTACTTGGGTCTTGGTTTATAAATATGTTTGTACCTTATTGATATGTAAAAATGTATTTTACTTTTTTACCTATCAATAATAGGTACATACATATTTATAAACCAAGACCCAAGTACCTGTGTAAAAATTAGCTTTTAACGCCCTATGAATAGGCTGAGTATTTGATACAAAAGAGTAAGCTGCAATAATGTAGCTCTCTCCGATTTTTTTTTTTTTTTTTTGATCTGATATTTTCTGGCCTCTCTCTCTCTCTGCCCCCCCCCCCTTTCAAAAAAGGAGAGGGCTACATTATTGCAGCTATAAAAGATTGTATTCAGAAATTAACTGTGCATTGATTAAAGCGGAAAATATTACATCTTTAATTGTATTTGAACAATACCTTTTTCATTAATTAATCATGGCCGTAGGAACCGGGGGGCACGTGGGGGGGGGGGGCAATAATTTTGCCGATATATAAATTACTATTGCTTCCTACGGGCCTGAATTTTCTCTTTTCATGTAAGCAAGTTTATTACGAAGAACAAATTTTACTTCGGGTTCGTTGCCACGATGCTCTCAGTAAGGAATATATACAAATTTTACCGATAGATTTATTAGGAAAACCTACTACATACATGTATATGTAATAGTCTTTCGACATATAATCATATTCACAACTTATAGTGTTATCAGTGATTTACCATTATTTCAATTATGACCATTTACACAAAAGCTTTTTTTATGGTCATGTAGCTATAAGCGCCTTGTTTTTTTCTTAACATCGGGCTCGATGCTATATGATGTTCTAGAAGCTTCCGTCAATATAAAGATCGGTGAATGACGAAAATATTTTGCACATTTCCCTTTTTAATCGGTTATCACAACTTATTTCTTTTATATAATTTAAATCGAGTTTTGATTGAATAATTCAGTGATGACGTTTTCTGTAATAAATAAACGATTGCTTGTTGTCAGTTTCATTAAAAATTGCCAGTAAGGCCAGGTAAAATTAATCTTTAGATTCTCATCCCCGCCCGCCCCTCTCAAAGTGCCCCACCCCGTTGTTTTTTATTTTGCTTTTTCGGTGCCAAACGTATTATTTTCATGTATTTTTATTCAGCAAGAATCTGGGTCAAAATTTAAGAGTTATCTCCCGTCTGTATCAAAAGTCGCGTGGCGCTATTTATAGCAAAAAAAAAAAAAAAAACTATGTGAAGAATGGAGAAATATCGGCAATAAAAGCAATTTAAATATGTAAGGAAAAGATAATTTATCAGTAATGAGAAGGCAGAAAAGCAAAAATAACATATAAACACATTTAGATACCATCACTGGTATGGGCAAGTTTTTAAAGAGATTTTAACTGAGTAAAAACAGACGAAGAAAATGCACATGGTCAAGTTTTAAATAACGATCTCCAGTTAGATGTGATTTTGCATTAAAAAAATAAAACATCGTCCAAAGACTTTAGAGAATAACAGTGCTAAGGAAATGTTAAATCTTAAAACTGTTTAGGCCTAGGCTTTTCAGTAGAATATTTTACAGATTTACACAATCCTGATTTGCAAATATGATATAGGGTGAGTTAACCATGCATCGGACACATACCTTGCTTCGGACAACTTCAGTCAATAAAAATAGCAACAAATCTGTATGACTTCTTGTTTTGACTTGTTTTTTCTTAAAGCCCAAGATTTAAACTTTTTAACGATGCCGATTTTTATTATCACGTGGTTATACAAGCACCACCAGGACGGCCTTGAAGTGACGTCATTTTTGACATCATCAGAAGGTGAGTCAACAAAATTTTACAACTTTGTAAATGTTTAGAGTTGTCTTTCTTTATTTAGGCTTCATTGAATATAGCCGATTCTGATGAATTTTGTCGATAATAGCTTATTTTATATAAAATAACAAGAAATTTCATAAGAAAGTGGTCATTATTTTTCATAGCGTTGTTTTTTACTTGCATGTCTAATTCACCTTGCATCGGACATAAATTAACCATGCATCGGACACTGTCCGATGCATGGTTAATATTCCTTTTTCATATAAATATCCTTATCAACTAACAGATGATATTGCTGAAAAAAGATAAGCTCAACACATTCAATGAAAATATGGATATTTAATAACCGAGTAAATCGATATGAAAAAATTTACAACTTGAAGAACTGAATTCAATAAAAAATAAATAAACAAAATAAAACCAAATAAATAAAAAAATACAGTAATAAAATAAAATTTGCAAGAGCTCCAGAAACCTGTACTCTTTATCCCCCCCAACCCTAGATCCATGCACAGTCATTTAGCATTATAAATATTATATTGGAAGTATTTTTCGAGGGGGGGGGGGTGTAGCATCTATTGATCTAATTCTACCCATGTTATTGCTCTATTTGGACGTAGGAAGCGATAATCGGCCCAGAGACTTATACTTTTTTTTTTTTACCACGTTTAAAAATATATACGAAATCCCATCTGTCTTGCAAGCTAAGTTAAATAAAAAAAAAAAATATTTGCCCCATGCACCTCTAGAAATCTGCAGTCTGCTTATCTTCCCTGATGTCTTTCCTATAGTCATGCACAACGATGTATATAATATACTGGCAGTATTTTTCGTGAAGGGTCTTACTCCTCCGTGCCTAATCTTAACTGCACTTCTCAGATTATTTTCCTCTTCCGGACGTAGGAATTCCCCTTTTTACTGCAAATATGTCTACTATTACATATGAGATCTTGTCTGTTTTGCAGATTGAAAATTCTTTTTTCAGTTTCCAAATGAAAAACGTAATTATCAAAAACGTTTATGCTGTGGGGATGCATCACTGGGGTCCTAGACAACTAGAAGTGGGCTCGCTTTACTTCTTAAAATTAGAAGACGATAATGCCCGTGACCCAAATGCTGTCGCCGTATGTGAAGACAGGCAGACAAGACATTGCAAGGCCTATCTTAGGCGAAGTGATGCTTCAAAAATATCCCAAATACTTCGGGAAAATCTGGTCCATGGTTTTCTTTATCTGAAGCCAAAATCAGGACTAGACCGTTTCAGTCAAAGGACTGGGCCTTTGCAAAAGTGCAATGTTGGTTTTAAAACCCATGACGATGACGTTGAACGTGTTCATCAGTTATTGAGCAACTTAACATACATTGTCTATTAAATTAAATGGAATTTATTATCAGAATTTGTGTGTGTTTTTTTGTATTTCAGTGCTATACTGGGTCATAATGGCTCCTGTTAAGAGGAACAGGTGGAGCCAGGAAGCAATGGCAGCGGCAATAACCGATGTAAAGGCTGGTAGGCTGTCTATAAACAAAGCCAGTCATCATTATAACGTGCCTAAATCGACGTTGCATGACCGCATCACAGGGAGGGTGAAGGAAGATGCAATAAATGGAAAAAGTCCACTTCTATCGTCTGCTGACGAAAAACAGTTGTTACAAATAGCTACAGAAAGAGCTGAAATGGGTGTTGGTTTCAGTAAATCCAACTTTAAACGCGCTGCTGCAGCCTTGGCGAAACAGCGGGGGGCATCCTTTAAAAGAGGAGTTCCGTCTGAAAAATGGTGGACCCTCTTTAAAAAGAGAAACGGGGGCGAAGTGTCATTGCGCCAGCCGGAGTCAACAGCCAGCATAAGGCACAAGACAATGACTAAAGAACGGACTGAAAAATACTTCGCCGTATTGCGCGACGTACTGACAACAAACGGACTAGACGGTAATCCTAACAAAATATGGAACATGGATGAAAGCTTTATATCTCTATCATCAGATAGTTCCTTGGTTGTGGCCAGGTAAAAAAAATAATGAATAGGCATAACCCCCGCCCACCCCTTTTTTTTTCCTTTCTCAACACTGGTTCGTATTTAATTTTAATTTTTCCGAGTCAATTTCGCATGAAATAAAATGATTTTAACCCTGCTATGAATTCAGATACATATACTTAATATAAGGGGTCAGAGCCATAAAGCTCACCCTGTTACCCGGCTATTCTTCAAAAGAAGAAAGTCTTCACCATATTCCTAAAACAAGAGGCCTGTGGGCCACATTGCTCACCTGAGCACATTGATTAGGAAAAACCAGAAATCAGTTCAGTATTGAAAGGTTTAAGGGGGAAGGAAGCAAACTTGAATGTACACTACCTCAGGATACTTCCATATCAGTATCACTAATCATAACTTTGCTGTTCTTGAGGAGAAGAATTGTTGAGATTTTTACCTATGTATTCATATGTAAAACTCTGATGGCCCATTGTGGCCCCAACCTACCCACCCTAGTTTTAAACAAATTTAAATCTACACTACACAAGGATGTGTTCCTTGAACCTCGAGTATGTAATGACTCTTTCACAAAAGTTTCATCTGTCCTTGCCCAGTGGTTCTTGAGAAGAAGAATTTTAAAAGATGCCAATTTTATCTCCCCTTGTAGGAGTGTGTCGCACATCCTGTGAACAAACTTAAATCCCCTCCACAAAAGGATGCTCCTTCACAAGTAGGGTTGAAATTGGTCGGCTGGTTCTGAAGAAGTGTAACAAGAGGCCAAATCCCTCACCTTAGCACAACTGCTAGGAAAAAGTTTGAATATAAAAGTGTGACCCCACCCTACCCCCAGTAGAGAAGGGGTCATATTTTGAATAATATTATATTGATTCTACACTACCTGAGGATGCTTCCATATAAATAGGCTTTGCTGTTCTTGAGAAGAAGATTTTTTAAAGATTTCCCTACATACATGTATTCCTATGTAAAACTTTAATCACAAATTGTGGCCCCACCCTAACCAGGGGGTCATGATTTACACAAATTTGAATCTACACTACCTCAGAAAGATTTCATATAAGTTTCGTATTTTCTAGCACAGTGGTTCTTGAGAAGAAGATTTTTAAATTTTCACATAATTATCTCCTCTTGGAAGAAGGTGTGGCACTTCCTGTGAACAAATTACCCAAGTATACTTTGTGACAAGTTTGGTTGAATTGGCCAAATCCTTCTTCATCAGAAGATGAAAATGTGAAAAGTTTACAATGACAATGATGACGACAACTACGACAGACAACAGACAAATTCAGATCAGAGTTTGTTATTTCTTCTCTCAAAAATCTTATTAGAACTGGTACAAAGTACGTTCAATCCAAAGCTGGAAGTAGAGAGCATGTGACTATTCTTGCTTGTGGGAATGCTGCTGGTGAATTTATACCACCCCATTTCATTATGAAAGGAAAAACCCAGCTTGCCCTTAGATCTTGGGATTCTGAAAATGCCCCTATTGGTTCTTTTGTCAGCGTGTCCGACTCAGGGTGGATAAAACAGGTATGGTGTTAACAAAAATCTTAAATTAATACGCAATTTCTGAACATTTGATGTCATTGAATAACAAATATTTCTACAGACAATGACTCTCATTTCCAAGTTTTCTTTTTCTTCCCATAGGGTTTGTCACTCTTATGGTTTCAAAAGGTTTTTCTGCAGAATATAGGTCCTGAACGTCCGCAGATTTTAATATTTGATGGACATGATAGCCACCATCATGTAGAGCTTATTGAATGTGCACGAGAAAACAACATTATACTAATGGAAATACCAGCTCACTGTTCTCATTGGCTACAACCATTAGATAGGCACGATTTACTTTCCTCTTTGTGAAATAATTAGCTAACTCATATTTATCTTTCTCTTTCCTATGATCATATCGAATTTCAGGTCTGTGTTTGGGCCCTTGAAAAAGAAATGGCGTGAAGTCAATACGACTTTCATCATGGAAACTGCCTGTCCCATCACACACGGCAATTTTTTCCGCCTCTTCTCGAGGGCATGGAACACTCTGAAGCCTTCTTATCTCATAAATGGGTTTCGGGTTACTGGGATTTCCCCTCTTGATCCTGCTGCAATTCCTGAGGAAGCTTTCCTTCCATCAAATGTATATGCTGACCCTGCAGGTATATTAGAAAAATGTCTTTATTAAACAGATACTGTGCCATTAAACGGCTTATATGTGTAAATGTTCCTAAACTGTTAGTGTTATTCCGTTTTTGTCTGTGTGGAATATATAAGAAATGAAGTCCACATTATCATGAATGATGCAGGATAACCTCCGAGGTCGAAAAATGTCTGAAATATAAAAGCCGAGGAGGTTATCCTGCATTATTCACGACAACAAGGTCTTTATTTCTATTCTACTAACAGCTCTAAAATGCAGCTGAGCATTTCCTCTATAGAGAAACGAATTAGGACACCATGTCGCGATTTTGCTGTTCCATTTAACACCAGAGTCAATTTGTTTACTTGTGTACCGATTGCAAAAAATGCAGACGATTTCAGCTTTCGTTGGATTAAAAATATCCTTTAATTATTTATAAATTTGTTTGTAACATGTATTGATTAATTTTTATGAATGTAAAATGACAAAATCAGTTGTCTATTTCATTGCTTTATCTGCAAGATCAAGGAGTATATATGTTGTAAGGAGGTCCGTGGAACTGCCCCACTTTTCAGCTGTTTCAGGCAATACACACTTATTTAGACTGCATAAGACGACACATCAATATGGTCTAAATAAGTATTAGATTCTACAGTGAAATATTTATTTCAACTGTACAGGTTTGACATGCATTTCTGATCTGATAATTTTTATATGACGTTCCCGATTTATTGGAGAATAATGTCCACGGCATTTCTTTGATCTCGCCAATAACTGTGGTAGAATATACAAATATAGCTTTTTGATGAAATCAATCACTAGATATATAGACCTTACAGAAAGGAATATCGACCGAGCACAAAGGGATTAATATACTGTACCGAATCAAAAGGCCATATTTGTTTCATCATTTTTTCTTATCAGTTAATAAAAAATATCTTGAAATCCATGGTTCTAAAAATCAACCTAATACAAGGCATTGTTATGTCTTACCCATTATGAAGTCACAGTTACAAATTGCAGCTGCAGTATCTGTTTTTTGAATCATGCAGCTTATGAAGACTATTGTGAACACATGATCTAGTTTGAGCCAATAAAAAAGCTGGCAACAATAGAGAAAAGTAATAATTTGGTCTACCATTCCATATCTGTTTTTATTATTATTCTCTGTTGTTGCCAGCTATCTGATTGGCTCAAACTATATCATATGATCAAGTATAAAAATATTATATATGTAAGTATTATAAACTGGGTGTTTCCATTTTAAAGGTGCTTGGACACAGATTTGAAGTTAATATTTTCTCAAATTTTCTGTATAATATCACGACTTATATATTGCAATAGCATTTCACACGAAAATATAATTAAAAACTTATTTCATCTGGAAATTATTGGAACTACGAATTCCGGGACGTGTTTGATAAACACATCTTTGCACTTACCCTGGAACACAAATTTTAACTTTATCCTTAATATTTAAGAAAAGAGGCGATTCTGTTATGTATTAATGAAAAATAGTATATCTTTAATCCAGAAAGATCAGAGTAGAAATGTTCGAAAGCAAAACCAGCTCACCAGTATTGTCAGTCCGTGCTCTGTGATGTGTACAGAGCTTAACAAATTGAACACACCCGTGAAACGTAAACCGTTTTCGTAAACAGGGCACGAGCTCTGTTATTGTTAATGTTTACGATTCACCGGGTGTGTTCAATTGTTAAACTCTGCACACACCACTGAGCACGGACTTACAATACTGTGAGTGGGTTTTGCTTTCGAACATTTCTACTCTGAATTTTCTGTGTTATAGTTTTAATATTTTTCATTAATGTACAACAAAATTGCCACTTTTCTTAAGTGTTAAAAATAAAATTAAAATATGTAAGAGCGCAAGGATGTGTCAATCCAACGCGTCAAGAAATTCGAAGTTTTGATAACTTCGAGATGAAATAAGATTTTTATTACATTTTAGCATGAAATGTTATAGCAACATATAAGTCATGAAATTATACAGAAAATTTGAGAAAATATTAACTTCAAATCTGTGTCCAAGCACCTTTAAGCTTCTAAAAAAAATTATAAACCTACTGTTTATAAAATTGGAAATGTTCTTCTGTGAAGCAACAATAGTGCTGACATCACAATAGTCTTTATAAACTGGATGTATCTAAAAACAGATACTGGTGCTGCTATTCGTTACTGTACGTGACATCATAATGCAAATGACATAACATTGCCTTTTATGAAAAGTATTGAGCATCAATAACATGGATTTTAAGACATTTCTAATTAATGGATAAAAAAAATAATAAAAGAATTATAGCCTTTTGATTTGGTACAATCCCTTGATATTCATGCTACGTCGATATGCTTTCTCTAAGGTCTATATATCTAGGGACTGACCTCATCAAAAGGCTATAATTGTATAATAACCTGTGTAACTCTTCAGTGTTTCTTCAACAAGTCTTTCATGTTACCAGCTGGCGCCTCTGCGGCTCCACATTTTACCTTGATTTTTTTAGTGTGCTACATACAATAAGTCTGTATTTGACTTGCACACAAATAATTTGCAAAAAACTTAACATCATACAGCTTTGTTAACATGCCATCATGAAACAAATTATTTGTAATGTCTTAAATAAAGTGTATGATCAATTGTACTTCATTCATTCAGCAACATTAGACCTATTCCATTGCCTTCATCAAACCTTGGCTGTACTAGATAACTTGATACGCATGTCCGCCTAACATTTGTGATATGGCTGCCTGTTTACTGCCTAGGGAAAATAAAATGCTTCCAAAAGGACATCTTCGCTAGCCAAGGGTTTCTGATACGCTACTCTCCTCATATACCCTTGGCATACGGTGCTGACAAAAGACAGGATTGTTTTTGTCACGTGATCATGATTCTTACCAGCTACGCACAGATTGCGTCATCGACATAAATAAAAAGCGTATTTAAAAAAAATTTGTTTTTAAAGAATAATTAACAAGAAGGTATTGAGTTATGTTAATTTGCTATTTAAACATGTAAAAATGCAAATCTACATCTTCAGTATAGATTCTTAATCACATATTTTGCACGTATACGCTTTAGATATTGGATGACATCATATAGCTATTCATAGAATGGCATGTTATCTTACGGATCATTGTTTACTTGCGTTTTACATTACCAATATTAAAGAGTCAAGATATATCCCGAACGCAAATATCGTCATTTATAAAAAACAATTGCTGATTGGTCGAACGATGTCAATCAACTCCAATCACAACTTGAGAAAAAAATCCCAACTTTTTTTTAACACCGTATGCCAAGGGTTTATGAGGAGAGTAGCGTACCAGAAATCCTTGGCTAGCGAAGATGCCAAAAGGACAACAAACAAGCATTTGACATACGAAAAAATCTTCAAGGGCAGTAAGGTAATACAGTGTACTTAAAATAACACATACCAAGAAACTTGCATTTAGCATCTTCACATAAGTACGTTTGTCAGAAGATGGAAATCAGCACACTCTGCATGTGTAATACAGGGTGCAGCCATATTGTCTATAAAGTAGCCCCGGTTCAATAGTGGTTTACACGATACAGCTGAGGTTCAATGAGGTACAAATCGGTCGATGTGTGCCGAGTGGTACATCATTATGCATCATTATGCAATTTACTAGGTGACAATGATAATAGCAGTGGACCTACCTCTTCTGCATTTCCACCGATGTCAGTGCTGTCAAGTTCCACACCTGGGATGGCTGGGGAATGTCCACCTGCTGCATCAACCTCTGGTAGTGTTTCATAACACCAGTATTCAGAGTGTCTTTGTACTGTGTTAAAATCAACACTTGAGTTTTCCAAGGAACACCTGCTATAGCATTATTGAAAATATAAAATATAAATAAAGCATTATAGACAGACAGATGGAACACCCAACACTATAACCCCCCTCCCCCTTTCCAGTGGAAAAGGGGGTATAAAAACATCCATGGGTGGAAAAACTGGGGAACATTTTTTTTTTCCATACAATGTAGCATTCAATCAGAAAATCAAGCTCTTTACTAAATTGAATTAAAATCATTAGGAATATTATTTGTTCATACATTCAACACTGAGATAACCTACTCTGTATTCAAGAATTGTCAGCCTGCAACTTTGCTCGAATTCATTTCTCTACAATTAATAGAATGTAATCAGAATTCAGTTTTTGGTATGTTCATAATACAGTTTGAAAATTGTGTATACTATGGTAATTTTACATGGGCAAATTAGGAAAATGTTTTAAACAATACATGTAATATGGCTCATTTCTCCTAGCAGTCACAAAAAAGGAAAATGAGAAAGTTTCACATTATTTTTTTTTTTCAATTTAGAATATAAATTTGAATTACAATCATTGAGTGAAGACATTCCCCAGTTTTCTGCTGAGGAGGTTCAAGCATTGCTGGACATGGGGTATTCATTTGTTGATGTTCAGCCCACTCCTCAACCTGCTGTTGTTACAACTGAAGGTGTGAGTGACTGTCCTCCAGATTTAGCTCTGGCTGCAATTGAATGTTCCATGACTGAAGACAGAAAGCTTCTATATGAGACCTGGTTTAATTTTGGAATTGCAGTGGATAATGATCCTTTATTTCAAACCTGGAAAACATTAAAATCTAAGGTATGATATTACTCCAGGATCATTTCTACACGTTACTAGGAAAAAAAATTATCATTTAAGAAATAAACAACAATGTTAAAAAGTTCTCTGGGAAATGAACTTGGTTGGTCACGTGATCAAATCCTGTGAAGCCCAAAGGGCTTCTCAGAAGATTTGATCACATACCAACCAAGTTCATTTTCCAGTGAACTTTTTAACACTGTTGTTTATTACTTTTATTTACATTTGAGACGAATATTCTGAAAAGAACTGCATTTATTACACAAACGGTCCGCCGTATTGCTATGTTGTGACGCGCAATGACCTGGAAGCTGTTTAGTCTTGAGAGTTCGCCTTGCTCCAACATTTGAATACTTACATTGATGTTCAGCAATCCAGTTCAGGAAATATCTGTTCATAATGAAAAAACAATGATTGCTACTGAGAATAATCTTACTATTATTGTATGAGTTCTTTATATATGAAGTCAAAAGCAGTGGTATCGTCTTCATTTAACATACCTTCAAAGGAATTTCAGGTGAATAGGTAAGCGTGATTTTAGGCTAATTAAAAATATTCTTCACAACGAAGAAAGAACTAATGATCATTTGTTGAAAAAAAATATATGTTTCAATAATTTTATCTTTTTCATCGCTTTAACGGCTTAGAAGTTCCGAAACCAGTGTCACCGGGACAGAAATATGTAGACAAGATATCATCTCACTGTGTGATTCAGTCATGCCATAACCTCTGACCCCCTGATAAGTTCATACGGAAATATTTACATTTCCAAATATTTTTTAAGATTCTTTGCAAATTAGAATGCTGTTCATTTTCTCATGAACTACCATGGATGAGCATGAATATCTCCATTGTTACGTCATAATACATTACTGTACTTGATGTAAAAACTATAGTGCAAACCGTTTTGCTTTAAAAATGACAGTTGAATGGTGAAATTTGTGGTAACTCATCAGAAAAATAATGTAAATATAAGAAATGAATTTAATTTTTGAAGATTCATGAGGTACATGAACTACAACGCTTCACGCCGGCATATTTATCATGAAGCGCTAACGCTAGCGCTAGTTCATGTCCTCATGAATCTTCAAAAATTAAATTCATTTCTTAATTGAACATATTTTCTCTTCAATAGGTTCATCTAAAAAAATATTTGCAAATGTAAATAATTAACAATGAAAAATATGTTTTTCCATTACCAGCTAGTTACCAATGATGCAACAAACATTCTTGGAGATATTCCTAGAGTGAAACCTCCAACCAAACCTGCAGCATCAAAGAAGGATGGTTTTTTTGTTTTAACTTGTGATGAGGCATTCAAGGCCAAACTTCTGAAAGAAGAAGAAAAAAAAGAAAGAGAAAGAAAAAAGAAATTAAAATCAGAGAAAAAAAATATGAAAAGATGTTAAAAAAAATAATAAATCAAGTTTCAGACATCTGAAACTTTTTGTTTAACAAAATTATTCATTTTACACTTTGTTCAATCATTCTTTGAGAACTAAGCACTAACCCTACTCAAGTCTCCTTCTTGTTGTAATAATATGAACATTACCCAACTGCAGATGGTATTTTTTTTAATCCTGATGGGGTGAAAAACTTAAAAAAGTACAAAATAATAATGTGATTCTATATATTTTTCAGGTAACAGGTCTAATATTAGATATAAGACATATGCATTGTGCCAAATGCGATATCTAACCTTATCTGATATTAAAAAGATGCACAAACATTTGTGTATCACATGTAAGCTAAACAGGCCTATGCCCAGAGAAGTGGATAAATGCGCATTTTTCTCCCCGACCAATGCCAAAGCAAAAATAGGACAAAAATTATTGCATTTTAGCATAAAATAATAGTTACAACAGCAATTCAAAACAAACTTACTCTGTAAGGAAGCCACAATAGCAAAAAACATCCCAGCAGGCTGACCGCATGGTGCAACCATGAACTCTAACACGTAAAGTAAAGATGCAACCGGAACAAACATTTCCGGTATGATGCTACTCATACTTTCGTACCAGAAAGGTTAATTATATTTATAAATCGAATGTTTTTCCCTCTACAATCTACAAACAGGAGTGGAGGATGATCCCCCTCCAAAAAAAGGTTGATGAAAAACTCCCTCAGGTATTCTCTCTCTCAATCATCATCTCTTTCCTCTCTCTCTCTCTTAATATTTTCTTTATATTTTGGATCAATATGATCAATCAAACTAAAATAAAGGGTAAATATCTAACTGAAGCATGGACTATATTTACATTCCCATTTCATAATCATTTGGGAGGTTTTAAGGAACCTGCGATAAAAAAATTATGACATTTACCGTTTCAATATACGGTTTGTCCGATGCATGGTGAATATTGTCCGATCCATGGTGAATTTTAGCTCAATCCAAAAAATCCACTTTTTAATGACATTTTCTCTATAGATGGCATAAAATTGTATCAAAAATTCATATTTCAATCGCATAATACATGTTAAGCTCTATTTTTATAATACTTGGTCGGCAGCGATATTGCTAGAACTTGTTAAAGTAGAAAGGTGTCCGATCCATGGTGAATTCACCCTATTTAATGTCGAACATGTCAAGTCTCAAGAACGATTGAATGTATGAGGACAGTGGAAATCTGTGATATCTGTATATCACACAGAACAGAAGGAGTTAACTATAAGGTATTTGGGGAAAGGCCGATGAGAAAACATGCATATGCAATTTATTAGGATCAGCACCTCATTTTGTTTGGCTTGTGCCGTATCTGTGTACTTGATTATTTGTTAATAAAACTAAAAATATTTTAATTTTCTATAACAAGAATCTTCTGTAGATATTTAAAAGAATATGAAAACAATAAAATCTATTCATATTGGCATTAACATAATGTAAAAATTAAGTGTACACGAATGTGTTGTTGATACTTTCATTTATAAAAAATAAAAAATAAAATCCGCCCACCCGCCCCAATTTTTCAGCAAATTAGGATGAGAATCTAAATTTTAAATTTATATGGCCTAACCTAGATCCGCCAACCGGAAACGCCACCTTACTCACGTTTTAGCTATTTCATGGCTGTTTATAGAAAATGAAAGTAGACTTTTAATTTAATGTACGATACTTACTATGCGAGTGAAATCTAAATATAGTTTACGGACATCAGCTTGTAGCTAGTGTATTGTTAGAGGAGTAAGTAAGAACTCTGGTGCACCCGTTTCGGAGTTTATTTGCAAAATTTATTAATTTATAAGTATAGATTGAGGGGAACCCATTTCTTATCCGCAACTCTTCCTATACCATGTATACCACTGAATAAAATTTAACGCTACTTTCACAGAATCTTTATTACATACATGTAGTGCCATTGTGACCTCCTATTTTACTTTTTGATCTGACGCTTATTTTGGGTCTCCCATAGCAAAACATAAATTTTTCCATGATAATTATATGGGAGGCGGTGGGTATCATTTTGTGAGCTCAGTGCTCACAGTACCTCTAGTTTTATTCAGTTTTTTTAAAAATCTATTTATATCCAAAAACACTGGTGCTCATTTAATTACTAGTCATAACCAAAAAACTATTATGGATTTCATGGGTTAGCCTTCGGTAAAGGCTTTAATATTTATTGCAGCCACTCATTTTCTTTTTTAGTTTTTATAGATTGATTTTTTTTTTTACAAGAACTTATGATTATTTCATTTGTATTTTACATGCTAATTTTAACATGTCAATATTGCTGTATATCATATACCTACGGAAGCCGGTTGGTGCCAGGTAGAAAAAATATTTTATCTGGCGACCGCCAAATAATTGTCTGGCGGCCGCCAGAAACTTATCTGGCGACCGCCAAATAATTTTCTGGCGGCCGCCAGTTAAAAAGATCTGGCGGCCGCCAGATAAATATTAGGCGGCCGCCATATAAATTTCTGGCGGCCGCCAGATAATTTTCTGGCGGCCGCCAGTTATTTATGTGGCGGCCGCCAAATAAAATATTTTTCTACCTGGCACCTACCGGCTTCCGTATATACCATACCTAACTAAACAAACAATATACAAACATAGAGGTCAATCCATTAGAGTTGCAGTCTTATCTGGGGCCTTTTAATTTAATGACATGTTCGCTCTTACTTTAACAATAAAATGACAACTGTAGCACTGGAATATCTTATCATAGATGTACTTTATTACATTTTTAACAGTGACATCAAAAACTTATTTGAAGTACATGTATCTTTTCTTACTAACATTATACCAATAAGTATATGAGTGAAAAATGAACTTGATTACTTGAATATCACAAAATGGCTTGACTGTTTACAATTATATTTTTTCCTAAATTTCTTTTACAGTTGATCTATAAAATTCAACATGAAAAGTCCTCGTTTATTTTCTCTGTTATTTCTTTCATACTTGACAACAAATAAATTGTACATGCTGTTCAGTCACAACACACAACTACAAATTGAGGGAATGATGCTGTTTTACTTCATCGTACTAATGGTGTCTGCTTTAACTGCAGGAGAATGGAGCGTAATCTTGACACATCCTTGGTGTTTTTGGAATTTTTGGGGTTGAATTCACACAATCTACAGATTTTCTCCCACTCTCCACCAGGCTGTGTCGTGTCTCGGTCCTTCACAAAAGCTTCCTCAGCAGTTCTGAAGCAAAGAGGAAAATTATGTTATATATTACTTTTATCCATAATAGTTTAATATATATTTCAATATCTTTGCCATAATCTAATATATTAAAAATAAGTACAGGCTGAGTAAAATTAGCCATAACAGAGAAATGAAAATGCAATGTTTCTTTATTTTCCTTAAAGGGCAAAAGACACTCTACAAGAGAGATAACTCTATCATTGATAAATGACCCTTTCCTTTTATGCAATTTTTCATTTTTTTTATCAAGATTTATTTCAAATTTTCTTGTGTATGGTATATTAAAATTTCTTTAATTTCATTTTTATGCCCATTTTCTTTGACAGATTTCTGATCATTACAGAAAAAATATCATTTAAGCGAATCTTTAACATAATTAATACTTATTTATGTGAGTAATTTTTGTATTCTTTACAAATAATATTACAATTTTAATTATTGTATTCTTTATTCTTTTTTTTAAGGGGGAAGAATAAGTGTATGTGAATCATAATATGTTGGCTATCTCTTATGTTAAATCAGCAATACTCTCCATCAACTCTGAAGCAAAACAAATGCTATTTATTTTTCCTTCCATATATTGTTTCATCCTGTAGAGCTCCTCAGATATGAGAATACTGTAATTTTTCTGAGGTTAAAAATTGTTTGATTTTATTATCTACATCTTACGAAATAGTGTGTCTTTGGATAATGCACAAGAAAATAAATTGAAAGACTTAACATCTGACAGTTCTGTTTTTACTTCACAGATTATACTTTCCTTTATTCTTGTATATACATGTATGTCAATGAATGCTAACCATTCCATCTGACAACGAGGAAGCGTTGTTTGTTTGTTTGTTTTTTTTAAATATTTTTTTCTTAATAATAAAACTATCTGCTAGCACACCACTGAATATATGTTTCTGCATAATCCACTAAAAACATGCATTTGTCTCCATTTTCTGACTACAAGTACTTTTTCATAAAAGTAAAAGAATTCTGATTACTATGGAATCACTTTCTTCTGTGGGAGCTAGTTTTTATCGATCTATTTTACAGATTTCATAGGTGAAGAACTCTTAATGAAAACTGTATACCAACATTTCTTGAAGCAAGTTTGTACATGACAGGTAATCATGAACTACACAACAGATGAACCTCCACAAAATGTAATGATTCCACAGTAACTAGTAACACAAAACAACAGTACCCCTTTCCAACTAAGACAGAGGTCTACAAAAACTGTTCACAAAATTAATATACATGTAATTCCAGATATTAGGTTTATCAATACTTACACATTGTGTTTTCTAACCAGATGAAAGCACATAAAAAAGCAAAAAAGCACAGTAGGAAAACTGACCACATAGCAATTATATGTGTAAAATACACTCATCTGGGAAAATATTATTAGAAATATTGTCATACTTATACCATTGAGTCAGTAATGATCAAATTGTGTACATGTATATAAGCATTGTAAAAATTTCTGAAGAAGATAAGAAAACTGCAATACTTGTATATCACTGCACATGAAAATCAGTATGTGTTTCACATCCAAAAATTAAAAATGTTAATTTTTTTCCCTTATGTGTCCTATGACATTTTTTTTTAGATCTCTAATCATATCTTGTGCTTGTGATGGAGTTAGATCTAGATACAGGTATTTTTAATTTCAAGAAATCCTAAAACATTTTTTATTAGTGTTAATCAAAGAAATAGACGAACACCTGCCACATTTTCCCCACATTAATCATGATTGTACTACAACCCTTGTACAAATGCTTGCCTGTGGACAAACTGTGTCATTATGTACTGTTATTGGTATTTTTACCTGTTTGTTTCCTTTGTCTTCTGTATCTGCTCATTGTGATGTTTGTACCAATCATCCAACTCCTTCTTCGCTGCCTCTCTCCATTCTTCCTTTTTCTGGGCCTCCTCTGCATCTAATTACCAAAGATAAACAAAAAAAATCGATCATTCATTAAAACAAATCTGATAATTACACATGTTTTAAAATTACATTACCATGTATTGTTTTCAACTTTTTATATTTTGAAACATGAGGATTTTATATATATTGACTGACAAGAATGTTTGCCCAATTTTTAAGACTAATCTAGACCAAACCTTTCTTTTCTAATCTCATTTTCTGTTCTTCTCTCCAAATCCTGAGTTTTTCTGGTTCACTCCTCTCTTTGTCCATTGAGGTGATGGCCGAGTATGCATCAGAGGGGCCATTTGTCTGCAGAAAATGAAGCATCTTTCATAAATACATGTATCAAAACAACTTATATTGTAAATACATATATCTGTCATCAAGATAGAACTAAATACAAAAGCAAGGCTAAATTGGTCGATACTCTGCTTGGTCCAAAAAAAAAATGGTGTTTAAATTTTCCTGAAATTTTTACCAAGAGTTCAGCTGCAGAGAATGATGTATGCTACCTGCATGAACATTGCACATATTGTAAATACAGCAAGTACTACAGTAAGTATTCAGTGAAGGGTGGACATATGTACGATAGTTTTAATCATTGAAAACCTTCAAATGATTAAATAATTTTTCGTTCTCCATCAATATTGTAGATCATCATTTCCTCAATCTCTTGAATTTTATTAATTTCCAAGAGAGATGGGAATTGGTATAAAGGATTTCATTGAGAGTGATTGGTTTTCTCAATTAATCATGGACTATATCCAGAAAGCAAGAAATTCCTTCATAAACAACTAAAAGGTAGTACATTGTAGTAATGAACCCAAGCATTCCCTAAGCAGAAATTTTTTTTTATCTGGTCTTGTTATTGAAATAAAATATCCATGCATACACTTTATCCTTGAGGAGTATAAATAGGTAATTTAGTGTAACCTAGAAAAATACTAAATACATGTACATGTATGAAGAATATATTATCATGTGGAGAAACCCATATGGGTAAAGAAAAAGAATGATGTTTGATCATAACTGTCTATTTAGGGTATTCAGCAGGGCTGAAATAATATGGCACAATTGAAAAAAAATACTATAAATTAACTAATTCAAAAGTATTTTGCAATTGGGGCTTCAACTATACTAGCAAATAGCAAATGACTGATTTTCTATAACAATCGATCACAGAAGCAACACTTATTACTGGGCAGTTTCATTGCTCTCTTCATAAAAATATGGTGTTCTTTAAGGTTTAGAGTAAATGAAAAAGAGGTTTTAAGTAAAATTTAAACAGGGCAAAGTCAAGATTTTCAATTATCAATTAATGACTTGAATATTGTCTGTAATGGACAAGCACAACTAATTTCATTGTAGCAGCTTTTACCTCTGAAATATAAGAACTTTGATTCTACAAGTGCTACTTTAACATATCTCTAAAATTTGGTATATTTTATCAAAATGAGAAAAAAATGTGTACAAATTTGATCCATAGTTATTGAGAAGGAATCCACTGCTTTCTGACAAAAGAAAGTCTTTCATACCTGAGCTTCATCAAACTGGTTTTCTCCCATGAAACCTGGGGCTCCATTCATTATTTGGGGTTCTCCACCTTCAAACATATCATACTGCCCTAAAAACATTAAAAAAAAATGAGAATAGTTACAGTATTTTAAAGATAGGCCAGAAAAGCTGAGAAAAGTCATGTTTATAGCTATAAGTTAAAAAAAGATAAGTATAAGAAGACAGGCATGATTACTCATTTGTTGGCCAAAAATCATCTACATTCTCCAATCAACAATGGTCACAAAACTACAATTTTTTAGAATGTATATTTGCGGAGAAATAGCTAAAATAAATTCATGGAGATATTTCGAATAGCAAGTTAAAGCTATGTAGCCTAAATCGTGGGATTGTTCACCTTGGACTGTCGGAGCATGGTGGGCGGACACCGGCAAATAATTTGTATTATGTGGTGTATGATGAGGAAGTTACCTTCATCAGTTTGTTGTGTGAATTCATCATCTTCTAAACCAGCTAATTCCGTTTGTTCCCTGGCCAAGAAGGCAGCTGCTGGGTCCTCCTCCTCGTTTTGTGCTGGAGGTTCACTTTCGAAAGCATCGAAGTCAGACATCTTTGACTGTGTGTGACGTCAATGATGGTAGAAAGCCGAGGAATACCGAATATTACGTCATTCTTCCGGAAAGATCGGTCATTTCCGGAAAACTTCGAAACGTCAATCGGCAGACATGCCGAAGTTTGCCGAGCTTTGCTTATCGTGATGCACTATTCAGATTTTGACGGGAAAATGTTTTGTCGATCAATGAGCGAAAATATTTTAGTATTATTTAGCGAAGAATATTTAATATGACTAAGATTTATTTACAATCATCATTTTATTATCACATTCAAATGGTTTATGGAACGATGAATGTGTGCATCACGTTATAGAAAAATAATAACAAAGGGGTGTCTCGTGGCTAAGTCGTCAATATCGGTCTCGTTCTAAAAATATAAATGATTCGTCAAAGGTTCAAATACTTTAGAACCGTCCATTTGAAAATGGAGGAAGAGAGAATGGAGCGAAAAAACGTTGCCTTTAGTGTAATGCTTCCGTCTTCAAAAGGACGGAAAAGGAGATTAAGGAAGAAATCTTTTACAGAGGCTGTCAAGGAAAAATACTGCATGAGCGATCCCAATAAAATATTTACTTCGGGGTTTGTGATCGACATAAAGGTGACGGGGAAACCTAAGGCAAATGACTCTGAAGCAGAATTGGCGTATCTCAGAAATGTGGTACGTATGGTTTTGTGTTGATATATGTTTTGTTTATATTTTTGCTTTGTTTACAAAAATAGAACATCAAACAGCTGACCTACTTTGGCACGAGGCCAAATAATTGTTGGATAATGCATTCCGTTCTGTTATCATGTTTATCACGTTAATCGTGATGTTTAGTGTGTTGGTCTCATTTAGCTGGTTAAGCAATATGAAGTTGAATAATTGAAAAAAATGTGTCAATGTACAATATAAACTCAGTCATAATTAAAACATTTTTTAAATTTATTAGGAGGAAAAAAAATAAAAGTATGCTTGCATCAGTGCATGTGAGAAGATAAATCAATTTTATAATAAAGATTATGTTTGCTTGCATGGTGATAATATGTAGCCCCCCTTCCAACCCCAGTTCTTCATTCAGATGAGTTGCTATGCAAACTCCAGACCCCCATGTGATACATTAAGTATGACGGCATTAAATGCAAACAGAAACTTGAGATTTGATGTTTTATTTTTATTTCACAGGTACTGACTAACAGTGCTGTTGGTCATGCTGGTTTGCCAAATGAAGGATTGTCCACTCTGTGTCCTAATGTAGTTGACCTTGACCTTTCAAGCAATGCCCTAACAGATTGGAAAGACATGCTGACCATTTTGTCTAACCTACAGTGCCTTAAATTTGTAAATTTAGCTAGAAACCTGCTGCAAAATCAAGAGGTGAATTTCAGCTACATAAAAAGTTAATAATGATCAATTTATTGAAGGTGTGAATGATATTTTACTTCTACTGACCATTCCTTTGAGAAATTGATCTTTCAGGGTTGCAAATAACATTAAAAACCTTAGGGGCCATGTGGGCCCCAACTTTACAAGTTTTTCTAGCCACAATGTTATTTTGGGGCCCACAATTTTCTCTCCACTTTGAAAAAAAAAAAAACTTTCTCAATCTTTTTGTATTTTAATCTCTGAGAAATATACTTTGCTGTCCACAGTCTTTCATTTCCCTGATGATTTCGACACCATGTATGAATGACATAATATTGCATCATTTCCAACATTCTGAGACTTCATAAAGTTTTAATGTTAAGGCATTTAAGGGGGCAGAAAGCATGTTGCAGGTAGGGAAACACAGTGAAAATGAAAGTCCATTTATTCATAGAATCAAAGCATGGTCAGGTTCTGATAAAATTCTTGTTCACCATATGAGCAATTACATCCTAAAGAGCTGGTTGCCCACAGGCAAAATTACTAGCATTTGCTAATGGGCGAATGGTTATGTGCAATCCTGTTTTTTTTTTTTTTTTTTTTTTTTTTTTTTTTTTTTTTTTTTTTACATATGTACCTTTAACAATTGATTTTTTTTATGTTAGGTACAATAATATATTTGTTTGTAGAATGTCATTCAATCTTGGGCTACAACCCTTCCTCAGATAGAGAATCTAGTGTTGAATGGAACATACACCAGCTGGCAGGATGTTATTGATTTGTCAAAAAAGATTCCGTCCCTGAAAGAATTGCATGCCTGTGAAAATGGTATGCTATAAAACCAGTTTATCATAAACAATAGTTAGATTTACTCCAAAGAAAAAAAGGAATATATAGATTAAAGGAGGTTACATGTATGAGGATATTGTTTGGGGAAGTTATTGTGGCTATTCCTTACACATCTGCCCCAGTAGAAAAAGCAATCGATGGCAGAAAGAACCTTCAGCCTGATAGACATGTAGGTTAGGGGACACAGCATTTCAAAGTTTGATGATTCAATACATCTGCTGTAATTGTAAAAAAATATTAGTGTGAATATGATATGAATATATGAAAACTGTCATAACTATTTATATCACTTTTACCTGCCTTAGTTTGATGTCGAAGTGTTTTCTTCAAATGTAGTTATATGTAATTTAATTCATTACATTTGCAAAGTAATTGTATTTTAATTCATTAAATTTCAAAATCTTTGTAATGATAATTGTGTGATTTAAGGTATGTCACTCGTGAAATTTGTTATATCAAGGATTTTTTGAGAAGTATATTTTGGATAAGTACTCATATAGTATGACTCAAAATCGCAGAGAAAATGGGGGGTCAGTGTGCATCTAACTGAGCTAAGGTACAATTAAGTTGACCTTTTTGCACTTAAATTGTAACACTTTTGTTAATCACTTTAACCGGTATCATATTTTATAAGATGTAACTATGGCAATAAACACAATCTTATTTTACGTAAAATAGTTTGAATAATATTTATCATTGAACAAATCATGCAAATTAATGCGCGTAAATTATTGTGTGACCTATTTGCACTAAAAAAGTCTCATATTTGGGGTATTAAAAATCTAAATAGGCAATAGAATATTTTCTTGTATCAAACTTTTTACGACTTAAGTGCATAAGTATCGAGTGGTTTAAAATAATGAAAGAAAAAGTTGGGGTTAGTGATGTAAATTTTGAATTATTGGTCAAAATATGCAATTTTCAGGCAAAAAACTGTGTAAATTTTATCTCGACTTCCTTAATATACTAGTATCTTCATTTCTTGGCAATGTTTGTTGAGCGAAGGTGTAAATTTTGTTATAAAAATATAAATTGAGACATATATTTAATATTCCAGGCATATCATAACGGAAAATATTCTCTGAGTAAAAGTATGGGAGGCTAAGGTTCCAAGATATTAAATTTAATAAATGTGTAGATTTGCAGAATTTTCTGCTAAATATCCTTACGCCACAAGAAATAGTCCCTTATAAATCTTGCTTCTTTGTGAATTTTTGAGCAGTTTTTTAATTGAATGTTGAACATCTTACAATGTTTAATTTAAATATGTTATAAAGATTGAATTGTAATAAATAGCTTTTAAGTAAGAGGTTCTGACTGAAATTTTCTAAAAGGCTGACGAGTGATATACCTTAATTGAAGGTTTTGGGCAAGTAATTGTGATTTAATTAATTACTTTCATATGTAACTGACTCCATCCCTGATTATTAGTAGAATTCCATATCGTAAATAATGTGCTGTATAAATTTAATGTACATACAGTTGAACCTGGGTATCTCAAACATCAATATCTCGAAGATCATGGATATATTGAAGTCACCAACCACTTATTCCTTCTGTATTTTAATTACCCTTGATATCACGAATCCATGGATACCTCAAAGTCTGATTGAATTTGAGATAACAAGGATTGGCTGTATTACTAGTTCTCAGATAATTCCAAGGTCTTTTCTATTTGCTTTTCTTAAGCAGTCTGAGGGTGGTTTCAGGGAGAGACAAGGAGAAAGGAAGGATGCAAATAAATGCTATCTATTTTTTTACAGCTGTATTCAAAGATATATTGTTTAAAATTGCTATCATAGATTTCATTTGACCAATGAATTTGACCTTTTTATTATCTGAAATATAATTATTTGAATATGATTGTAGAATATGAAGATTTGGATCATCCAGAGGATGCTTATAAGTATTTGCAGAACATAAGCTGTCTCAGACTTAATAACAACAGACTCCGAAGGTAAATGCTGGAATCCTGTTACTTACTTTAATTTGTCTGTTTGTTTGTCTGCTTGTGTACAAGTTGAACAAATGTAATAAATATTCCTGTGGGTAGAAGTATTATATGACACTATTGGAATTTCAGTTGGGAGGAAATATGGAAACTAAAAAATCTGCCTTGCTTAGAATCCCTAATTCTCTCTGGGAACCCTATTGAACACATCTTTTACAAAGAAAAAGAGGGGTGCAAGATATGCTGTCCAGAAAACACAGGAAATGGAGAAACCATTGAGAGAGATGTTTCAATGGATGTACAAGACATTGTGGAAGATATTGTGGATGACATTTTTCGAATAATACATGTAGGAGGAGATGACATGGAAGAAACAGACAGTGACTTGGAATGCATGTGCTGCCAACACAGTGACCCATTCTCCAGACTCAAACTAGTCTGTCTGAGTGAGACTCAGCTCAATGATTGGGCTCACTGTGAAGAACTCAGAAAGTACCCTGCTTTGGAATCTCTCAGAATCAAGGTCTGGACTATTTAATCTGATTTACTGAAGTCACAATTGTATAGATTCATGTATCAGAGGAAAAACTTACCTTTTAGACTGGCTATTATGAATTGAGTAACTAATATTTATTTTTGTTCATTTCACACAGGATGTTCCTTTAGTGAAAGAATTAGACACAGATGACAGAAGAAAACTTCTTGTTGCACAGTATGTTACATGTACCAAATTTAAATTTATAAATACATGTACATGTATATCCCTAAAAAATTTATAGCATTTGCAGTAAACTTCAGATTGAAAAAAAATCTTCATTTCTATATACAATACCCTTCTTTAACAGAATGCCAAGCATCAAAATATTGAATGGAAGTGAAGTAACCAGCACAGAAAGAGAAAAGTCAGAAAGACATTTTCTCCGATACTTCATGGACAAACAGCACAAACCAGACAGATTTCATGAATTAGAGGCTAAGCATGGTATGTCAGTTTCATTTTAAAATCTTTCATCATCTCATATCAAAAAGCTTACCGGGGTAATCCTCCTTGATACATGTATTTATAATGAAGTCTGTTCATTTACTCGCCTTTCGTGAGTTTCTAGGAATGGAATTTTATAATGGGTTTTTCTTCTTTAAGTTTTACATTATTAATCTTTGCCACTTTTTAATTAACAGTGTATATTTGGAGATCAAAAGATTCAACTGAATTTTTATGCTAGAAAGAATATAAATATTGTTTTAAAAATTTATGATTTTTTTCCCCCTTGTATGAAATTTGTTTTCCTGTTATTAACCAGATGAATTGTCATGCTTATATTTCTTTTTCCTTATTCTAGGTAAACTGGAACCCCTGATGGATATAGACATAAGTGGTGGATATAAGGAGTGGATCACAGTCACATTTATTTACTGTGACAAGCGCTATGAAGAGAGAGTCCACGTTGTCGAACCCATTGGGAAACTTAGGCTCATGGCTGCTCAGAAATTTGCTCTCTATGCTTCGTAAGTGTTCTGTGTTTTAAGTGTAAACTTTCTTCTTTTTAAAAATTTTTTTTTTAAAGATTCTTAATAATGCAGATCTTCAGAGTACAATTTACAATTGTAAATTCTTTCAACCATGTCTAGTTGGATTTTTTTTTAGACTATACCTTACACATAGTTATCAACTTATGATTCCTATTCAACTTTCTTGACCATAAATGACCAATTTCACGTGGAATATTATTTCTGTTTATATTAAATATGCTTGCACATAATGGGCACTAATGTGTTTTTGGTGTTTCCAGGTTGCGTAACTTTAAGTTGTTCCATTATGCATGTGGCCCCCATCACCGGGAGGATGAGCAAACCTTTGAGGAGCTGATAATGCAGACCCAGTCCCTCCCAATCAGTAGGTTTGATATCATGGATGGGGATGAAATCTATGTAGATCCAGCAATGGATGGATTTCAGAATCCGGAGGGGAGTCTCCAGTACTTCCTCATTACGAGTTATATTACAGTGTAGAGACACATGCAGAATTAATTAATATGCTCTTTATATCTTTCTGTTAGAACCAACGAAGAGACTAATATGGCTTACTTTTAATAGATTTTTTTTTCCTCCAAAGATTGTATTAAGTATCAAATATTTAAATCAATGAAGAATCTTTGTCAAAATTTACAAGTGCATTTTATTTTCTTCCTTAACCAGATTTACAAGGTTATTATTGTTTTGAAAATTACTATTTTACTAATGTCTATAAAGCAAATATCTGTGATATTTTTATACTGAGCAAGATCTCAAAAGAAGATTAAATGACGAAAAAAACTTTGTGACCTCTAAAAATATTTAAACTGGTATCTTTATTTACATTCATATAAAATGTTGAAGAAAGATATTCATACATTTAATCAGGACTCTACATATTTTTTTGTTGTTGTTGATAGTGGAACAAGCATCTTTACAATGTACTAAGTTCCCTCCCTTGTTATTTTGTAAATAGAGTACTAACAAGCATCTTTACTATGTACCAAGTTCCCTCCCTTGTTATCATTTGTAAGTAGAGTGCTATATTATTGTGCTATTGTAGATGCTGGAAATTTCACCCCTCCTTATTGATTGGGATAATTATCATCTTAACTTGTGTAACTTTGTCAGTGAAGTTTGTTTTTATCTGGAATGCGACATTTGAAAGTAGATGTTAAATATGTCAATATACATTGTAGTCTGTTTTTTATCTGGAATGTGAAATGTAAAAATACGAGAGATGTTTTATGCTTACCATAAAACAGGAGGTATATTTCTCAGTAGACAATGTATACCTTACAGGCATATCATCTTAATATACATTGAAAGCATGTATTCAAGTACATTCTTTTTTTTTTAGATACATGTACATGAATATGCTATGGATAAGTATTAAGTTGAAGTGCCTGTAGTTTATCTAAAGTGTGTTATGATGGTATCCTAATGTTCACAAAATTTGATACATTTGTGTAGTGTTATTTTCTAGCAAGTAGCCCATATGGTATACACTATCTAAAATGATGTCATTCCATATTGAGTTAGTTATTATCATTTAGTTTCTTACATAGATAATTTTTTTCTCCATTGATCTTTACCATGGTAGATAAGTAGTGATTAACATACATGTAACAGGTATGGTAATTATGACCTATTTAGTTCTGTTGAATGAAGTAAATTGTGATATTATTATATTTTATAGTATTTAGTTTTCATTTCTAACATTCTGCTTTTTGTGATTTTGCTTTGTAGTTCTGTTTTAAACTTCAGGACTTGTACAGTGTTTTAGCTGTAGTACATAATGAAATTGTTGCATTTTTCCATGATTTATAATCCAGGAGTGCTTTGTTGTCTTTCGTTTTATAGATGCTTGTAAGGTTCAGGATGCTGTGAATTATAGTTGTCAAAGATGGAACAGTTTAACAGTGAATGTTAATGGGTGTTTTTTTTTTTTAACTATGTAAGCACCTGTCTAGTTAAATATTGAAAGAACACTAAAATTCATGTATATGTCAATTTTCCTTTTCAAACTAATTTTGAATATTAACTCCTGGTGTTACCAATTTTTTGAGGTATTATTTTTTTTCAACTACCTATGGGCATTTTCTTTTGTTATCATTTGAATGTAAATCTTATCTTAGTTGCCTTGAAAATTTGTGCATATTTTTAGGGATTTTTTTTTTTTTTTTGAAAAGTGAAGGAGAAAGCATCCTTGCAGTGCTACATCTCCGGTCTATACATATCATAGTATTCCATTGTTTGTGGTGAACTTACATGTAATACACATTGTATTTTCAATAAATATTCTTGATATTACATGGTTTTCCATCTTAATTTTTGTATTCCTAGTCATACACAGGGCGTAGCGGTGAATGATTATTTTGATGCTAAAGCCTGGTAAAACATTGTTACTATCAACATCCAGGAAAGGCCAAATATCAATTTGATATCTCAAGATACATGTAATGTTTAAAGTGGCAATTCATTAAACCAAAATTAATCCCTTAAATCATTAAATAAAACAAAAAAAAATTCAAAAATATTTGAAAACTAATCTTTATTTAACAAATCTTTTCCCTTAGCTAACAAATCACTGTAATAAAGCAATCTGTAATAATATACATCTGGAATTTTAATACATGTATTTTTCCTACAGATTACACAATACAATGTACATGTATATCAGCAGTGCCATGATAAAAGCATGTCCACTGGTGGGCACACAAATGCCTAGGGAGCTTGGGACTGCTCTTGTCCGACACTAGAGTTGTTTCCCTTGAAAATAAGGCAGCAAGTTGGTCAGACATGTATTGTTATTTTGAATGCTTCCAAAGTATTTTCACTTTGTCACCTTTCCTTTAGTCTTTTTATAAATGTCACTTCATCTCGGTTTCTGATGCCATATCTGAAATAACGAATAAAACATGTCTTGTTTGCAAAGAATTTGTATACATTGGTGCCACTTTATTGATTTAAATACATGTACTAGATTTAATGCTCACTCTTTTAGAGGCTTCTTATCTTCATTGAGTTTCTGCCCTTCAAAATACAGCCAATATCTTTTCCAAATATACTTCCTGGAAAATCAATGAAAACAATTTCATCATAAGAATATCTAGGTCAAGTTCTGTTCTGGGTACGATCGAGCAATTTTTGACAGAGTTATGCCCCTTGGACTTGGAAAAATTCATTTTCAGTATGTGCAACCTCTGCAAAGAAAATGAACAGAAACTGCAAATAATTGGAATTTTTCTAAGTCCAAGGGGCATAACTCTGTCAAAAATTGCTTGATCATACCCAGAACAGAACTTGACCTAGATATTCGTTCTTATGATAAATCTGTATACCAAATTTCTTTTCAGTATGTGCAACCTACGGAAGAAAATGAGCGGAAACTGCAAATGATTAGAATTTTTCAAAGTCCAAGGGGCATAACTCTGTCAAAAATTGCTTAATCATACCCAAAACAGAATTTGACCTAGATATTCTTATGATTAATCTGTATACCAAATTTCATTTCAGTATGTGCAACCTCTGCGAAGAAAATGAACAGAAACTGCAAATAATTGGAATTTTTCTAAGTCCGAGGGGCATAACTCTGTCAAAAATTGTCGATCATACCCAAAACAGAACTTAACCTAGATATTTTTATAATAAATCTGTATACAAGATTTCATTTCAGTATGTGCAACCTCTGCAAAGAAAATGAACGGTATCTGTTGGTGGACCGTCAGACAGACAGCAGCAAAGCAATATGCCCTCCCTTCTTCGAAGGGGGGCATAAATATATTTTTTGAATATCTCATTGAGAATGACTACAGGGAATATGTAACACTCCTCATATCTAGGACTAACTTCTAGGTTGCTAAATGCAGAACATCAGATTGCTCTAACAGACATCAGGATGCCCAAAGAAAATCGTCAAGTTCTAGTACATGTACATGAATTTTTTTTCTACCCAAAATGTAAAGCGTATTAATACTGTATTAGTACTCCAACAGAACATGCGTAAATCATGATATACACCCTGTCTCCATCTGCAGTGAAAAAAATAACCTAAATAATAATACAAAATTATCTATTTGACCAAGCTCATCATTTGTTTGACAAAAATTTACATGTACATGTACCCGGTAAGTCATCCAGATGAAACTTAAATGGAAATGATAAGTTCTTAAATGCAAGTGTTGAGCTCTGTGGCAATAAAAGAGTATTTCTTAATTAAGAGGTACAGAGTTAAAATTTTGCACAATTTTATTTTAAATATACATGTAGAAAGTAATGTGCAAATGAAAAATATTTACCAACTGATGTGCTTCTTTCCTTTGCTGCGAGACAGCTTCAAGGTCATGTGACGTTTAATGGCATGTTTAAGGTCAAGGACAGTGCCATTCTGAACCACTACCACAGCTGTTGTGAATTGAGATGTAATACACATAAATTGTAAAGGGAATTTTTATCTGCAAATTGTGAAATTAAGCTCAGAATATTGCAATTTTTTAAGAAACTCAGATGAAATAGGAAAAATGCCAAAATTTATGAGATACTACAGACACTATAGCAAAGAAATTGCATCGCCTATATCAGATATGAGTTGACCTGTGGTCTTCTTGTTCAAAGGATTGGATTCTTAAGCCTTATTCAGAAAAGTTAAGGAATCAAAATTCTACGGGACCTAAATAAGGCCTATAAAGTGAACCTTTCTCTTAAACAAGCTTAATATGTTTAGCAAATATAGCATCCCTTCAAAATTTTGGGGAAAAAAACTAACAAATGCAATTATCTGAAAATAAACATTGTCTTCACCTGTCTCCATTCTAAATATGAATTCAGAAATGGGAACAATGGTTTTGCATGAATACTTAAAAATAATTATAAACAGCTGCATAATCATCAGCTCCCTATCCTTTGAACTAATATATATAAAATAAATAGAGATGACTACAAACACAGGACTTCTCCATCAGCTCTTCTGACATTAACCACTATAGCCTGACCATGCTCCAGGGCAATAAAGGAATTTATTTCCTCCAAGGTCACCTCTGGTGGAAGGTCATATAGAAGGGGATCTTTCTGAAATAGAAGAAATAATCCTTGTATGTATTTAAGAAAACATGCAAAAAAAAAAAACAAAAACAAAAAAACACACACACACGCACACAATAACAAACAAAACAACAACAACAAAAAAAAAAAAACAAGCCATATACACTTTAGAAAATAGGTTTGTTTAATAATTGATCCATAAAAATTTTTTCAGACTATATCTGACATTCAGTGAAATTTCACTCTGTCCAATGGTTTCTAAATCAAATTATATATATATATATATATATATATATATATATATATATATATATATATATATATATATATATATATATATATATATATAATTTAATTTTGTTTGTATTCTAGCCTCTGATTGGTTAATATCCAAAAACGAACACAAATTATTTCTGTATAACCTGGTTTGGTATGGGGACACACCCCCTTGACAACCAGCTGAATCATCTGTATCCATACAATCCTCTCATTTCCAGTCCTCGGGATTCATGGAAAATTCCAGATTTAATAAATGTACCTTTAATTTCAAATGATAATTCGATCTTACCACATGTAACCAAACAACATGGCTGCTAGGCCTATGTATCAGTTTTTACCTCCCCTCGCTTCCCATCACTTCCGTTACTACGGTTGTATTATTGGGCGGCAAATTTGAACTTATAAAAAGTAACGGAATTTTACACCCATAGTTATTTAATGATTTTAAAATTAAATTATAAGGAATGACTCTAATTCTTGGCCAAATTATTCGAGTATAACCAGGTTATACTCGAATAATTTGGCCAAGAATTAGAGTCATTCCTAAAATATATATATATATATATATATATATATATATATATATATATATATATAGTCTGCAATTGCAAATTTCAACCTTCTAGCTTTTCTACGGAATAAGTTTTGTTTCAAGTATAACCTAGAAGCCATCATATACATGTATTTCATTTTCATTTATGTGATTAACTGTGACTTAGTTTAGACTTGTCATGTAATTGTGTGGAGAGGGTGTAAGTTTTAAGAACTCGTGACCAATCCTTTTGCATTTATACCAGACTGAATGTCCAGTGAAAAATACATGAAAAATTTTACGTAGACTTATTTTAAAAGTTCTGGAGAAGATATCAATAATGAGCTAATGTTTCATAATGACAGATGACATTAATCATCTGCATTATGTAGGTGTCAGACTTAAAAACATTGATGTTACATGTGTGAACCAATAAACTGAACCAGTATTCTTTAAAATTGTGATTTCTTTGTAGCTTCATTTCACAGTAACTTCTTTACATTCAGAAGTGAAGTAAAAGTAATTTCTCAAGATAAGTCATGAGAATAACACATGTACTACGCTTGGCACCACCCCTTCTGTCATAAAACTTACGGAGACTATATCATCAATAGCTGCCTCTACTTTTGACATGGCCTCCTGATGTGAGAGCACCAGTTCTGAGGAATCCATTTCCTCTACTTCTCCATCTTCCCCATAACTTTTCTCTACTTCATTACTTGACTCTGCTGTGTCTTTACTTGTGTCTGCCATGTCTTTACTTGTGTCTGTTGCATCTTTACTTGTGCCTGGTTCTTCTAAATCAGTTGGATGGTTCCAATTATTTTTGGACATTATAGTGTTATTCTATGAAGATATGAAATAAATTTATAACTTCTCGGTACATTCTAACAAACAATGGCTATCTGAGATTTCAAAGTTCAGATCAATACACATGTATATCTGTAATCAAGAAGAGGGACAAGGTCTCATAAAAATGAATGTTGACTATGACAGTTTAAATTTTTGAAAGTCAATGAAAGAATAGTAAATTCTTTATTTTCATTCTTATAGGCCTAGTGTTTTAGATATAATTCTGGAAAATGCAGTATCTGAAGCAAGGCTGCAGAAGTGTGCATTATAAGACACATCATCAGTGCAAGTTTGATTCAGGTATTCATCGTCTTTAGCAAAGTTACCGGTACTTAGGAATGGACATGCTCCAAAAATGCACTGATACATTACATCCAGAATGTGTTTTCAAATTCAGTTTTTGACGTTTTAAGGCCAAATATCATGAAAAGAGCCTGGAAAACGTCAGATATTTATGACAAAACAGCTAGATATCATAATAAAATGACCACAGATACGTTAAAAGGTTGCATAATATACCTTCTGATTCAATTTAATTATCTCATATCTAATGCCATGCCAGTTCCAGAAACAAGACGTGTGGTCTTCCTTCTTTTTACGTATTTTACCTCTTCTAGCTAAAGTGAAAGTAGATTATTAACACCTACATAGTTAATTAATCAAATTGACATGGATAAATCCTAATATATTCTAACGATAATGTCAAAATATTTCAAAATAAACGCTAAAAGTAGCATTATAAATATAAATGTCTGTTTCAGTGGGGAAATGCAAAATATCTAAACATGATGCATGTACGGTTTAACAACTCTTAAAAAAGGAAAGTAAAAGTCGCCAAAATGTTGACATTTTGTCCAACATGTGCTAATGTTTTAGTGGTTGAAGAAGGACAGAATTGCTATCGATTTGCTTGCAACACCTGTCCATATGTTCAAAATATTCAGAGAAAGGTATGCTTGTGTATTTTTTTTTTATTTGCGAATTCACTGAGTGTCATTTCTTGTTTTATTGGACTGTGATTATACAGCTGTTATAGAGCAAAGGTTGTGTTTCCTAATATTTCGTCATATATCGAGAATAGTGTTTCAGAGTGACTTTTATTTTCATACGTGTAACGTTAAACTCAAGACCCGAATTTTGATCAATATTTTAGTTTAATTTAGCCCTAAGGGGAAAACACCCACTAAGTATCTATATGTACATGCAGTTAGGCCTGTATTACATGTATGTACACAGATAAATGATATATACAGATTAGAGAGATGTCGAGATTTTTTCCCCAATTGTCAGAATGTCCAGGGCAATAATTATCAACTTATAGCTAATAGTTAAGATAACTGACAAAGCACACTTTCTATATTCGACAATTGGATCCATTCAGCAGGTCTGGTACAATCACTAGATTTAGCTACATAGCTTGAATTACCTACATAGCTTTATTTACCTACCTGAAGTAGCTTTATTTAGCTACTAAATCAAACTTATTTCTTGAATAAGAATTTTTTCCAGAAAGTGCAGAAAATTGCACTTTGATGCAGTGATAATTTTCAAGTTTGAACTCATCTGAAAACAATTCATGAAAAAATCACTCTTGGAGATGTGTCTTTTTTTGCGCAATTGCAATCAAAGTTCTAAAATTTTTTGGGCTATATACAACAGTTAATTTGTGACCTAACAGTTACTTCTTGAGTGTAATAACAAAGAAAACCAGTTTTGGTTAACATGAGCACAATGTGAAGTAATCATACTTATCCACGCCTCATCGAGCACAAGGTGCGTACAGTTACTCAAACAATGGGAATACATATTTCCCTTAAAAATGATCAAACGCAGCAATGTTAAAACTATCTCTGCTTTAGATTGCTTTTTAAATGATACCTAGAATAAATATTAGTAGACATTTTCTTGCGACGTTTTGTCTTTTTAAAATAAAAAGCAAAATTGTGAAAAGTTGCCTTGAATTAGCTAAAAAAAAGCTACCTGAGGTAGGTAAATAAAGCTACGGTAGGTAATTTTAGCTACGTAGCTAAATGTACTGATTGTACTGGACCTGTTCAGTGTCAGATTACATGATTTAATACTACAAGAAAACAGTATACAGATAGGATCTCCATTATGAATTATTTTATTTGAATATTTTTTAATAGATAACATCAAGAAAATATCCAAAATTGAAGGAGGTTGATGATGTATTGGGTGGAGCAGCAGCATGGGAAAATGTAGATTCTACAGAAGGTTTGTGATGGGGACAGAAGTGTTTTGTCATTAAACTCCAACCACAGGTATCTGATTTAAAAAAGAAAAGAAAAAGAAAGAAAGAAACCGATTACAGAGATAGGTTAGATAAAAATAAAACCTCACTCAATATGTAAAGATGGAAATGGAGGGTGGGGGGATGTTTCTATGGCTTTATCTATCATCTTGCTAAGGAAATTTCAGATACCTATGTTGTATAACACTCACAGTAATAGTGAAAGTAGTATAAGTCAGAAAATATTATTTTAAGTTCAAGTATCTCTTAAAGAACTTTTTACAACATGAAGAATAATGAACAGAGGCATAATACATTTGTGCACTTGAAATAGAACTTGCAGCTGATTCAACAAATTGTCACTTTCCAGAAATCTTTACTGGTCTAAATGAGTATTTCTCTCCCATTAGAAACCTGTCCAAAGTGCAGCCACAACAGAGCATATTTCATGCAGATACAGACGAGATCAGCTGATGAGCCCATGACAACTTTTTACAAATGCTGCAATATGGAATGTTCCCACTTATGGAGAGACTGAAAACACTTTATACAAAAAAAAAAAACATGAAAAAGATGTGAAATGTGTGACATTAACAACATCTTTTTCTTTAAAATGCCTCAGATCTACATTGGACACAGGAACATAACTAGTTCTGGCAGTAATTTACCTCTACTGGGGGTAGTGAAGGAGGTCTAACATAGCATTATTCAGCCACAGTCTTGATATTACTTGTGTACATGGCAAGTGCTTTTTTTTCAAAGCCAAAAAAGTGTTGAGTGAATATTTTTTTTCATTCATAATCTAAATCGTAATGAATTAATTATGCAAAAATAGCTCATTGTACATTGCACAATGTAATCAATATTCATGTTTATACAGTGTGTGATGCATGAGTTTTGAATGATCATAGAAGAGAAAATTTTTTATAACCTCCTTATCATGAATCCTCAGATATCTCGAAGTTTAATCACAGTCCTATTGTCAGTTGATTTGGAAATAAAGATGTTTGACTCTTACACAGAGTGTACTGTAGATTCCTCATTTTACGCTAGTACTTTACATTGTATATTGCGAAATGGCCCTTAGACATCAAATCATGAGAACAATAATTCGCGAGTAGACGTTTAATCTAGAGATTTAGCATACATTTCAGCACCATAAAAATAAAATTGTGTGACTTTATTTCTTGAGTGGTGCTTCATGCAAAATTATGCATTAATTAATTCCTCATGCATATTTGGGAATCTACAGTATACGGTGTCGATCTAAGAAGTCTGATTTTAATTAGATTGTCAGCAAGATCAATAGATGCATTCATATGACATTTCTGCTCATGGAACCAAAGGTTCAAGTGAGGTTTTCTGATCACCTGGCATCTGTCTATAAAACTTTTAACATTTTTGACTTCCTCTCCAGGACCATTGGATCAATTTTAACCAAACTTACCATAAGGCATCTTGGGTAAATGGATTTCAAATTTATTAACGTAAAGGGACATGTCCTCTTTAAAGGGGTGATAATCAAGAAATGGAAAAAAAAAATAGGGTGGGTGCCTTAAAAGATCTCAAGAATCACTTGGCCAGAAATTATGAAACTTATGTAAAAGCTTTTAGATAGAGTGTAGATTCAAGTTTATTCAAATCATTGCCCCAGGAGTAGTGTTCAGTGTTGGGCCTCTATGGGGGATCAAACTTTTACATGTGAATATTATATATATATGAAAAAATCTAAAGAAAAAAACTTCTTCTCTAGAACAGTTAAGCCATGATAAGTCATATAAATGTCACTACACACTGAATGTGGAAGCATCCTTAGCTATGATAGATGCAAGTTTGTTCAAATCATGCCCCCCCCCCTCCCCCAGGGTAGGGTGGGGCCACCAAAGGAGATGAAAGTTTTCATAGGAATGTATATTAAAACCATGATTAATCATATTTATATGGAAGCATCCTCAGGTAGTGTAGATTCAAGTTTTTTTTTCAAAATCATGACCCCCGACCCCCAGGGGTAGGGTGGGGTCACAATGGGTGATCAAAGTTTTACATAGGAATATATAGGGAAAAAATCTTTTAAAATCATCTCAAGAACAGCAAAGACATGGTAAGTCATATTAATATGAAAGGATTCTCAGGTAGTGTAGATTGAAGTTTGTCAAATCATGGCCTTGGAGTAGGGTGGGACGACAATAAGCAATCAAAATTTAACATTGGAATATATAGGAAAAGTTTGAATTATTCTTTTCAGGAACACAAACCCATGATTAGTCAAATTAATATAAAAGCATCCTCAGGTAGTGTAGATTCAATTTTGTTATAGTCGTGGACTCTTGGGTTTGGATGGGGCTTTGATTGGAGATCAAAATTTTACTTAGAAATATGAGGGGGGTCTGATAAAAAACAGTAGGGCGAAAGTGACTCAGGTGAGCGTTGGGGCACATGGGCCTCATTATTTTGTGTGATGAGAAGACAACCTTATAAAATCGACCCATGTAGTAATGCAATTCAATATGATTTGGACATTTTTACGACTAAATAGCACTTTTCGTTGCAACATTGCACTCCAGGTTATAAATCAAACCATGATTTACTAGTAATTGCAATGTACCGATTGCATAATTATAGATTGTGCACAATTTTCCTGAAATCACTCCTCTTACGGACAGCACGATTGGCAGACTACCTCGGCAATCGGCTAACCTGTCATACTCAATCGACCACGACTTACAAGTATTCCATTAAGCTTAGTCTCCCAGTGAGGCGAATTTAATTGATTTCATCAATTTTATTTTGGCGACAGGATATTTAGAAGCTAAGTAGCGATGCATTTTTTAAATTGGATTATGGATGTTATGAGACAACGCAAAATCTAATAACAACACAAAAATGTATGGACGTGTTCTATTGCAAATTGCATTACATTTATTACATTTTGCGTAGATCGCAACGCAGAATATAATAATTACATATGTACATGTATTTGTTGAGTCGTTATAACAGTTTTCATTGTAACAGTAAAAAAAACATATTCTTTTGGATGTATATATAACACTAAATGAAAACACTCACAGGGTCGTGAACATATTAGACATAAATAAGTACAATAATTCAATTTAAATGCCAACGAATTAACGGAGAAGATGTGTATTATTCTATTATGCTCCCTTTTTAATTTATGCAGTTAATAGAAAGGTTTGTAGGTAGTCGGAGTTTAATCTACCGTTAAGTTCTGTTCTAATCTTCTCTTCACAAATTGGTTTCCGAAGTTTGATGAATGGGGGATAACAAAACGTCTGGAGAAGTTCCTTTCTTAACCCGACCTATGGAGATTCTTGGGCACAGTCTGACATGATACTCATGTTTTATTCACCGTTGGACTGCTTTTCTTTCATTGCTCGGGATTGATCGCATTTTTTTTTTCACACCGTCCTTCAAGATTGATTTTGTGGTAGGATTTGTAATCGAAGCCTTATCCAATGGATTTAATTTATCGTTTACGGATTGAATTTTCTATCGATAGGGAGTATTAATAAGGTTTTGCAGTGTTTTCTGTAACAGAGCCCCGAATATGTTTCTTTTTTGATAAGTAATTGTAAACTCGAACCCAGGTTGTATTTACCTAACTACGAAAGGGTTATTTAGCAAAAGAATCTAGTAGCCGAGAATACCGCAGTTATTTAAATGGATTAGATAAGTCAATTTCTACTGGGAAATATTTATATCGGAATTGTATCCATATTTGATGATACTTCCATGGATATACGAGGAAAAGTCTTGGATATAAGTAAAGTATCTAAGGTAAGGTATAACGTATAATATTCAAACCTTTTATTCTGCGAGCATCGTATAAGGTTAAGATCGATTTGCTCTCGCAAAGCTATAGAGTTCGATGCGTTGAAATGCAAAGAACACATTTTTATTGAATTCATGAATTATTGATATCCACCGATTTCTGTTGCTTTGACAGTTGTAATTCACACTGCACTGGATAGCGTGATAGCAAATAAAAATGCTTTGAACAGATTTGTAAATCAAGTGGAATTTTAAACAGCCTAACTACTGTAAGTCCTAACTTGCTAGACCCACACCTCGTTTTTTAAAGGACCCATATATGTATAAATTAGTCTTTCTTGCACATCGACAAGGGAGTAGGTTAATCCGAGTACATTTTTATTGACATATTTTTACTTTTTAAATGTTCACCCTGTTGCTACATGTTATGTTTGTAAACATGTCTGATGCAGTATGAGGATTTCAATTATATTTTGTGTTTTCAATTAAAGGATTGTAGATATACCGGATTCAAATGAATGAATGAAAGATGATGATTAAAAAAGATTGATATGTGTCGTCATTTTTTAAAGGATCTAAATATATATACAAGAGCATTATAGAAGACGTGAGAAAAAAAATCTAAAAAATGTGAGTTTTTATAAATATCTTTTGTCAATTTAAACTGTAAATACCTAACAAAATACGCATCTTTCATGTAAGTGCAATTAACTCGATCTTGTATATATATATATATATATATATATATATATATATATATATATATATATATATATATATATATATATATATATATATATATATTGTTTGGTAGTGCCCCTCCTCAAACTGAATATGTTTGGTGGTCCCCTCCTCCCCAAACTGAAATTCTTTTCTTACTGGCCTGAATTTACATGTACCCAAGCTGTCTTCACGTCTAGGTAATAATTAAACATATAGCAATAATATCAATTTTACTTATCTCTCTATAAACGTGGTATAAAAATTATTTAGCCCCATTGGAGATTAGTTCTGTTATTATGTTGTACCAATGCGAGGACAAATATCAAACTGTGCTCCGGAAACTTAGTAACTTAGTTATTTTTCAGAGGTATCATTTCTTCCTTTTAAATCTGTGACTGAAATATACAAACTTTTCGTTGATCAAGATTTACAAGACGTATAAGTAATAAAAAGCAAGCCTTGACAACACCACTACACTAGATGTGTTATTCGTTAGTAAATCGCCGATAAGTCTATTACTTATTACACCGTCATATTAATTTTCAAGGTGAAGGGATTAGCAAGAGTTAATCTGTTTGGACAATTTCCGACAGAGGATTTTCAATAATTTAAGGTGGTCCAGTAACCGGAAATCTCATTAATTCAAATTCTTCGTATAGAGAATAATTTAGAAAGAAATATTGCAAGAGGTCATCAATTAATGAGTCGACATGAATACAACTATAAGCATAGAACATTAACTTTGTTCGAAGACACCGTAAATGCCCCTTTCACTTCGCAATACAGAAAACTGATTTCTTTAAATTTTCTGGAGGGTTGCGCATTTTATATAAAAAGTATTGGAAAATTGATTGAATAATAATAAGGAGTTGGCAATATTGAAAGAGAAAATTTAGAATTGTTCTTTGCCAATCGTTTACCATGAATATAAGTAAAAAATACATATCTAATTTCAGTCTGTCACGCCCATTTTTGTCTTTTTAAGGGACGAATTCTCGGTCTTAATTCATTACAATAATTCTTCTAGATTGAGGTGAATGAAATCTATTGATTTGACTTTACAAGGCGTCACAGAACTACTTATTCAAATGATCAAGCATCTATTAAAACGACTCCGAATTCACCACGATATATAGGAACTGTGTAATGTTTCTTCTTTGTTAAGGCAATCATATAGTCTGTGATTTACTTTACACTTCAGTTAAATCAATTTTATTCATTATGTTGCAGATAAACCTTTCATAATCGTTGTGCTGAAATAAAGGAATGTTCTGAAGTCCAGTCAATACAGAATATTGACTTAGGTAAGCAGTTTTAGAATTTTTGTCATCAAATTAAAGTCAGATAAAGCGCTACCATGCTGCTTTCGGTAAAATCCATTAGTGATTAATAAAAATGGGTGGCGCATTAACGATAATGTCTAGAATATATTAATGTTTTCAAAATGTTGTTCAAAGTAAATTTATACTGTCGAGTCGACATGACATTTATTTATTTACTGGCATATAAGCAAAACGAATGCACCTTCGTTTAAAACTTGACCATGCAGCTTTCTGTTGCAGTACAATATTCTATTTGTCGATATAATAACGCTTTCTAAACCACAGACAATTAATATAGGAATAAATTGAACGTAGTTTAGGATCCTTTCTTCACATTGAAAACAGTTTCCGTGCATTAATCATATAAATGTCTTCAGCACATTTTATCGTTAATTGATGCAGATTTCAATAGATTCTGGCAAGTCAGAAGTGCACTCGCTGTTCAAACATGATATTCTTCCTTTAGGCTATATACGGTATGTTGTACCTATATAAGATTAGAGATTAGACAAATTTTCTAAAGAGTGGTACTAGCATTAGAATATTTATCAAGAAAAATCGCAAAATATGTCTGATTGCTGTGGCTTTGAGGTCGCTGCCATTTGTTATCCAAAACGAAACAGATTGATTGTATGTTGTTTTTCGTCCCATTCGAGAATTTTTCACTCATATACCGTGAAGGGCTTCAAATTTAGACCGATTCTCGGCACTCAGGGCCATTCAGCAGTGAGGGTTCTTTATCGTGCCAACGCCCATCTCGGTATTTAATTAAGGTCTCATCCGAAAGAGAAGGTATATGACGAGTATCATATTCAGTGGCGGATTCAGAGACGTAAGGGGTGGAATTGGGGCTAAAAAGATTAACGTTAAATAAATACCCCTTTAACCAAAGTAAAATCCTTAATAACATTTTACTTAACTATTTAAAACTATATAAATCTGCTATTGAATAGGAATTACTGTTCAGTATATATTCACCATTCATGACCTTGTATATAGGTACTAAAGACAGGTAGGAACATTTGAATGCCATGTTTATGGGCTAATGAATTGTGTTACTAGTTATGAATACTCCTTAATAAAATACAACAAAAGAGAACTCAGAAAGCTAGCAATATGAAAGTAGAATTTCATTTCATACTAATTTATGAAGTTGCTTTTGCTGGCTTCTTTAAGTTATGACTCAATGCACGGACAAGAATACATTAGAAAATTTAATTGAACTAATAAGTAAATAGCCATTTTTTCGATGGAACTTATTGTTTTAAGTTATAAGGATCGATAAATCTTTTCTCCTTTACACCGATCTCTCAAATTTTGCGGCATGCAATCCCATCCCTGCATCAAGAACCATCGATTCTCCGATTTCAATGAAGTCCAAGTGATGTTTCCATTTAATTTCACTTGGTAAACAGAGACTATATTGTGTCCAGACATTTAAAGTCATAATGCAAATTTAAAAACTTTAACAATTGTAAAGAATGCGACATTGATAACCCATGAAGATAAAGCGATCACTTGTTCTTTTTGGATTTGGAACATTTATTACACAGTTGATAGGGAAAACAACTCGCATATCATGTGTACATATCTCGTATAACAATAGGAAAATCGTTACCCCACGCCTGGCCCACTCAATGGGTCAATTTACGAGGGTTTTAGAAAATCGAATTAGCTTTCAGCTTGACTTCTTTTGCAGACCTTTGTCTTACTAAATCGTCAAAATTATCAATCTGGGGGATAGATATTATCAATTACAATATTTGCACTAGAACACATCACGAAAGGAAATGAGACCTCAAACAAGACATAAAAACCGCAAACAAGACCTCAAACAAGACACAAGACCCCAAACAAGACACGATTTTGCATGGCACCTCTATATCACAGGTTCTATAGTTTGATGCAAATTTGAAATAGATGAATAGATTCGTTGGCGAAAAGTTTTATGTAAATACAAAGTATTTGCACCAAGAATAAAGTACCATTATTATTTTTGGGGATTAAATAAACATTTTTTTTTGTTTGAGATAGAAGACATATTTTAAAAAAGTATTACATGTATATTTGGAATGTGGAAGTAACACATCTTTGGTGCAGGAGAATATAAAAAATTACGTATCTTTTATACGAAATCACCATAGCCTGTTTGTATGGAGGTACTTTTTGCATTGCAAGTGTTTGGACTCGATCTACAGAAGACCACACAGAATTTATTTAATGAATAATTTTAATATATATTATGTTATCATTTAATGCTGTGTCGGTGTAGTATCTGCCTTCATTAATAAACCATCTTTGTACCGGTATGTACTTATATATACAAGTCTTGCTCATCTTCTAAATCACACACGTTCCAATTAAAATTCTATTCAGGACAACCTGGGGATAATCCAATCGCATGTTGAAAATTATGTGTTTGAAAATTTTCTTCTAACAGGAAAACTGCGCATGCTTAACTAGCATTTTAAGCTATTTCTTTACATAGCTAAAGATGTTAACACGTACTTCGCTCTTCCATTAGTTACTAAGAATTAAGGATAGCATATCCTTTATCGACATACACGCATAATTATGAAAACACTACACTTTACTACTTTTAATACATAGATAATTTTTGTCTGTTCTTTCACAAATACTATAAGTATTTGCATCACAAATCGTTTACGGTTAGAAAGTTTGTAAGTACTTGTACCTTTGGGACTGAACACGTCAAAATCAGTGGATGGAAACTGCTGTATCATAAGGCACTTTGAAATTAAAGAAAATATGAAGACTGTTGCCTAGAACAAAGAACAGAGCAAATGATCATCGGTTGTCTTAAGACTTGTTATGTATGCAGATCTATATAATAGGACCATTCATCTTTATAATTATGGTAAATAATCCATAATATCCCCAACCTGATGAGTGCGACAGAACAAGTAAGCCTTGCTGTAGAATATCAACCAAAGTGAAACCCAGACATGAGCAAATTGATCTCAGTCAAACGCTCATGATTTAAAAAAAACACTTGAAACCGTTAAATCATCATTCTCAACATCACAAAAAATTGATGTCAAGTGAACAGGTCTTTGTAATGAAAGTTTAAGATCCAATATTTCATAAACTTAGTCATTGACAAGAAAGAATTATTAAGCAATTTTTGAGTAAGTAGCTGTCATTATTTCATTGTGTGCAGAATTGGTCGAAGCACTTTTTATGTAGTGGTAGTAAAAACTCATCAAAACTTAATCTGTGGATGATAATGTTGAGCAATTTTCAATTGATCAACTTTATATACGTTTTTATCATTCAGCTAGAACGATATTAGAAACCCTCCATATATAAGTTTAATCTGCTTATTATTAATGATAATGAATTCGAACCACTGAATCGATGCCATTTGAAGAAGATTTATCATCGACTTATAAGTGGAAATTCATAGCATATAACTCTGTATTTGCTTAGAATCTAAGTGCACGTACACATTTACAATGAGATGTGTTAGTCTTTGGCAAGTGCTGCACTTGACACTTTTATGCAATTAGTTCTAAATGTACTTGTGACGTCAGTACTTATGTTTCAATATTTCTTGACAAAACGGAAAAAACAGCAAAATGACAATGCATTTTGTTTGAGAGCAGCGAGTAACACGACACTGTTGATATCTTGTTTAAAGACTTTTCTGGTAGGTTGTAGAACTGAATCCATCCGCATTAGAATAGTTATTATGATGCGTTAGTAAGTTTAAGCCTATCCGAAAATTCTGTTAAAGAGCATGTAAAGTGATAGAGATCTATGATAGGAGCAATTTGATAGATACATGATAAGCAGAATTCTTCGTAATCAAACTAGGCTTTATGTAAATGAGGATAGTTCTCAACTAAACACAATGCAGTCAATGACCTTAACAGAAAATTGGAAAATTTATTAAAAGTCTAATCGTTTGTATTTAAACAAAAGATAAACTGGTAAACCTTTAAATTCATTGAGGACAAGTGAAGTGTAACTGGTATACTTTGTAAGCTCTCTGCTGGTATTCAATGAATCATTCTCTCCAAAGAAAAATATTGCGCTGTATATATGGAAATATTTCCTTCGATTCAGATTATGTGCAAAACAAACAGAACATAATGACGAGTGTTGATTTTTCTATTTTGCAGTGAACTATTTTGATAGCCAATGAATAGATTGAACAGAAATGGAAGACCTGAAATGTAAGTGTTCTTATCTCTTAGAAAAATGATGTACAATAATTTCTGAAGTAAACTATTTGCATTTGTTGACAGGTTAACAATAGATCAATAATCTAATAAAGATCCGTGTCTGACCAAGAGTGATTCATTTCATTTCATATTTTTTACCACTATATTCTTTGTAGGAACATCATTTCTGAGGAATAGAAAAAAGAAAGTTTCACTTCATGTGGCGTGAATATTGAGTAAATGACGATATTAAATATATGTGTTCTTGATAATGTTAAAATATTCCGTCACAAGTGATGAAGGATCGTTCTCGCCAAATCACATTCGTCACGATAACACAGAAACTCTAATGAAGGATACAATTGATGTTAACATAAATCCAAGATCACGTGCAAAAATGGTGATGAAAAAACGCGCAAAACACGTTCAGCGAAGAGGAACAGACCTAGCTTTGTTTCCACCAATCTCCCAAACACCTAGCAGAAAGGAAGTCATCACGCCGTATGTAAACCATATCGAGGCTGAGTCCCCGTACATAAGCTCATTAGGTATTTCGCGTGTTCATGATGTCACGACACCATACGTTCTACATACCCAATATTCAAAACACGATGGAACATCTCCTGTGCAAAAGGAATATACGAGAGTGTCCAATATTTCTCGTAACAATGCTGGGACTCCACAAAATCAACCACAGCATAATATAGTTGAAGTAACTAGAATTAGAAAAGACCAATCGTTTTCCCATGAGAGTATTAATAAAGTCGGTGGCTCCTCTCCCTTTATAGAAAGACGATCACGGTTAGAACATAGACGAAAACTAGCTAAAGAGAATTCGAATCAACAGGCTGCAAAGAACCATGTTCAAGAGAATAACAAAAACGCAAAGTTACAGGTTCAAAGTAATCAAATGGGACTTGTGCAAAGGACCGAGAGACATAAATCTTTCCATGATTACAGCCGAGCAAGAAACGAGGAACAATTTTCTATAAGGAAAAAGATAGAGCAGTTCCGAAAATGGCACGAGGAGCAATATAAGGACAAATTGAAGAAACTGAAAGAAGAGGTGGATAATCAATATGAAGTGGAAAACCGTAAAGCTCAAACGTCTAGAGTGGGAAGCCACACCCCACAAGGCAACATCTCAGTGGAGAAGAAAGATCGACTAGAAAAGAAAGCAAAAGCAGAACCGCATCAACAGTCGTCTTCCAGTGGCCACACTCCGCTTTTGAATGGAGGAAATTTGCCCAGTTGTTCTGTCGATGAAAAAGCGAGTTCCGAACGGACTTGGCACACGTGGCGTGACGTCAATGACTCATATGCGTACACAAACGTTAAACAGTACATTGAAGAGAACGAACTTATGACGACCGAGAAAGAGGATTGGATTAAAAAGTGGGTTATTGAGGTCGACAACGCGATGATGATGAAATTAGAGGACGAAGGGCAATTACAAGTTTGATCACCTTAGAATTTTAGATCAAAGCAATCTGTGATATTTAATTGTTAAGCTTTTGACCCACTGATCTCTGATGGAAGAACCCATTTTGCCATCAATCTTAAACACAGTATTATTTTATTCTAGACAGAGGGATTTATTTAAGACAAAGTTTTCATTGCAAATTATAGTGGTGCAATTTTCAACACCCCGTGCTAAGAATTTGTGATATTTGGTGTTATTCTTGGCCACATTCAACACGAGAATTTGTGGCCCTTCATGTAACAATTAAGAATAATTTATTATTTAGCACGTAAGTAAAAATCTAAGGGAATTTTATTTCATCGTTACTGTGCTTGGAAACAACGAAAGTTATGTTTTAAACCGCACTGAGGTAGCACGCACACCTCAAGTTCTCTACTTCAGATGCATGTGAAATTATTGAAATTATTGAGTTTGTTTATATATGACTTAATTGTTAAATAAATAAATGTTTGCACGAGTTGGAAGTTTTTTGTCACAGCTATTGATATAACTTTGTAACCGGTATATACTTCTTTCATTACTTTAAAACATTAAGACAAGTTTACAAATTTGAATTTTTTCAGGGTCCCAAAACATCTTTGGGATGATATCAAATACACTCTTGAATCTAATATCTAGTTAATGAATGGTGCCTAGGTAAATCTATGATAGTCCAAATATAGTAAGGTTTCATAATAATTCAAAAATATGAATACGTATTTATTCAGATATCTATTATGTAAGTTAAGCAGTGAAATATAAAGTACATGAAACATTTTTATTTTATTTATTCATTACTCTCACAACCTTTCAATGTTTTAATATATATACTGGCATATAGCATGAAGTCAACGAACAGTGAACAAGTTAAATGATGTGGGCAGAGGAAATAAAGTTCTCTGAAAATATTACAGGTGGGATCAGGTGCCTTGGAGGAATAAGTATCCCCTATCATCTAATCATTGTTAAAGTTATTTCCCTCTTCGAGCCATATGGCTCATAAGACCGGTGTTAAAATCATTTTTTTTTGTGGTGTGAAAACGATACGTGTCATTGACACACCCCCCCCCCCCCACCCCCGGTTGGGACACCAGTCCAACGCTGGTTAACCGGTACCCATTGTAGCTTGGTGGAATGAGACAATGCAGATAAAGTGCCTTGTCTAAGGACACAACACACACCATCAATTGCACATATAGGGGATTAAACCAGCGACCTTTGAGTTACTGACCAAACACATCTGACAAGTGAGCCATGTGCACTGCTCAATCATTGTAGATGGTTAAAAACTTCATTAAAATTATAATAAAGAGAATCCCTTCTAAGATTGTATTGATTTTGAATATACATATGGCGCTAACATTTCAAACAGATAGCCTACTGTACAACCATTATCATTTTTATAAAAACAAAATTAATTAATGCTTATTTCTCCTTGCGCTGAAGTTTCCCAATTTTACTCTTTATATTACCCAGACCTTGAGCATTTGCATTAAAAGGATGCTGGAGTTCCTCATTGGCAACATCTATGTAGCCGTTTGAAACCAGGTCTTCCAAAAAACATGTGAAATATCGATGGGCCTTTATTAGCCGACCTGTTTTTATATCCTATGAAGTAGAATTTATTCAAAAACTTCTACAAGAGAAAACACTTGATGTGCCCTTCAACTCGACATTGAGATATATCGACGACGATTTATCAATGAACGGTAGTCACTTCCATCCATCTGTCGACACAATATATCCCAGTGAACTCGAAATAAAAGTCAACGCAGAGTCTGCCATATCTGTTTCATAATGAAATATTTTACTGACTATAGACGATAGAAGCCAACTAACATCTAAAGTGTATGATAAACCAGATGACTTCACCTTTCCCATCTTCAACTTTCCTTATTTGTGTAGTAATATTCCACTACCACCTGCATATGGTATTTATATCTCCCAACTTATTGGATACTCAAATCTATGTTCTGAGTATGATCAATTTTGAAACCAAGGCAGCCTACTGACTGACAAGTTGATGTTACAGGGATTTCAACGACCTCGTTTAAAGTCAGCATTTCGTAAATTCTATGGTTTATAGTGGCCTTGTTTGCGAGTATAACATCTCTGGGTCGTATATTGTCTGATATATTTCATACTAATGTTATTTAATTTATCATATGTACTAGGAACTCGTGGTAGTGTATATGTGCTAATAAAAGCGGTCGTAGCTATTGGTCAGTATTTAATGTCGATACCTGTGGAACGGGTATTCAATTCAAGCTCGCTTTTCACTCCCTCGAAGGCTTTTCTTTTTTCAGAGTCCCAAAAACATCTATAGGATGGTATCAAATACACTCTTGAATCTAACATCTAATTAATGAATGGTGTCTACGTAAATCTATGATAGTCCAAATATAGTAAGTTTTCATGATAATTGAAAAATATAAATACGTATTTATTCAGATATCCATTTAAGGAAAGCAGTGAAATATAAAACACATGATACATTTTTATTTTATTTTATTTATATTTATTGCTCTCGCAACCTTTCAATGTTCCAATATATATACTGGCATATAGCATGAAATATGAAGTCAACGAACAATGAATAAGTTAAATGATGTGAGCAGAGGAAATAAAAATCTCTGAAAATATCACAGGTGGGATCAGGTGCCTTGGAGGAGTAAGTATCCCCTATCATCTAACCATTGTTAAAGTTATTTCCCTCTTCGAGCCATATGGCTCATAAGACCGGTGTTTATATTCGTTTTCTGTGATGTTAAAAGGATGAGATTAACTCCCCCCTGGTTGGGACACCAGTCCGTCGCAGGTTAACCGGTACCCATTGCAGCTTGGTGGAATGAGACAATGCAGATAAAGTGCCTTGTCTAAGGACACAACACACACCATCAATTACACATATAGGGGATTAAACCAGCGACATTTGAGTTACTGACCAAACACATCTGACCAGTGAGCCATGTGTTCCGCTTAATCATTGTAGACGGTTAAAAACTGTTCATGTAAAATTCAGTTCTCAATTTTGTAATGTGGATAGTCAATTGTTCCCTTCTAAGATTATATTGATTTTGAATATGCATATGGCGCTAACATTTCAAACGGATAGTCTGCTGTATAACCATTATCATTTTTATAAAAACAAAATTGATTAATGCTATTTTTCTCCTTGCAATGAAGTTTCTCAATTTTACTCTTTATATAACCCAGACCTTGAGCATTTGCATCTCATACCAGTGAGACAAGGCATGTAATAATATCGTCTTTGTTTGTAAGGCTAATTATTATAACTATTTCAGAAGAACACTTAGTTTTAATTCTATGTCTGGAAAACCCACTTATACTCACAGTTCACTTTCTAAGGATGAAATTCTCCAAAATCACATTTTAGTCTTGAATACTTTTAACATTCCAGTCAACGAACTTACATTATACTGGATTCCTAAACTCATAAAAATCCTTACAAAGAACGATACAAATGCTCTACCAAGCCCCTATCTTTACTCCTCACAAAAATAGTAACTGCTGTATGGGAGAAACTTCAGACGTACTGTGCTACAGCATTCTACGATAAGTGGTGCAAATCAAATATGGATTCTAAATTTAAAATCACAAAGTTTTTCCAAAGTTAGTTACATCAAACCTTTTTACATTTCTACACTTAATTCAACCATTCCTCACGATAAATTAAAAACTAGGCTTATTGATATCACAGACAACTGCTTCTTCAATATAAAGGGAACTCGGAAATTATTCATATTTTGAGATTGTCATCAAGAACATTACTTTTTAAAGTTCACTCTGAGTCTACATACAAATACTCTGAAGTTGGTATAAAAAGGATGCTGGAGTTCCTCATAGGCAACATCTATATAGACTTTTGAGACCAGGTCTTCCAACAAACATTCGAAATTTTGATGGGCACTAATTGTGATCCTATATTAGCCGAACTGTTTTTATATTCCTATGAAGCAGAATTTATTCAAAAACTTCTACAAGAGAAAAAGAAAACACTTGATGCGGCCTTCAACTCGACATCGAGATAATTATATCGTGACGATTTATCAATGAACAGTAGTCACTTCCATTCATATGTCGACACGATATACTAGTATCCCGGTAGCTCGAAATAAATTTAAAGTCAACACAGTCTGCCATATCTGTTTCATAATGAAATATTTTACTGACTATAGACGATAGGGACCAACTAACATCTAAACTGTATGATAAACGAGATGATGTCAGCTTTCCCATTCTCAGCTTTCCTCATTTGATTAGTAATATTCCACTACCACCTGCATATGGTATTTATATTTGCCCAACTTATTCAATACTCAAGTCTATGTTCTGAGTATGATCAATTTTTAAACCAAGGCAGCCTACTGACAGAGAAGTTGATGTTACAGAGATTTCAACGACCTCGTTTAAAGTCAGCATTTCGTAAATTCTATGGTTTATAATGACCTTGTTAGCAAATATAACTTATCTCTGGGTCGTATATTGTCTGATATATTTCATACCAATTGTTAATTAATTCATCATTTGTACTAGGAACACGTGGTATTGTTTATGTGCTAATAAAAGCGGCCGTAGCTATTGGTCAGTATTTAAAGGTCGATACCTGTGGAACAGGTATTCAGTTCTTGTCCCCCGAGCTTGACCCATTCAAAAGTTGTCACCCCTTTTGCAACAAAACCTTGTTATCGCTACTCCTCCGAAACCGTAAACCGTAGAGATTCCAAACCTTCATTAGTGTCTTCGACTCATTTAGTACTCTCTTCATTCTATCATTGCGAAAGCATTCTTTGGTCCCTTGTATGAGTTACTGCCCCTGAAAGTTTACGCTGCTTACACTTAATGAACTTTTTTTTAAAACGGTGTATCGTAGAGACATGGGATCAACTGCATGGGCATAAGCAGAGTACAATATGGCCATTGAAAATGATCCACTGCTCATTGGAAAATGAAGTCCTGCATCCGTCGCTTCAACAGTCAAATAGATTTCACATCCATAAGCAGAATACAAAATGGCCATTGAAGTGGAAGATAGGTATTTTGATAATACTTAAGTTAATTGAAAAGATTATGAAAAAAAAGTTTTGAATACTATTATTATTGTTAAAAAGTTATAATAATGATATTAACTTAGCACAGACACAATACTTTTTAGCAAAGCTATTTCACTTATGACTCTATCTTGTTAGAATTATCAAAGTCAGGCTTTGATAATTACCGATTTGGACTTGTACATGTAATGCCTAACAACAAACCCAAAAACGTCATTTTGATTTGGTTTTCCAATAACTAAATTTAGTTTGGTTGTATAATTCATCATATTGTTAAAGAGTTTCTTTCTCAGTTTCACACAGAAACAGGAACAAAAACACTGTATCTTAGATAGGCGTAGTGTAAATGCAATAAATCTGTGTACTTAAAATACATTACTGGAAAATTTAAGGAAGCGTAATATGCTGGCAATAAAATCATTTTGCTATGTCGTACATTCGAGATAATAAGTAATTTAAAAAAAAAGCAGCTAGGGATTGATTTTTAACATTGATATTTCTACAAGGTTTCAAACACCTGACGATATTAGTAATGGAAATTCTATATTGGTTTACATTGTCGACTCTGTCTCTCGGTCAAATGCCTAGAATCTGTGTATACTACATATATATTTCACAGAAAGCTTTATTATATTGGGTTTGTATTTAGACAAAGGTTAAAAAACATATTGAAAAATCGGTTTATTTGCCGAATGATTGGGTTGGATTTTATATGGAATACGATTATAATTAAACTTTCACTATTGATTCTAGATACAACTTTAAACGCATTGAAATTTATAATCAGCCATATCACTGGGAGAAATCTTGCAAAACTAAGAGGGAAAACGTATGTTTAAATTTTTTTTTTTTTTTTTAAAAAAGATACTGTATTATGACAATCGTGTCTTGGTAGTAATTTGGACATTGAGAGATTCTGATTTAAACAAGGTTAATTTCAGTTATCAAGCATTTTGATGCTAATAAAATCTAATTTGCAATTTGTTTAAATTAAAAAGACATTATGGTATATTTGAATACAAGCATTTGCTTGCTACCTTTGCGTTTTAGGAGTTTTTCAGTGTGTAGCAATCCTTGGTTACTTTTCTCGTGCATTAAGCATAAAATTTAAAATTTATAGAATACATGTACCAGAGCTTGGTCAAAAATACGGAAGCCCTGGAGGGACACTGACTAACTTGTTATGACTTATTTGTTATAGCTTATTTGTTGCGACTTATTTGTTAGGAATTTTTATTTCTGGTTATGACAAAGTGTAACGTAGCTTTGGAGAACGTGTATCTTGACTTACATTTCTTTGAAAATGATATATTTAGTCCTAGTTTAACTATGTTTTTTAATTTATAATTAATTGTAGTTTAATGTCCAGTACAGTTGTGATTACTTAATTCTTATCTGTTATATCTTGTCACTTAGTTGTTATCACTTAATTGTTATTTGTTCATTCTCATTTGTTATTTCTTGTTACTTAATAGTTTTTTCTTAATTCTTTTTTGGAACTTCCAGTGTGCATAATGATTGAACACATGAACATTACTACTATTTTTTCTTCTCATTGAGATAAAATTACTGAGATAAAATTTACAAAAATACTCCTTTCTTTTCTGAAACTACACGTAGCCTCCATCTTGTACGCCATGTTTTGGGGTTAAATAAACGGTTTGTTCCCATTTCACCTTAGCTGTGAAATTTGGTATTCCCATTTCGCCTTAGTACGCTGTGAGGTGAATTAAGGCGAAATGGGAACTTGTATAAACACCTCATTAAGTCTAAATATTGTTGACTTAAAGATTATAAAGTTTTATTTTAAATATTATTTATAATCATTTTATATTCATTTATTTTTACATATGTTAAGAGTGATAAACAATGATATATACATTTTACAATAAAAATCAAGGAGCATGTTGTTAAAGAGAACATTAATGGAAATTATTATTTTTATAAAATATATATAAAAAATAATATTATGTCATTCACAGTATTATTTCATTCACAGTATTCATAAATGAGTTCCCATTTTTAGTTGAATCTACTTTTTTATTTTCAAATGTACAATGACTACAGAATCATTTCAAATCCCAAATACTGTGTAATTAAGTAATCATTATAAAAACACCTCATCAATTTTCAAGGTTTGTTTTTACAATACTAGTACTAAGAAATTCCCAGTTCGCCTTAGTACTTTTTTACTTTTTCTTACCTGTATTTAACAGTTAAGGCGAAATTGGAACACACCAAATAAACGTGTGATAACAAATGTAAAATAACAAGAATTAACAATTAAGTCACAAGAACTAAGTCAAAACACCTAAGAAGTAAGTCAATGTCCCTCCAGGGCTTCCGTATATATATATATATATATATATATATATATATATTAGGGGTGTCAATTTTGTCAATAATTCATATTCGAATATTCAATGAAAGTATTCGAATATATTCGAATATTCGATAAAATAATACTCTCATGAAAGGTTTAGCGTAGGTATACTTATATTTGAAGTAAAATTGTATGAAGACTTTTGTAGGTGTACAATAAGAAATTCCATTTGATATTTGCCAATGTTTGAAATAAATAATTGATTTAAATGTAGAAAAGTATAATTTTAACAAATGAAACATGTGTGTTTATAGTAGCTCCAACTGAGGAACCAGTCGTCTTACCAAAGGCAATATAGTCATAACGGTATACTGTTCAGATTTCAATACGTGTAATAAATTACAATTATCTGCCTAATAAGAGATATGATTATAATCTTTGATACAATGTAAACAAATATTTCTATAGACAATTTTTCTAGTTAATTAACTAACTTCCCGATAATGAATATAAAATTCAGGATTATGTACAACCCGAGATAATCAAGTAATTCACACATTTATTCTAAAATTAAGCCCTTTACAATATTAATTACAGACTAATTCTATCGGACATTCATTCAATGATCCATTAATTTTATTTTGATAAGTATACTTTTCACGCCTTTTAGACATTCTAAAATTTCATTTTGTTGTCCTCGATTCTAGATCCGATCGTATCTAATAAAAACTATGAAAGTACGTTTTGTAATATACATAAAGCATTATTGTACAATTCTTTAACACCTTACTCAAAACAAGATACATATAATTTAGTAGATCTATATGATAAGAAAGTAGTGAAAGAAATCAGGCGATCGAAATTGATCGCTAGTAAATTAAATAGGGATAATTCTAGCACTGTTCTAATCAAAATTTATTAATCACAGTACTTCTTTTTATGAAATCTGAAAAACAACGAATATTCGAATCTTAAATTCATATTCGAATATCAACTCATCGAATGAATATTCGAATGTTCGAATATTCGTTGCCATCCCTAATATATATATATATATATATATATATATATATATATATATATATATATATATATATATATATATATTAATTTCTTTTGAAGAAATTATTGAATAATGTTGAATGAGGGACGTTTCGCATCCCTGTGTTGGTATCTACATTGAACACTAAATGATTGTGATTATACATGTACTATATCTGTATATTATTATTTACCACCACACAAACAGTCCATCACTGAGTACACCTTTCCGTAGACAACGAGAAGAATTTTGGATAAGAAAGCTATAGCTAGGGACAGCCTTTCCCTATGGATGTAATGACAATGTCGATAGTGTTGGAAATCTTTCCAGTCCACAGTGTAACAATGTAAATGTGATGGGACTTTTTAACCATACACAGAGACGTAAGCGTAGTCATGGGCATCGGTCTTACAATAAACCTTTAATACACGATGTCTCTTTTGATTCATTACTACCTTACGTAAATCAACAGTTAGGTCTACATCATATTCGCACCAAACTTTACTCTGTCCCTTTGAAACTTTTAAATAGTCTTCTTGAAAAGGTCAAGGAAAGTCCATTTTTTGATTCCTCGATACCAGAATATAGGCTCGGATCTGTAGTTATGGATATTGCCAATCATAGGCTTTTTAAACCCCCGCGTTTTACTGAAGAAAATGCAGATAAAACAATCCGTTTTTTCCTTAAACTTCAATATGCCAACAAAGGAATTGACGCGGTTAATATAAGTAATATTCTTAATCACAAAAAGGTCCAGTCTTGTATTCCACCATATTTCAAGTTAAAGACTACACCTTGTATTTCCTACAAATATACATCGACTATTGCTTCCAAACTTTTTAATTACAAGAAAACTTTACAGGGCCTGGATATCGAATATCTGAAACATAATCCTCCATCGTGTGCATGTTCTTCTTCACCCTATAACTATAGTCCTGCTGGACACGTTATTACTGGTGACGTAAATATAGTTAATTATGAGGACCTTAGATCACTAATTTTAAAAGGTCCTAAATTTAGGGAACCCAGATCCTTCAACTGGCGTAAGAATGTCATAAATATTATGGATTCTGTAGAGGACTACGCCAGGCGATGGGCCAGACATGAAAAAGAAGACCTTGACACTTTGTCAGAATGGATTAAATGTATCAGATGTATGTTAAAATCGCGCATTAAAAGATTGAGAGGCAATATGAAAACCATCTATCCTTCTGTATTCAATAATCCAGAAGTGAAAAAAGAATTAGATAGATTACATGATCAGTACGTACTGGTCCCTGCTGACAAAGCAGGTAACAACATTGTCTTTGTTTGTAAGGATCATTATATTAAATGTATTTTAGAGGAACTTGGATTTAATTCTACAAGTGGTAATCCAACTTATACTCATAGTTCCCTTTCTAAGGAAGAAATTCTTCAAAATCATATGTCAGTTTTGAATATTTTTAATATTCCAAACAACCAAAATGAATTCGAATTACCATATTTATATTGGATTCCGAAACTTCATTAAAATCCTTACAAACAAAGATACATAGCGGGTTCCAGTAAATGTTCAACCAAGCCTCTATCTTTACTCCTCACTAAGATATTAACAGTGGTGAAGGAGAAACTTCAAGAGTACTGTGCAACAATACATTCGAGAAGTGGTGTAAATCAGAGGTGGATACTTAAAAATTCCAAGGAACTTTTGGAAAATTTGAAATCACAAGATTTTACCAAAATCAACAGCTTAAAAACTTACGACTTTTCAACTTTATACACAACCATTCCCCACGATAAATTAAAGTCCAGGCTTTTTGATATCATTGACAGCTGCTTTTTCAATAAAAATGGAACTCGTAAATATACTTACCTTGTCATTGGTCATTTGCAAAATTATTTTGTTAAAAACATTCTGATTGTACACACGAGTACTCTGAAGTTGACATTAAAAAGATGCTTGAGTTTCTGATTGACAATATCTATGTAGTTTTTGGAGACCAGGTCTTCCAACAATCTATTGGAATTTCTATGGGTACCAATTGCGCCCTGTTATTAGCAGACCTTTTTTTGTATTCATATGAAGCAGAATTTGTCCAAAATCTTGTACGTGAAAAGAAGAAAACACTTGCTGTGGCGTTCAACTCGACATTTAGATATATCGACGACGTATTGTCAATTAACAATGGCTATTTTCATTCTTATGTCGATACGATATATCCTGGTGAACTTGAGATAAAAGATACCACAGAGTCTGAAACATCTGTTTCATATTTGGATATTTTACTTGAAAAAGACGTTAATGGTAATCTAACAACCAAGCTTTATGATAAACGTGATGACTTTAACTTTTCAATCGTCAACTTCCCTTACTTATGCAGCAATATACCTTCATCACCTGCATACGGGGTATATATCTCTCAGTTGATTCGATACGCAAGAGCATGCTCTATGTATGTACAATTTCTAAAACTAGGTAAATTATTGACAAATAAGTTGATGAAACAAGAATATCAGCTGTCTCGTTTAAAGTCATCATTTCGTAAGTTCTATGGTCGATACAATGACCTTGTCAGCAAATACAATTTATCATTGAGTCAAATGCTGACTGACGTTTTTCGTACTAATTGTTAGGCCATTATTTACACACTGAATTGTCGACGGATTTTTCCGTTATTTCCCGATCATGACAAGGAGCACACGGCGGGTGTGACCGGTCGGCAGGGGATGCTCACTCCTCCATGGCACCTGATCCCACCTCTGATGTCTGGAGGTCCGTGTTTGCTCTGCTCCTATTTTGTATTGTATAATGGACTTTTGAGCTTGAATACTGTTTGTTATCTCCATATATTTCATCTAATACTGCTTCAATTGGTAAATATTATGAAAATTGGATGTAAATGCCGTTCTAAAGGCTAGAGAAATTTGAAACGTAATTGCTATTATCTCCATGCTAAAATGTTGCAGGAGATGAAATGAACAGTGTTCAAGTCGGTAACAAATATATTAATTACACTTATGAAAAATTCATTAAATAGTATGACAAAGACAAAGTTTGCAATATAAGTTTATGAAATAGCGAACCTTTTGCGTATAACATATTGCAGTAATGAAGAAATATAGGATCTCCTATGATTTGTAGTTGGATATGATTTTTATCCAACGAGTTGTGTGTTTTTTATCCCCGAGCCTTGGCGAGGGGATAAAAACACACAACGAGTTGGATAAAAGTCATATCCAACTACAAATCGTGGGAAATTCTTTTTATCCCTTGTTTAATACTTCACAACCAATGTTTTACACTGTTTTATATAGGACTCCACTTTATTTTACTTCATCACGCTAACGCAAAAACCATTGTGACGTCACAACTGCACTTAACTGTGGATTATGAAAAATTTATCCAATGAGTCATATCCACGGGATAAAGGGGTAAACATGGGATAATTGGTTTTATTACACATTGAGATTCATTATATAAGATAGATTTGGTACACAGTAATGTGCAGACAGAGATATTTTAGTGTTTAGTATGATGCAAGAAGTCTTGTTGCGTAAAACATTGCGCAGACAGTGGATTTAACAATATGTTCCTGGTGCATAGCATGGTGCAGCCAGTGAAGGCAATTAGCTGTTTCCTGGTGCATAGCATGTCGCAGCCAGTGAAAGTCCTTGAGCATAGCATGTTGAAAGTCCTTGAGCATAGCATGTTGCAGACAGTGAAAGTCCTAGGTGCATAGCATGTTGCAGCCAGTAGAGTTATTAAGATGTTCATGGTGCGTATTTAACGCAGCCAGTAGAGTTACCAAGATATGTTCATGGTGCGTAGCATGTCGCAGCCAGTGAAATCCTGGTGTACAGCATGTTGCAGCCAGTGAAGGTAATATGTTTACTGGTACGTAGCATGTCACAGCCAGTGGAGTTATCAAAATGATTTTGGTGCGTATATGACGCAGCCAGTGGAGTTATTAAGATGTTTCTAGTGCGTATGTGTGGCAAACAGTGGAGTAAAGATGTTCTTGGTGCGCAGAATGACACAGCCAGTAATTTATTTACAGTGATCTGAATCTTATTCAAGAATTGATATACTCTTATTTATTCGAAAAGTTTGTTGCTTATTTCAATTAATTTAATTATATCTCTTAGGTTTTGCAGGCGTGTTCAATGAAATGCTAAATAGCGCAAATTATGGTGATTTACATCTGATAAACATCTGTCTGTTCTGAAAAATGCATTTTAAAGATCTTGTTAAAAAATTAAAGGCTGATAAATGTATAGAGGAAATATATGTATGCGTTCAATTCTAGATCTATCTTGCAAATTGTGAAATCGAAATCAGTATCCAAGTAGAATAAAGACAAGGATGATTTGTATATGGTTAATAGCTTATGCTGGATGTTTTTTTTTTTTTAATTATTTATAGAAAAAAGCAAAACAGACGAGAACAAAGAAGGTATGACACAGTTTTTCATTCCCAGCACCAACAGCTAAACTCTGGCTACTATGCTGCAAAGACTTTTGCTTAAAAATGTTCCTTTTTCTCTAGAACATAATTTCAAATCATTTTTTAAAGACAAACTTGTATAAATTATAACATGTCTTACGCAAAAATAAACAAAAATTATATTTCTAATGCTTTACGGTATTTGTATTTAGTCAAGAATAAGTTTAGATTGCAAAGTCTCCGATCAGGGAAGTGTTACTAAAGTTGCAAATAACAAAGTTCTTTATTCGTTATCTTCATCCTTTTCATTTATCTAGTGATAATAATTATCTACCATTCCATGAATTCTTTACAAGGATGCATTATACGCAGATGTCCGTGAAGGCACTTGGGCCTTTTGTTCATTAATACTTTTTATATGTATGGACTATGAAGCATTAGACTGAAAAGTAACTGTGTGTTCTTTTAGTCTGCAATAGGACATTCGAACCAGATCTTAGTTTAGGAAATACGACACCCGTGTCTTTCACTAATTAATAATTTTCAATTGCCAATGAGTACAGGACTAACTGAATTGTCATATAAATTTAAATTGAACAATTCTAAATTTCTGTAGACGACACCTGTATTTTATCTTGTTAAATCAACATTTACTGCTTTACTTTGGCTAAAAGCTACAGGCCATATTTTTTTAATATTTGTTTTAATTTTTTCTGAATCAAAAGTTAGAGAATGTGCTTGTTAATGTACATTTTTATCAATTACTTCAAATAAGGAAGTGCCATCTGCAAATAATCTTTTATGATTTACTCTGTCATTTGTTATATCATTAATACATAACAAAATTGAGCCCCAAGCACTGAGTTTTGTGGAATATATATTTCAAAGCGAAAATGCATAACCATCATGAATAATTTTTGCTTACCATTACTAATAGTTTTATCTAACCTATATAAGAGTTTATTATTAATTCCAATAGTTTTGAATGTATACAGTAAGTCACTATACCAAACCCAGTCAAAAGCTTTTGAAAATCAGAAAAAATTATCAAGACTTAAAAGAAGGTCAGTGTATATTTCAACTAAGTGATTAACTGTGGAGTCATCTTTTTTGGAACATGGCTGCTTTTTGGGGAAATAGATAAATTTTTGTTTACAAAATTATACAATTGTCAAACAGAATCATCTCCATTAATTTACAAATTACACTTGTAATAGATATTAGTACATTATTACTTGGTTCTCTTGTCCTTTCATTCTTGAATACTGTACGAGATGGCATTTGCCTATTTTGGAAGTGGCTTAATTAGAGCAGGAGCAACATGTCTGAGAACTTTTGGGTAGATTCCATCAGGATCAAGAGGTTGTATCAAGAATATGAAGTCTTGGAAATCTTACATTCCGCTATCACCTGCATATGTTGTTTGTCTTCCAACTTATTCAATACTCAAGAGCATACTCTGAATATATACCTTGGCAGCAAGATCACAGCCAATGGAGATTCCACCTTGGATGTTGAAAATAGAATTGCAAAAGCCCGTACCACCTTTGCCAACTTGCGGAACATCTGGAAATCTTCAACTATCAGAACCAAAACAAAAATAAAGATATTTAAAACAAATGTCATTGGAGTCCTCCTATATGGATCTGAGTCCTGGAAGGTGACAAACAACATCACTCAAAAACTAGACACATTCCAAACAAGATGTCTCCGTAGAATACTAAAGATATTCTGGCCAAACAAGATCAGTAATGAGGAGCTGTATGAAAGAACACAAACAGCTGCCATATCTGACCAGATCAAAGAGAAACGATGGAAATGGATTGGCCATGTCTTGAGAATGGAAACATCAGATATACCGAGGGTAGCCTTAAGATGGACTCCATCAGGGAAACGAAACAGAGGGCGACCAAGGGAGACATGGCGGCGGTCAGTAGAAAAAGAAATGAAAGAACAGGGATGGACTTGGGGCAAGGTACAGCAGATGTCAGCGGACAGACAGAGATGGTGGTCCTCGGTGCAGGCCTTATGTGCTCAAAGCACGAAGAGGACTAAGTAAGTAAGTAAGTAATACTCTGAATACGAACAATTTTTAAACCAAGGTAGGCTACTGACAGATAAGTTGATGTTACAGGGATTTCAAAAACCTCGTTTAAAGTCAGCATTTCGTAAATTCTATGGTCGTCATAATGACCTTGTTAGTAATTATAATCTATCTTTGGGTCTATCTTTGGGTCGTATTTTGGCTGACGTGTTTCATACCAATTGTTTGGCTTTAGTTTATATACTTAATTTGACTACGGAATATTGTCTATCTGATCGATACATAGGGCTCACGTCGGGTGTGACAGGTTCACAGATTTGTATTATTTGTAGGTATTTTTGAGATCGATCACTGTTCATTATATTTACCTTTTGAGCAATGTTAAACTGGACCATTTCATGTAATGGAGACCCAGGGCATAAGGTGGTAGTTCTGGTTTATATTCTATCATCAAAATCGTTGCAAAATATTCATTAATAGCGTTTGCCTATTTATAGAATGGTATAGTAATGTTCCCTGCGATTTGAGACGGGGTGCGGGTTCGTGTTCATTTTTTTTAATTTTTGTTAATGATTTTGCTTTTCTCCACCAATTTCCAGGAATATATTTTATTTGTGAAGACTTTTTCTAATTAAACTTATCATCTGATTTCTTGAGATTTATACCTTTACTTTTAGTTCTCAATACTTTTGCTATTATACGGGATTGTCTCTCTTTTATCTTTATTGTTTAAGCAATTTCTGTGTATAGTACGTATCTCAAATAGTGTCTAATTGAATTAAACATGGTATACATAGATGGTTTAAATTTTCGGCATATGGTAGTTGCCGGTATTAAGGACTGTGGTCAATGAAAGAGGGCCGTTCAAAAATTACACGGACTCGGCTATTATTTACTTACGGACGTCAAATAGTAATAAAATTTCATAGAAACATATTTCTTAAAGATTCCAATAAAATTTTGGTAAAATTTTTGGATTTTGACTAATTTCTCCTAAAATTATTGCCGTTTTAATATCGCTGATGGAGGTGTGCGGAGCACGACAAAATTTTTGAAAAACAAACGTACGGAATCCAACATTTTACTCATTTATTTTCTATGATTAAGGATATTATTCGACAATTTTCTCAAAGGAATCTTTTTATTGTTTTGTCTTTATGTATACATTTAGATTTCTGAAGTAATATTTGAAGTACTAAAAGAAATATAGTGACTTTTCTCCGATGCGATTCCTATGAAAACAACTGCAAAAATGACGTCTCGTGAATTGACGAAGCAACATACTTTTATCAAATTATATGTTATGTTTGAGATAAATCCAACATAGACCCAAAATATGTTTGATGAAACATGTAGTAAACTAGGGTATACCCGACATATAGCAAAGTGGAATTTTAGACGGTAAGACCTCAGTAAAGGGCAATCCGGGAAGGGACGGGAAGATTGATTGATTGTATGTTGTTTTACGTCCCATTCGAGAATTTTTCACTCATATAGAGACGTCACCATATACCGGTGAGGGCTTCAAATTTTGACCTTTACTCGGCACCCAGGGCCATTGAGCAGTGCCAACGCCTGCCGTGACAAGGGACCTCAGTTTTTAAGGTCTCATCCGAAGGACCCGCAACTTTCACTTCAAAGTGTCGAGCGCATGGCGAAGGAACAGTTGCTACCCATTTTTTTATCGACTTAGGTCAGTCGCGGCCGAGATTCGAACTCACGACCTCCCGATCACGGAGCGAGCGCTCTACCGACTGAGCTATAATGAACGGAGGGACGGGGAGAAGATCATCGACAAAAACTTTATATGAACTGTTAATAATGTGGTTGAGAGTGATCAACGTCACACAATATTTTAGAAATCTCGGCAGTTTTGGGGTTTAAAACAATAAAGAATATACTTTACTATATTTATATATTTTAGCTTGACCAGAAGTGATATATGGAGGTTTATGCTGAGTGGATAAGGTTACCAAACTGTACAGTATCAAACTCTGAGGGAAAATGTTGAGAAAATGAAAGCTCACATTTTTGTAATGCCCGTGACATCAAAGATTTTACTGCACCGTGACTTAATGATATGGCCTGTTAAATCGCCCAAAATTGATCTCAATTGACAAAATTTTGATATGGAATAAAGATTCTTTTATATTATATATGAATTTTTGCTTGAATATGTAGTCAAATGTTTTTTCTACGCAACAAGTCCTCGTAATTTTTGAACGGCCGTCGTACTTTCCACGAAAATTATTTCCAAGAGATGTTCTCAACTTAGCCTTCTGAAGTCTCAGATTACTGTCAAAATATTAATCTCACGTCAAGATGTAATACAGAAATGAACTAAATATCCCATATTGCATTTTGGAGATATATATATATATATATATATATATATATATATATATATATATATATATATATATATATATATATATATATATATATATATATATATCATGGCCGTAGGAACCGGGGGGGGGGGGGCACGGGGGGCCATGCCCCCCAATAATTTTGCCGATATATAGATTACTATTGTAAACATAGATACTATAAGCTTGTGCCCCCTCAATAAAAACGCCTGATGCCCCCCCCCCCCTTTTTTTTTTTTTTTTTTTTTTTTTTTTTTTTTTGGCTTGACAAGGAATATTTGGTAGTTGACGACTTTTTTTTTTTTTTTTTTTTTTTTTTTTTTTTTTTTTTTGCTTGTCAGAAAATTTTTGGTAGTGCCCCTTCAACTGTCAACTGAAAAATGTTTGGCTGTGCCCCCCCCCCCCCAAACTGAAATTGCTTCCTACGGGCCTGCATATAAATATAGCACGACAGCTCAGGGTTGGTACATTTTAGCTATTTACGGCTGATATTAAGCTCTTCTATACCACCGCTATTTTCTTTAGTTTGTATTGTAAATGGTTTGCTGGGATGTAAGAACAAGGTACGGTTTCAATACAAATCTTGCCCTATGTTTTTCTTACAAATGAAAGTGATGTAAAAAATTAAAACTCATGATTTTTGAATCAATGAAATTCCATGCAGAAAGATCATACACACCGTTTTTCTCACATGAACTTCTAAATGCTAGTTGTGACGTCATAAACTTGTGCATTTTCCCGTATTTTCTTAAAAAGTTGCAGAAGACACCAATTTTCAATGGAATTGTATTTCAGATGATATTGTCCACAGGCATCGCCCACAAAGATTTTGAGATATGTGATTTTGTAAAGAATTTTAAACAACATATTCAAAAATAAAAGTGGGCGACGGCTGTGGACACTATTTTCTTCAGGAAAATAACCCTTGAAATGGGTCATTTTGAGGCTTTTTCTGTTAAAGATAGAGAAATGCATCAAATTAATGACGTTATATTTCCAGAATGGTACTCCTTCATGTCATATTCTCTCCTGATTTATCACAGTCATATTCTCAACTAATATTTAAGCCAGTTTCAAAACTTTTTGAAAACATTAAATTTTTAGGGCACAATAAAGCTAAAACCGTACCTTCCTCTTTCCTGTTTTGTGTCATGCTTTTAATTTGTGTGTGAATTTGCTTAAAAATACATGTTGTTTCATAATAATAAAGAAGCAATGTTTGCATAATCTGTAAATCCCTTTTCTTTAGCTTGTCCCTATTATGGTTGTATTTCGACTTACTGACATATCAACAAAACAGATCAAGGTTAAGTTTGTTTTCACACAAGATCTGGTATGAATGCCAACAAATGCAGTATTTTTATATCAAATCTAAAGACCATTGTCTATTATGAATTCTATTCATTGTGTTGTATCAATGATTTAAATCAGATAGGGATCAAACTCACAGAGAAAAATCGATTTTAAGTTTTTGTGTCTACATAATGAAGGGGACGGAAAACCAGCTAAAAGAAATATTAAATAATATTGAAACACTTATTTCTATGTTAAAATCTGAAACGGGGCAGAAAAATTAAAATAAATAAATTAAAAAAAAAACTTCTTCATACACGGTTTTGTGCTATAGTGAAGTTTGTAGATATCTAGAAATGAGTTATATAAAATTTGTTAAAATCGATTTTCTGGCATCTCCCATGTCTCAGACGTTTTCTTTATCTTTAGAATAAAATGTGTCAGTTTTAGCGCTAAACTGGAAAAAAATAGATCTAGACGGAAAGATGTACAGTAAAAATTCTTATCTCCTTTCACACAATTCAGTCTATAGGCCTTGGCAAGTTCGTTTTCAGATTAAATTTATTTTTATCTACAAGTGACCTAGGACCAGTGACACGAACACATAAGACAATGACAAAGAAATGATCACCGTCCTTTGATAATTTAAATTACCTTACATAATAAGTCTGTTTGGAATAAAACATGTAAATGACGTAGTTTCTGTTTATTCGGAATAGTAACTTTAAGCTGAATATTTTTTTTTAAGTTTAACTAAAGTATAATAAAATAGACTGCTCATCTCTAAAGTTAAATAAAATTTTAAATTTTGCAAACTTTAAGCCCAACAACCGTCTCTTTTCATGTTGTTTAGTGAACTAAATATTTTGCCCTCTTGAAAAACTGAAAGACATGTAGATGTATGCTTTATATAGTATTTCTACTGGTCCACTCTGTATTACTAGATAGCATGGACCTTTTCAGTTTTCTTTTATTCTTGTCTATCTTAGGAGAATTTCATGCTATTCTATCGAGGTCAATCCCTTATCAATGCTCAAGTTTCATCAGGAAATATTTCGAAATCTTTTCATCATTCTTCACACAGCTATTTCTACCTTTCATTCACTCAATATTCTAGATTAAGAATGTATGGATGATTTGTCGCTTTGACATTCGATTTAAGAAGAACAACCTTTTAGCAAGTCAATTGAGGGATATGGAGTATATGCATTAGAAATGTGGATGTGAATTACTGTTCGGTCTTTGTTAGTATACTTTATTTGACTACGAAATATTCCATCTACCTAATCAGTACATAGGGCTCACAGCGGGTGTGACCGGATGACAGGAGATACTTACTCCCCCTGGGCACCTGATTCCACATCTGGAATTAATTCCAAGGGGTCCGTGTTTAATGCCCTGTTCACAGATTTGTATTGTTTGTAGGACTTTTTTTAAAGATCGATCACTGTTCATTATCTTAACCTTTTTCACTGGATATAATCAGCACTGCTAGATTTATATATATATATATATATACTCGTAGCATTTTAATGTACTGATTTAAGAAGACTCGCTTAATATCAGAACAACATGGTCTTCATTTCTAACATGCAAGAAATACAAGAAAACACTGGTAAAATAGTAAATTGACAGTGTTTGTTAATAAATATAAAATGAATGATGAGGCTATATACAAGAGAAATTTGTATCACAGAATTCGCAGAATATTTTTTTTTAAATGTTAACGACATAATAATTATTTGCATCCTGTCTCAGTGTAGTGCCGCCTTTGTGAATTGTGTAAATTTCAGGCCCATGTCCGCATAATTGTGCGGCAACCTTAAAATGTACAAATATAGGAATAATAATAATAATAATAAAACCAAAAATTAAAAATATCAATTGTCATTACTAAGTATATACTTTTACAATTTCTCTCTTAGGGTTAATTCATTTACAAAATTTCAATTTTGCGTCCATTTTATCTGTTTATTTCAAATATCACTGTAATGTATAATACTCTGGTACAATATCAAGTCATACATACAAAAATTTTATGTTGTATTTGTTTCTGTTTTGTTTGTTTAATATTTTATTTTTTTGTTGTCGTTGTTTACCATCATAGCACCTTAAAGCAATAGAATTATGAGGAAAATGTTTGGGTTTTTTTACCTTGAATCCATCGTCAGTACACTCCACAAAGATACCAGATAATGAAGACGAGTCCAGATTATACTGACCAAACTCAAAAGTGGCAATAGGTGTATAGGCGGGGATCCGAGCACAGTTATCCATTACCTTGAACAAGGAAGACATCGTAAAGAAATGTTTTTTACATAAGCAATCAAATAGAAAAACCTGACAGGTATGTATATACCATAAGCGTATTCTCAACACGTATTGTTATGTGTTATTTTTATTCAGTAATAAATTAATAATTAAAAAAATAATCAAATCTGAGATTTAGAAAAAAAAGTCTTTGTACGGAGAAAAACTTGAATATCAATAAATAATCTGCTCTCCAAAGAACATATTGGACTAAAGATTGCAACTCTAAATTTGAACGTATTAAAACTTAAAGTAGATACCTTTGGTCCAGCTGTCCACGTGGAAGCGTCTGGGGCTTTACAGGTCTGAAGCAGGACAGCCTCAGACTGACTGTGAGTGCCGTCCGAACATAGACCGGCGTGTTGATCCAGGACCTTGTCACCACTAGCTAGTGCCATCACAAATGCAAAGGCGTCACAGATTGCTGATAAAAGGATAAGATATTGCTGTTAATTTTACATAAAGCATATGAACAGTTTTATTTCAAACAATTATATTTATATTATTACTTTCTTTTTTAAAAAAATCTCTTTATACCGATGTTCGTGTTCATAAATAATTATAGTAAAATTTTTGTTTTATTTATTTATTTATTTTTTTTTTTTTTTTTTTTTTTTTTTTGTTTTGTTTTAAAGTCTGGATCTTCTTTGTTTATTAAGACTTGATTTTTTTTTTTATAAAATCAATATGGAGATACTTACTCAGATTAAGAGGTGGTAACACCGTGGTTGGCCCCGCTGTTGTGGTGGTGGCTTGTGTGGTGGTGGCTTGTGTGGTGGTTAGTCGTTCTGTAGTTGTTGTTGGTGGCATTGTGGTAGTTTTTTCTTTAGTGGTTGTCTTGTGAGGAGTGACATGATGTGTCGTTGTTGGTTTTTCTGATGGTTTCTGGGTGGTGGTGTGTGCGGAGTGTGGTTGAATATGAAGCAGTTCTACCCAGCAAATTACAAGCAAGTTCAATATATTTTTTTAAATTTAAATTAGGAACACGTGTACATGTATTTTCAATGTTTAAGGAAAGATCGCTTGAAGAATCTTACACGTAAACATGTAGCTATTTGTTTTTTCATTTACACAAAACAAAAAAAAACAACAAACAAACAAAAACAAAAACAAAAAAAAATGTGGATGTGTGATAAAGAATTTTTTAATGAACGTAAAGATATTTTAAACCCTGTTTAAATTTTTAAAAATTCACATGCTGTGCACAGAATTAAACCTTCTTGGTTTAAATGAAATGGAAAAAAAATACCTTCACAATACATTTGTAAACTGGTTTGACATCCATGCTCCCAATTGTGACTTATCAGTTGTTCAACTCTTTTTACTGCAAAAACGATATTGTAATTGTAAATAATAAAATAGATATTTAATAATTTTGATGATTATACTTTTTTGTAAATTTTCCTGGCTATAGCTAGATGCCCCTTACATAACATAAATGGAACAGCTGCAAATATAATCAAAATATCAAGTACATGTAAACAGCATACCGTCTGGATGGGTATTATGCTGATCAAAGGCTTCATCAAAGTCACTGCTGTACGTATATCTGAGTGCTGAAAATAGAAGTTTGATTATAAAATTTGAAATAAAATTCGTACCTAAGGAAGACTAGGATAGTTTAAGGGGTTTTAAAGAGAAATAGCCCAAAGGTTATATAGCTAACAGAAAATAATATAATTTCTTTTATAACAAAAGAAGATGTGAATAAAATCCCTGATAGCAGACGTATACTATTCGCAAAAAAATCTACATTAAAATATGCGCACATATTTGAAGATTCAATTGGGGTTTTTTTAAGAATCTTTTCTAGCTAAAGGCACCGAAAGTGGCATCTCTCAATCATATACTGTAGATATGACCTCATAAAATTTATCATTTCGATTCTTTTCCATTGATACACATTTTCTTTTGTCAAAGTGACACATTAACCATTCCGTAATATCTGTGTGAATGTATGCAAAGTGCTTTGATCTGTTTCTTTAAAGTTGTACATGTATGCAATTTCAATTTAAATTGACACTCTTAAGTAAATAAATACATTCTTTTGTTTTTCGAGTAATATACAAGGGTTGGTCCAAAAGTCATGTACCTACTGCTATAAAATCTTTAGAAATGGAGAATCATCAGCAGATTTCTTAATACCTCCATCAATTTTGACTGTTGGTTAAACATTTCGTTCAGATATATATGATACTTTTTAAAATATAATGTTAAACACAAAGTTAGGTTACGTTTATCGCCGCTCGACAACAACGTTATCGACGTCTTTATGACGTTACTCTAGGAATTAAGTCATTTGCAGTTCATCTTAAAATCTATTGCATCTCATAAACAAGTCTCATGTTACACTATCTACACTGCCAATTTGTGTTAAGGAGATTTGCTTCGTTTTTTTTTAAATATTGCCATTCCATAATTTATTTCCTTATTCATTCCCTTGCCATGTTGTAAATTTTGAATTTACCGGGTGGCAGTAAATACAAAATTTACAACATGGCAGTTGTCATGTTGTAAATTTTGTATTTACTGCCACCCGGTAAATTCAAAATTTACAACATGAGACCCTTGTGCGTAGATCTCGAGTATTGTCAGATTCAAGAGTAAGTGACTTTCATAGCGGACTGATCCCCCACACACTTTTTCCTCGCAGCTGTCTATCTTTTGACTTCCATTTAGTTACAAAGAGAAAATACGCCTCTTTTTGATCTATCAGCATTATTTTTTCCCTTATTTGTTGTGAAAGTGTTATGTTTTGGCGTTTAAATGGGCATCAACCTTTACCTCAATTCAGCACAAAAAAGAAGAACGTCAGTGGACGATCAGTCAAAATTAAACGTCTTTTACTCATCGAATCCGACTAGATACAAATTATCTGCGCACAATAAAATGAATATAGAAACGAACATTGGACAATTCAAATAAATTTAATAAATCAACTCAAAACAAGATGGCAGCGAAGATTTTTAAAAAGCATTAACATGTGGATAAACTGAAAATGAGTATCAAAAGTAACGTTATAAAGACGTTGGTAACATTTTTGCCGTGCGGGGACAAACAAAGCTGAAATTTGTGTTTATCTTTTGATAAGTAATACATGTATATATATATATATATCGAAATTTGTAGGAAACATTCAAAATAGATAGATGTATTGGAATATAAAACTTTGTTGTTGACTTTCTATTCTTTAAGATTTTATAGCAGAAGTGGCAGTACTTTTGAATCAACCCTAATTTAAGTATTCAATAATCAGAACAATTATAAACAATTATGCCCAACGAGTCTCCGGTTAACCACACATTTGTTGACAATCCTTATTTTAGCCTCAAAAACTTATTCGTTGTTTTTTACCCCCTAACACTTTCTTAAAATCACTATGTACTCTTCATGACACTGTTTTTTGTTTCTTTGTCAATTCTTTACACACTTGATGTAATCCGTTATATCGATCATGGAATATGTCATAAACACTCGGTAGAAAAATGGTACTATAGTATTAAAAAAAAAGGAAAATAGATATACAAAGGTGTAGGTGTACAAAGGTTTTACGATAAGACGTTATGAAATGTCGGATAACAAAAAGATATATACTCCAAACAGTACTATGATTTTTTGTCGTGCACTTAATTTGCCTTATTTCAATTTTTTTCTAGTCAGTTCCATGCTAAAAAATTAATTGACATTTTAGGCCAATTATTTGCATTTTTTTTCCCTCAGTATTCCTTCCTGATGATCAGAAATAAATTATGTCTGGTTTATATAGTTTTCTACCTCCCAACTGATTAGAAATGGTGCGATAAAAGCCGCTTAAAACACATATATTTATAATGTCAATATAACATACCCCTGCCGTTGTGGCCAAAATGTCCTTGGTGACTGTTTTGGTGCGTCACGATGTACTCATATATCGATCTGACAGCTGTGAGAAATTAAAACATAAATATATTTGCATTTTACCGTCGAGTTCCAGAGGTTATGAAACTTATCTGTATAAATATTATTGTAGATCATGCATAAATACTATAAAATTCAAATAAATCACATATAAATTTCACTTTAACAGATATGATGTAAATATTCAGAAGTATAATAAATGTACAATTCATATAAGCAATTGTGCTCAAGCCAAAACATTTCAATGCAACTTTTTATAGGAAAAAAATGTATATTGTATGTCAATTTATAAATTTAATTCATTTTTTTTCATAAAATGAATATACTCTATTATACTAATTAATCCGCATCATCACAAAATAAGATGCCATTCAAACAATCTCTTAAATAATCTTTACCTTCCATATGCTGATGTTTCTGCCATTCATGAATTAAGGCCTTTATGTCTAAACATTAAAGAAAGCATAATTACATTGATATTTATTTCAATTTGAATAGAATTAAAAGAAATATTAAGTTACAGTAACTACGAAAATAAAGATTTTAAGACCTACTACACTGCTAAATAAATATACATGTAAATGTTTAACTCAGGAGAGTCATTTAAAGAGAAATTTATTATATGCAGACCCTATATGATCATTAATATTCACTGTTATGTGATCAAATAGCCTGTATTTTTTGGCATAGAGTTGTATTGTATAGTATAATGTCCCATTGAACATAATCTATGTTGTGAATAGCTATAGTTTCTTGTACTCACGGCTACATGGCTCATACACATTATTTGAGTTATATTGTGTTCTTCCATTGTGAATTGCTGCAAAAAATGATATATAATTATATAATCTAAAGGAATTTATCTAAGTTTTTGCATATAAATATGAATATAAAATAAAAACATAAAATTTAAGGAAAACGCAGGTTATCAAAGAACAAAATGTTTCAAAAATGATCATTCCCACTAGTATCCATTCAGAGCATGAATGTATCATGTTGTAAATTTTGAATTTGCTAGGGGGAGGTAAATGCAAAATTTACAACATGACAAGTTATCATGTTGTAAATTTTGCATTTACCTCCCCCCTAGTAAACATGATAAATGGATACATTCCCCATTTGTCGACATTTCTTCAGCTCATGAAAAAAATGTTTTGTAAGAAGTGTACTCACTGTCCAAAAAGAAAGCATTGGAAGTCAAAGCAACTGAAAAAAATTTAATATTAATTAGAATGTCATGAAATTACAAAGAATGAACTTTTAAAGATATGTACATACAGTACACACCGAAGAACTAAAGATTTCATGCTCATAAATTGAGTTAAAGAGGGATTTTTCTCATATTTCTTGTACTTAAAAATTAATGAAATTTTCATAGATTCAAGAAGACATTATCACTAAGTGATGGTATCAATAAAATTAAATTCGACCGTTTTATTTTAGAAGTAAGGTCAGGTCAAGGTCATGATCTTTTTCCTTGACATTAAAAATGAAAAATTACTGTTGCCAATCATGCGATGCCTACTTATATTTCAAAAGGTTAAATATTTTTCTTTTTGCATAAAAAGATATTACTATATAGGGTCTATCAGGTGATACTACCAAATTGACACAAATAATTTAACTAAAATAGATATTGGCTAATCCGAATTTCCTCTATTTTTCTTAATTTTTTAGGATATATTGGCATATGGTAAAGTAATCATATAAAGATACAAAACGATACAAAAACAAAAAGTTTTGACCGTTTACTAAGATAGAAAAAACACTTTTAATTGATTTTTAGCTCAAAACTATACTTATATTGGAAGCTTTTAAAAGCTATTAAAATTGTAGTTTGTTTGGAAAATCATATTTATTTGATACATTTTAAAAACTTAAGTCTATTATCATTATTAATTTTACTTACATTTGAAAAATTCTTGAAGTCTCTGATTGTTAATTTTTTCAAACTAAATTCATTGTTCTATAGTAATTTTGAGAAGCAGAAAAGGAGATATTTTTATACGCCACCGTTCCGCCAAAAATATAGTTCCTGCTAGATTTCAAACTCAGTTTACCATTTCTATTTAAAGTTGTACAATTATGACGAGGAAAGAAAAATATGATGTTTTAAATTCCTTACATCTAAATATATAAGATATATAAGCAAATATACTTTGAATATTTCATCTAGTCAGAAACCAGACAAGAATCCCTCCTTAAAATATGTAGACTACAAGTGTTGTTATCTTTTATGCACCAGCACAAATTAATGAATTTAAATAAAATGCACACCAATGAAAAACTAGAAAAAGAAATCCTTTTCATCTCATAACCTAAAAAAGGTACACTAGTTACTTATTTCAATTAAACTTTTTAACGCCAATATTAAAAACATTTTAATATGGCGTAGAAAAAATGATAACACAATTCAACACATGTATAAAGTATGACGGACTCGGACTAATAATGCCTGACGTAATTGCCACATATAATAGACTGGTTTTCGGACAGTAATTGCATGATATATATAAGCTAGTATGAAGGCCTCTACTACATGTATAGATTGTCAATAATGGTTATATTGTTTAAAATGTCCTGAATCGCTGTGAATTCTTTATTTCTTTGAAACATTCATACATCCATTCAAAAGTAGTTAAACGGGCTTTGATTTCCTTTGATGATTCTTGACTTCATAACTTTCTTTGAGATTTAGTCTTAATATCTCCTAAATCACATGCAAATAACATTAATTTTGCAAACAATATGTAAATCTACAAGTAATATTTCCTTTGAATATAAAAAAAGTTGCATGTAGGAATCGGAGGAACTAAACATAACAGAGAGAAACTCATGGTAAAAATACTTTGATTTACTATTTATTAAGTTACTATAATAAAAACTTCATTGCTTATATGTACTTTAGTATACTGTAGTAACTATTGTTAACTTTTGTTAGCGTTAAGCCGCAATTTGTGTTGGACACTTGACTTATATCTCTTTGAATTTCTTAATGGATTGGTAACTTGAGAGTAAAACATGTAAATCGGCAAAATTATACCGACTTCAAAGAAGAGTTTCTACCTCAGAGATAACAGGCAATGGATTTCATAGTGCTTAAATGGTCATTCAAAGATGCTTAGTTGAGTTCTTTGTCAAAAAATTCATGCTTACATATTTTACAAGGCATCTGCTATTTAAGGAAACAAGGATTCTGAGAGTATTGCAGTAGCAATACTACCGGTAGTCCCCTACTGGCAAGTGTAATCTGGTTCCCGTTAAAAATTGAAATAGCCATAATTCCGTCAAAAGTCATTGAAGCGGAACGAAATGCAAACTTGATCTATAACTAATCAAGGTAAAGTCACATACCAAAAATCAGTTCAATATCTGGAATCTTTTAGAGAAAATAAATTGCGGAAAACCCTTAAAAATTGAAAAGGTCATAATTCCGTCAAAAATCAATGAAGCGGAACGAAATGCAAACTTGATCTGTAACTCATCAAGATACACTAACATACCAAAAATCAGCTCAATATCTGCAAGCGTTTAGAGAAAAAAGTGCGGAAAACCAAGTGGGACAGACGGACAGACGCAGAGGAAACTTATAGTCCCCTCTGGTTTCACCGGTAGTGGACTAATAAATACAATTTAGAAAATAAAAACTGAATTTAATGCCCAAAGTTTAGGTTTGCTATTTGTGCTCTTTCATAATTTCTTTGACGTTAATCGAAATTGTATTTATCTCGCTTTTTAAGTTAGTATAACAAAAATTATAATTAAATCATTTCAGTTAACGAATTTTAACAGTGCTGTATTTCTATGTTAAGCAATTTTACTCTACCCTTTAATAAAAAAAATCTATTTATATAAAAAAGATTAAAATTTGACACCAGATTGTACTGTCAATGACAAATGAACATTATTCAGGGTCTATAACATAAGAATTAGGTTAGCAATGTTTTCTCCGATATTTGATTTGATCTAGCATTAATTAGATACCTGCTAAAAGGAGCACAAGAATCTGGACAGCCATGGTATATTGAATATCTTGGAAGGTCTGTGACAGTAGGTAAGGTTGTTATCAACTTATATGCAAGAAAGATAAGAAAGTCACGATTCAACTCACATGACCCGTCGTGAGACTTATATAAATATATATCAATGCATCCTGTGGAATTTCAATCGTTATAAAAGAAGAGGATTTGCAACTTCGTATATCATTACATTTCTTAATTTACATAAGGGATCAAGGTCATTTACTAAAAAAAAAAAAAAAGCTTTGAAATATTTAGGGTGACATTGGGAAAAAAAAAGAATATTATTAAGGATAGAACAAAAAAATTGACACATGTATATTCACATTTATCAAAACAGATAGTCAAAAAGTTTAGTTTGTAAGGTGTAAAGTAGAATATTAAACAAAACATTTGTTGCACTATTCACTTCAACCATTTGGGCTTTTTAATATGTTTATGTACAGCATAAGATATTTCTACAGTAATATCATAATTTCAATCATTTGTTCTTTACAACATTGCCTTGCTGTTGAAGGGAACAAAAATGTTAGTCTATAGAACATCTAAGAAGATTTAAGGCAAACTAGAGCCGATCTAGTTGCGAGCAACGAGTGGGTCTTCCGATTGACACCAAAAAAAGTCACCTCTACTGGATATTGATTATGCTTATTCCAAATTTTTATTCTCCGTGATCTCAAACAAAACATCCTGAGCTTTATTTTTTTATTATTATTTTTTAGGTATAAGAAAACAATATTTTGGGCTTGGCCCCTTCAAAAGGTATAATATATTGACTTTCTGACATAATAACTTCTCTCTGACCCTGTTCAATAGATGTTTTTTTTTTTTTTTTCTGCAAAATACACTAGTTGTAACGTTATTGTTGACAAGATACACGAATGATAAAGTTTTTACAAGAACAATTCAGTACGAATAACGTAAGAATATTTACATTTTTAAATGTCTATCCGAGACAAAATTACAAATGAAATAATAGCTTTCTCTCCCCACAAAGCGATTTGCTCTGTACTTGACAGAGCTATATGCTTTTCTCGCTATGTGTTGTTTAGTAAAACACTGAGCAGGGCTTGCAGAGATTTCTCATAATTGAACACGCCCCCCCCCTTTTTTTAAATTAAGGATCAATTAAAATTGATGCATAAAAAACTGCTTGGTTTTTCGGATTTATGATGATGATTAATCACTTTGCTCTCGTGATAATTTTATGCTTAAAGCCTTCAGCGTTTATGCAAATTTTAACACGGGAGCAAACTGATTGATCACATCATAAAACAAAACAAAAAAAAAAACAACAACAAGAAAACAAAAACAAAAAAAGCAAAAAAAAACAAAAACAAACAAACAAACGAACGAACCAAAAAAAACAAACAAAAAAAAAAAAAACAAAAAAAAAAACAACAAAAAAACAAAAAACAACCAAACAAAATTTAAATCCGGTACAAGAACGGTCCTTCACCCATGCAAATCTACACCTTTCACTAACGATCACAATTGACAACGCAAACTCCCTTTACTCAAAATAATCTTTTTGGAACATGCTTCTGTGAAATAATTACATGTAAGTGCACATTTTGGAAATACAAATGTTGTTGCTATAAGCAAAAGAGATGATGAATTTTGCCAGTTTATAGTCAAGTATTTATATTCAATATTGACTTTGTACTACTTAGTTGCTCCTCTTTATGCGACAGTAAATGCTAAATGCAATAAAGTATGTAATGAACTATAAGTTTTCAAAGAGCATTTTTTTGAATTGAATACCATTTTCGCTCAGGTATCTTGCACAATTCATTTTTAGCTGTAGGCATGTTTTTACCAAATTCCTCACACCCTTAAATTGCTTTGAATTGCTGTGAATTGAATTTTAATCAGGATTGTTTCTTGGCGGCGTAAAGTAGAAAATTCATTGCGTTTCAGAAACTCTCTTGTGTTCAAAAGAAGATATTAAAATATGATAGCACCATGTGTGCTTGTTTATTATTTTGCATGTATTTGTATTAATTAGCAGCATACCATAAATTAGAGAGCACAATAAAGTATCTTAAATGAAATGTAGTTTTAACACTTTAGTTGTCCTTCAACAGTCCTGATTCAAATAGAAATTAAAACATTTGGGTTCAAATAAAGAAGACTGGACCTAACCAAAAACAAGCCAACAATATTTAAATTGAAAGATATGTTGAAAATGTTGAAAGCACTCTAGCAAGAACGAGCTCAATTTTTTTAAAAAAGTTTCTTTGAGAACTTAGTCCATTAAAAGCCCAATTGCATTGAGGTTGTAATTGTGCAAAAAGGAGAGCAAGTAAATACTACAAAGTAAATTAGCGACTATGAATACAAAAAAAATAATTAAAAATTTCAAAAGTCTTCATATTATTTTGTTTGTACCTCTCCTTAGTAGCAATATCTTTATTCTCAAAATGTGACTAAAAATAGTTCAATAAACTGGAGAAGAGAAAAGAATAAGAAAGACTACATGAACAATATGTTATGATTCTAACAGACAAGACTTTTAACGATATTGTCTTTCTTTGTATGCTCATTATTATAATTGGTACTTTAGAAGAACTTGCATTTGAATTCTTCCTCTGGAAATCCAACTTAAATCACGGTTCACTTTCTAAAAGTGGATTTCTTCAAAATGACAATTCAGCCTTAAATGCTTTGAACATTCCAGTCAGTGAAGGTGAGTTCGATCGATCTACCCTACCTATCCTGGATTCATAACCTAAATTTCCGGGTCCAGGAAATGGTTTACCAAGCCCCTTTACTCATAAAAATATTAACTGCTATAAAGGAGAAACTTCAGACGTACTGTGTTATATAATCTATTCCAGATGTGGTTCCTTTGAAGCAGAATATATTAAAAAAAACTATACATGAGAAGATGGCATTTCCTGTGGCTTTCAGCTTACATTCAGATGTATCGACGACGTTTTGTCTATCAACAACAGTTACTTCCATCCATATTCTGACTCGATATTACTATCAATAAGAGTAAACTCTGCCGTTTTTATTTTCAATCTTCAGAACAAACTCTTGAAAACTGAAAATAAAATCGGAATAGTTTACTTTGGTGTCGTGATTTTTAAAAAAAAAAATAATAATAATCTTGTGTTATCTCTATGGCACTTTTTATATCTTTAATGTGACAAAGAAATTGAGGACTTTAACAAGGATAGAGTGATAGTAAGGTACATAACTACAAAAGCAGCAACATTTTGTTTTCTGTCAAATATAATATTTTCATCCAATCTAAGAACTTATCATTTAGTCCAAATTTTTAATACATACAATTACATGTAGCCACTATGTCATTTCTGTCAAAAGACTTGTTTATCAAAGAAAAAAAAAATCTTCGCCTTAATATAAATTGAAAGGATTTGATTTTATATTTACTTATTCACTGTTTAGTTACTGTTTAGAAACCTTTTAAGGTGCTGCTTTATAGAGAATCTAATTTTCAGCTACAAAGCTCTCATAATCCTTAGCCTTCATTATGTAAGCTTCGCCGAAATATGGATGAAACATTTCCGACTCGGCGTTAAAAATTAACAATCTATCAATCCTTATTTCAGCTAATCTCCACAACTTTACAGGAGGTATATTTTTGTTGAATTGTAAAGATTATTTTTTAATTAAAATTAAGAATTTATTTTGTAATGAAACCTAAATGTACTTTTTTTCCTTATTTTCCGACGTTTTTACCAGTACAGAGGTTTATCTTTTTAAATTTTTTTCCCAGCTTTACAGTGTAGCCGATTCTATTTTATCATATTGTGTCTAACTGTATTATTTAATAATTATATAGTTTGGGTTTTACTAGTTACTTGAGGAAAGTTAAGCTTAAGACCTGATCAATATCATAGGTATTAAATACCTCTTTATTACATGGTTCCATTTTAAAAATAATGAGTCCAATATCAACGTTCAATTGAGGATATGTACTACAAATAAGGATCAGTACTTTCGTGATTTTAATATTTTTGTTAAATCAAGGTCAATTCATTTTAAGGACCATCTTTGTTAATCTCAATCTATGATTATAAAAATGGTTTTAAAATCATTACTGGTGTCTAAAAGCAGCATAATGATACTGAATTCTCCCAGTAAGAAAATATGTAATCGAGCATCTACTGCCTTCTTAAAACTTTCTAAGAAATGTCACAGTATACCGATTTCGCAATTGAAGGTCTATGGCGTGTAAAACGTTGCATTGTTATACATTTTTGTTATTCTTATTAAGAATGTATTATTCTTATTCTAATACATATCATTTCTATTCGATAAAAAGTGATTCCTATTCGATAATTGTGTCATTCCTTTACGATAATTTTGTCATTCTTATTCGATAATTATGTGATTTATATGCAATAAACTTGTTATTCCTTTTCGAAAAAATATCATCCCTCCGGTATTCAAAAACATACGATTCATATTCTATAATCTTGTTACTTTTATTCGATAATTTTATAATTCCTATGCAATGTTTTCTTATTCTTATTCAATTCTGGATAATTATTCATTTAATTATAGAATAAGAATGACAAAATTATCGAAGAGGAATCACATGTTTTCGAATAGGAATAACAAACTATCGAATAGGATTCACATGTTTTCGATTATGAACAACGAATTATCGAATAGGAATGATAAATTATCGAATAGATAAATGCATTTTTTTCGCATTAGAATAATAACTTATCGAATAGGAATTACATTTTATCGAATAGGAATGATATGTTTTAGAATAAGAATAACAAAATTTTTCAATAATAATAACAAAAAAGTATAACAATGCAACGTTTTATTGTCATAAAGGTCTGTACATTACCTTATTTTATCAAAATGGATTTTGACCAAAGAATTTCGATTTAATTTTTTTCAACATAAAACTACTTTTCATCAATGAATACTTCTATTTTTTCTAATGGGATAACAATATCCAATATCGAATGCCTTCACAAGTAATTGTTTTTCAAAAAGCTTGCCTGACTAAGCAATTAATATCATATCAAACATAACATATTTCCTAATACCGATTGAAATAATTTAAAATGAATATATGTATGGAGACTGAATTGTAGCGTGCACTTTAATTATAATTATTTTACGGATAATACTTATCTCAGAATTTTGAAGAAAAATAACATTTTTTATAAACTTAATATAACAGGCCTATGGTAACGTTTAACAAGGGGCTACCTCGCCCCAAAAAGTTTGACAAGCCAAAAAAATAGGAAACTGCCTAAACTCGAAAATCCTCTTTCATGGGGGGGGGGGGGGGGGGGGCATTGTAAAACGCTAACATCTCAGCACAAAATTTTTAATTGGTGAAATTTGCCTCTATTCAACCGTACAGCAACAACAAGTGGGAAGGAGGGGAACAAGCAGCTTCAAAATGACAATTTACATTGTAAAACTATATCATAAAGAATATTTTCAGAAAAAATGAAGGGCACCCCCCCCCCCCCCCCACCGCGTACTAAGGGCCTGTATAAGAAGTAAGGATATGTATGGACCTGTATGATGAAATTTCCACTATGTTAGATGCAGGGCAAAATGTATCAGACCAGTTAACCAAATGTTGACAAAAAATTATCAATATAAAGTACAACTGCACACAATTTCTCTTGTTGATGTGGAGTCCATTGAAAAAAATCGTAAATATATGTCTGAAGACTAAAGATAGATCGATTGATTGTATATTGCTTAAGGTCCCATTCGAGAATTTTTCACTCATATAGAGACATCGTATGCTATGTTATGATGTTATTAAAAATTAAAGAGATAAAATTTGTAGTTCAAAAATCTAAACCTTAAGAATGAGGTTAAAAGAACATTATTTATTTCCATGGAAGTTATCACACCCTTTCAATCGTACAATCCAAGAAAAAGGCGGGAAGATAATTTACTCGTAACATTTGGCGCGAAATGATTGTACACGTCACTCCTTTCATAGAAGACAAATAGACTAATTCAATAGTTTAGAAACGCAGGAAAACCGTTACACGTACTAGGGAATCGCAAAGAATAAACAAGTGCATGCAAAAGAACTAAAGGAAGTAAACAAATCAATATTTTGCTTCAGTAATATAATTCTTTTTTCTGCAAGCTGTTTTTGTTAAAATGCAGGTTACATATTCCTATGTAAATCAGCTTGCACAAAATGTTTTTAAGAGATGAACTACATGTAAATTATGTTCAAGCGGAACTAATTAACATTAGCAAAAGGGAAGCTCACTAAGTATGATCTCTTAGTTTCGGACCATGGAACAAATTTATCCTTACACTGCCTGACGCTCGTGGCGTCAGACAATTACTGATTGAATTATCTAAATGTTTTTTACTTATAGCAGTAACATTGCCTTCAGAAAATGTCTGTAAATAAAATATCAAATTCTTTGTAGCAAAGTACATACATTCTTCTGTAACATTTTAACGCTTCTTCGTTCTGAGTCAATTGGTATAATACACCCAAAAAGTAAGAACAAATCAAAATGAGGATTATAAACGAATTCAAGTTGCTTAAAATGTTTTTCTCAAGTGTGCAATTAATATCATCGCACAGGCATTTACCTAAAAAAAATAAACAAACAGGTCCATGGGCAACATCGCTCACTTGAGGACTTCGGCCAGAAAAAAGCAGAAATTAGTTCAGTATTGATAAATGGTCAACCTCCAACCTCCAGGGGCAGGGGAGGATGCATGATTTCAACGAACAAACTTGAATCTACACTAACTGAAAATGCTTCCATATATTTATATATGACTGATCATAGCTTTAAAAGATTTTTACATATTATTTTCCTATGCATTCCTATGTTAAAGTTTGATCTATTGTGGCCCCGCCCTACCCCCGGGGGTCATAATATTAACAACTGAGTGTGCTTCCATGACTAATCATAGCTTTGCTGCTTATGAGGAGAAGGATTTAAATGATTTTTTTTTCTTATATATTCCTATGTAAAACCTTTAATCGCCCATTGTGGTCTCTGCTTCCCCCGGGGGTCATGATTTGAACAAATTTGAATCAATATTACCTGAGGATACTTCCATATACTAATCATGGCTTTATTGTTCTTGAGGAGAAGATTTTCAGTATCTTCCTAAATAATGCCATGTAAACTTTGATTGCCCATTGTGGCCCAACCCCATCACCTGCGGTATTCATTTGAACAAACTTGAAAATACACCAATTTATAAATAGGATCCTTCTATATTAATATGACTTATCCTGAGTTTTTGCTGGCCATGAAAAAAGAATATTTTTAAAGATATTCCCTAAATATTCCCGTGTATAATTTTGATTCCCTGTTGTGGCCCCACCCTACCCCTCGGGTCATGATTTGAACAAACTTGAGTCTACACTACCTGATGATGCTTCTGTATTAATATGACTAATCCTGGCTTTGCCGGTTATGAGAAGAAGATTTTTTAAGATATTTTCTATATATTCCTGTGTACAATTTTTATCACCTGGTGTGACTCCGGTCCCTACCTTGGGGTCATGATATGAAAAAAACCCTTGAATCTACACTATGCAATACAGCTTTCAAATAAGTTTCTTTTTTTCGGCCCAGTGGTTCTTGAGAAGAAGATTTTTTTTTTAAAATGCCATTTAATTTACACCAATTTTTAATTTTCTGCTCTTGAAAGAGAGAGAGTGGCCTTTCCTGTGAACAAATTTGAATTCCCTTCACCCAAAGATGCTTTGTGGCATGTTTGACTGAAATTGGTCCATTAGTTCTGGAGAACGATGAAATTGTGAAAAATTTACGCCGACGACGACAACGACAGACAACGAACAAATTTTAATCAGAAAAGCTCACTTGAGCCTTTGACATTGAATAATTAATTAATGATTTAACCAGGGTTTGAATATTCTGTGTGTAATATTATTCATCAAATGATTTTTCGCATTTTTAATTTTTGGAAAAAGCTTTAAAAAGCTGAAAGTTAACCTGTTAATCCGATACTGTGCATTCATTCTATGGGTTTACTATGGGCATTATATGTTACCTCCTTAATTATGTTTCATACGATTTTTTTTTTTTTTTTTTTTTTTTTTTTTTTTTTTTTGTATCTTTTTTTATCTGATCTTGAAATGGGTTGAAATGGTTTGAAGGCTTTAATTAGGGAAAATATTCAAAATTTGACTACATCTCACTTTTGATCTTGTACGAATCTGATTCAGAAGTATCAAGCAATCGTTACACAAAATATATACAAAATGCTTCAAAGAATATTGACACTTCACACAAAAACGAGTCTCAGAGAAATCCTATTCTAAGACATAGGTAATTGAAACTTGGGTCTGTTCATGACTTTACTGATCGATTTTACAAAAGGAAGCAGAATTTAAAATAATCAAGATCACCAATATCAAGTTAGGTCTCCTTAACACTCTCAGATTTCACTTTCTCACATTGTGTCTTGGTCTAAATTGGTATATTTCTGACATCAGCTTCCTCACGATTAATTATAAACTAGGCTAATTTTTGATTTCATAGAAAACTGCTTTTTGAATAGAAATGGAATTTGAAAATTTTTATATCTTGTGATTGGTCATCAACAAAATAACATTGTTAAGAATGGCTCTGATTCTACATACAAGTGCTCTGATATTTAAAGGATGCTAGAGTTCCTTATTGACATGTATATCCTGATCCTTATGTATAGTGTTTGGAGAACAGGTCTCCATCAAACTGTTGAAATTCCGATAGGCACTTAGTGTGATTCTTTATTAGCCGACCAGTTTCATACAATGTAGCAGAATTTATTTAAATTCTTCTAAAGAAGAAGAAAACTGTGGCCTTCAACTCGACATTCAGATATATTGTTAACGTTTTATTAATTAACAAAAGTTACTTCCATACATATGTTGACTCGAGTGAACTCGAGATAAAAGACAACACGGAGTCTGCCACATTTGTTTCATATTTGAATGTCTTACTGAACATGGACGATAAGGGCCAACTAACAACTAAATTGTATGATATCTGAGATGACTGCATCTTTTCCATCGTCAACTTTCCTTATTTATGTGGTAATATACCGCTATCACCAACAGGCACATATCGAAGTATTGGTATTTTTGAACTAGGAATTCATGTATACTTGCTAAGTTATCGTGTCTAAAGAAAATTCTCAGAAGGAAGGGGGAGGGACCATTCGTCAGGTGCCTGTGCTATTACCTGCATATGTTGTTTTGTCTTGTTTTGTCACTAATTCGATACTGAAGAGCATGCTCTGAGAAAGATCAGTTTTTAATCCGAGGCAGGCTATAACTTGATACTACAGCAAATATAACCTAAGATTGGGTTGTATTTTGACTGACATATTTCATACCAATACGCCTCTGGAATTTCCAAGAGTCCGTTTTTATGCCCTGTTCCAAGATTTGTACTTTTTTGAGATCGAACACTCCTCCTTATTTTCATCCTTTTCACTTCAATCTCTAAGGAATGCTTCCCATGAAAAAATTTCAATGAACTTCGGGTTTTTCACGATTGTTTTTATTAACTGCCATGGAATCGAAAAATTCTACCCCAATTTTGTAATTTTTTTCTTCGAAATAGAAGACACTTTAAATTGATAGTAGATTTGATAGGACTGGCTTTATGGAGTGCACAGATGTTGAACTCCACTTATTGATTGCAAAGATACTCGAGAGTAACATTATTTCTCAAGACATAATATGGAAATTAATAATGAATGAAGTAAAATTGAAAATGAAGTAATTCTATTTTAAGGGAAATCTGGTGAAATTGATACAATTAATGCTTGTTAGGCCTCAAATTTAATTGTACTTTTTTTGATGAAAAATCAAAATGATTAAATATACTTATGGTTTATTTTCAAAATTATAATAATTTCAAATCTTTTAATGACATAATTTAAACTTTAAAGTGCTACAATGATTCCCAACCTTTGTTATATTATTTGAATGGTGCAACATGAACAGTTTAGACAACTCGTAACACATATATTAAGACTATATTTAATTGTTTTAATGTAATTGATATAGACAATTTTTTCACGTGTGAACACCAGGAACTTTTCCATGGTGTTCTTTCCGTCCTGAGAAATACCCTGAAAACATCAGGCATGTGCGTTGTGATTCATCAAAGGTCCTATGGTTGACAGGAACAATTCTGAAATTGTACAAATTTATCAAATTTCCATCATTTACATGAAATATTTAAGTAAAAGGCAAGATTTACATAACCAAACGTATATACTATGATTTTTTACCTCTTAACCCTGTCCTTGAAATTTGACTTAATTTTCAAAAATGTTACATTGGTGATAACTTTTGAATGAGAGAAGATAGGAGATTCATATTTGACAAGTGCATGACCTGTGCCAAAATGTGCTATATTTTACCTCGTGACCTTTACCTTCAAATTTGAGTAATTTTCAAAACAATTATCATTGCTCTAACTTTTGAAGGAGAGAAGATAGGTATTCTAGACATTCATTTTTGACATTTGAAATATCTGTGACAAGATGTTTCCAAATTTACTAGGATTTTTTACCACCATGCCTTACCTTGCAATTTGATTTCATTTTCAAAAAAATAAACAATGCTGGTAACTTCTGAAGAAGATAGGGCATTTATATTTGACATGTACATTACCTATTTCAAGACCTTATGGAATATTCTCTGTTTTTTTATCTGGTGACCTTGACCTTAAAGTTGAACCTGCAGTCTTTTTCATTTTTTTTTTACATTGGTAATGACTTGAATGAGAAAAGATTGGGCTTCCATATTTTACATGTACATTACCCATGATAACAACTTTCAGAAAGGTAAATCATTACTTCATGGTCTTCGTGACCTTGATCTAGAAGTTTAAAGGGCACACAAACAAGTCAGTTATAATAAGCCATAATAATTGCATCCCCACCACTAAGACCACAATTCTTTGATTTTGCTTCTTACAAAAACATCTGTAGATCAACAATAACAAAAAAGATGGAACAAATTATAGGTTATACAAATGTTTACTTTAAACAACGTTATGAATAACAAATGCTCCTATAAAGAGCGAAATTAACTATTTTAATTTACTTCGAACTTAATGCAAAAAATTATTTGTTTGACTCTGAAATATTGTTTTGCCATTGAAATGATAGTGGCTTGTTGTGATACTGATACCCTAAAATTATTAATGTAAACCTCTTAATGTTTTATGAGCACTGATTTCCGTTGAAATATCCTATGTAATCAAAATATGGGGTATTTTTTTTAAATAAAAGATCAAATATGGTATCCTAAAACAAAAGTGGGAGTATTTTTTTATCTGAAAAAATAAACAAGTGTTGTTGTTTTTTAAATTGTTTTCTCTACAATTAATATTTGAGTGTGCTTTTTAGATTTCAGGGAATTTTATATTTCTTGAAATATTCAATTTACATATATCCATCATAAAGAAAACAAAGAAACTGCTATTAAAAGTATTTTCATTGCATTTGAAAGCATATCTACTTATAGGTAGAATACCAATTTGAAAGCATATATACCCAAGGGAAATTAACCCTTGTCACTTCCTGATTGAGAAGGAATAGTAACATGATATTAATTATGATGAAAAGAAGAATTTAATGTCTACCATAGCGTTGTAAATCCGAACGAGACAATAAACCCCGAGCAGCTAAACTCTCCATCATTTTCATCCATCGAGGAAGGAGGATTCTAAGATGTGTCTGGTTTACGTTTTTCTTCTCTTGGCAGGAAGTGTATGTTAATAAACAAAACAGTAGAAATGTCTACAAAATCAATTAATCAATAATTAGTTATGTAAACAAACAAAAACAGTAAAAAATCACCTACAAAAGTAAACATTTAGATCTTTATTAGTATTAATTAGATGGATATCTTTGCGAAGAGTTGTATATGAACAAAGGTGATATTTATTTCATTTGAAAACATTAAATATGAATATATGGAGGATGAAATATCATGCACTTCTTCAATTTCAGCTAATTTTAAGACAGTGTAATCATTCAAATGGAGGAAAAATATATAAATGAAAAAATGAAATTTAATAAGTGAAGAGTTCCAAATAGAATCCATTGAAGAGATCCAAAAAGAATATATTTCCTTTGCGGTACGTACAGCTAATTCATGATATGCTCATTTTGATTTAAAAATGAATTTTAAATTTCTGCATACCTTTAATTGGAAGAATTTTTTGAATAAAAATAAAGAAATTGAACTCAGTTACATACATAGTAAAATTATTGGTATCAAAATTTAACCTTAACGAAAATTATTTTCATGTATGTATGTATATATATATATATATATATATATATATATATATATATATATATATATATATATATATATATATATATATATATATATATATATATATATATATATACGTAATTCATAACTATGATAGAGATTCAAGCATTTTTTTTTTAAGAACTGGTAATCATGGGTGTGCAATTAAAATATAATTAAGAATTATAATTAATCTTTAAATATATAATTAAGTTTATTTTCTGTTTCCCAATAAATAAGGGTTTCGATTTCAGTTTTGATATTAAAATATTAATCTTAATAATTTAATGTGAATATATTCTTAAACTTTAGCATCCTGTCAATAAAAGCCATTCTAAAAATATATACACATTAAGTCTTGCATAGATGTATGTATAAATTAAAATGAGTGTTCCATTTAGAAAATTGATATGTTTTGTCAATTTGAGTAGGAGGAATTCAGAAATTATTTATTTTTACAGTGCTAAGAAAAGCAATAATTACTAGATATGGAATATCATAAAGAAAAAACACTAAAGTTAACCTACCTTTAAATAAAAACTGTATGCCAAAGATAATTATAAAATAAACTAAAAAATTAACGTTTAATTATACTAATCAGGGAATATAGGTTGAATTAATATTACCTTTAGTTATATCAATCAAAGCACGAAAGGAAGTGAAAAACTTGCCTTAGATGTAATCATTTTCTTCTTAATTCTCAGCTCCGTCAAAATCTGCAAAATTTCACTGTGGAGTCCAATATATATATATACATACATACTTTGGACCGTTATTTTTTTTTTATCGGGATATCGATTAACACTTTTTGTTTACACAACACTTAATCGGACTACCCGAGTATCACATTTTTTTTTAATTATTGATCTCTGTGAAAGTTTGTACTCAGCTGAGATTAATCAGAATTTTGATGTTCTGATGAAGTGACCACATTATTCCCTTACAAGAATTCCTATACTAAATTATACTTTAATGTAGTAAATTTTATTTCAAAGTAAATTAAACTATTTTTTATTTTGAAATATCTAAGAAATAAACAACATTATTCAGTGATCATGGCATTATGAATAGCAAGTGCTCTGCTGGCAAAATATGCCAACAGAGCATTTGTTATTCATAACGTTGTTTGTATCATATATAATATTCACAAAATTTCTATACAGTCACCTATTTACCTATCTGTTTACATGCTGTCTTGACCAACTTCTTGGTACATTTCATTTTCAATCGTCATATTGTAAAAGGGGGACTTCAGAGGTACTGTGCTTCAGCGTATTCTAGAACTGGTGTAAATCAGATGTGGATTATCAAAAACTCCAAAGAAAATTTAAAATCGCCAATTTTTTTCAAAAGTCAGTAAGAATTAACAACAATTTACTACACTTTATACAACCATTCCTCACAATAAATTAAAAATTAGGCTTTTAGAGATCATAGGCAACTGCTTCCTCAATAAAAATGAAATTTTCGAATATTGTGACTGGTCATGTACAAAAGTACTTTGTTAAAAATTATTCTATATTGGTTCTACATACAACTACTTAAACGTTGATAAAAGGATGCTAGAGTTCCATTGACAATATTTATGTAGTCTTTGGAGGCCAGATTCTTCCAACAAATTAATGAAATTCCGATGGGCACTTACTGTGATTCTTTATCAGCCGACCTGTTTTTATATGCCTATAAAAAGAATTTATTCAAACACTTCTACATAAGAAGAAAACACTTGCTGTGGCCTTCAAACTCGTCATTCAGATACAGGGTATATCGATTTTTCAATTAAATGAAATACATGGAGAAAACGAACAGTATTCAAGCTCAAAAGTCCATTAAACAATATAAATTTTGGAGCAGAGCAAACACGGACCTCTAAAACATCAGATGTGGGATCAGGTGCCATGGAGGAGTGAGCATCACCTGCCGACCGGTCACACCCGCCGTGTGCTCCTTGTCAGGATCGGGAAATAACGGAAAAATCCGTCGACAATTCAGTGTGTAAATAATGGCCTAACAATTAGTATGAAAAACGTCAGTCAGCATTTGACTTAATGATAAATTGTATTTGTTGACAAAGTCATCGAATCGACCATAGAACTTACGAAATGACGACTTTAAACGAGACTGCTGATATTCTTGTTTCATCAACTTGTTTGTCAATAAGTTACCTCGTTTTAGAAACTGTTCATATGTAGAGCATGCTCTTGCGTATCTAATCACTGATGAGAGATATAAACCCCGTATGCAGGTGATGAAGGTATATTGCTTTATAAGTAGTTGACGATTGAAAAGTTAAAGTCATCACGTTTATCATAAAGCTTGGTTTGTGATTTCAAATTTTCCAAAAGTTCCTTGGAATTTTTAAGTATCCACATCTGATTTACACCACTTCTCGAATAAATTGTTGCACAGCACTCCCGAAGTTTCTCCTTCACTACTGTTAATATTTTAGTGAGGAGTAAAGAAAGAGGCTTGGTAGAACAGTTACTGGAACCCGCTATGTATCTTTGTTTTTAAGGATTTTTATGAAGTTTCGGAATCCAATATAGATACAGTAATTCAAATTCATGATGGTTGTTGGGAATATCAAAAATATTCAAAACTGACATATGATTTTGAAGAATTTCCTCCTTAGAAAGGAAGCTATGGGTATAAGTTGGATTACCACTTGTAAAATTAAATCCAAGTTCCTCTAAAATACAATTTAAATAATGAGCCTTACAAACAAAGACAATGTTGTTACCTGCTTTGTCAGCAGGGACCAGTACATACTGATCGTGTAATCTATCTAATTCTTTTTTCACTTCTGAATTATTGTACACAAAAGGATAGTTGGTTTTCATTTTGCCCATCATTTAATGCGAGATTTTAACATACATCTGATAAATTTAATCCATTCTGACAATGTGTCAAGGTCTTCTTTTTCATGTCTGGCCCATCGCCTGGCGTATTCTTCCACAGAATCCAAAATATTTATGAAATTATGACGCCATGCAGTTGAAAGATCGAGGTTCCCTAAATTTATACCCTTTTAAAGTTTATGATTTTAGATCCTCATTATTAACTATATTTACGTCACCAGTAATAACATGTCCAGCAGGACTATAGTTGTAGGGTGAAGAAGAACATGAACAGGAAGGAGAATTATGTTTCAGATATTCGATATCTAGGCTCTCTAAAGTTTTCTTGTAATCAAAAAGTTTGGAAGCAAAAGTCGATGTATATTTGTAGGAAATTCAAGGTGTAGTCTTCAACTTGAAATATGGTGGAATACAAGACTGGACCCTTTTGTTATTAAGAATATTACTTATATTAACCGCGCCAATTCCTTTGTTGGCATATTGGAGTTTAAGGAAAAAACGGATTGTTTTAGCTGCATTTTCTTCTGTAAAACGTGGCGGTTTAAAAAGACGATGATTTGCAATATCCATAACCACAGATCCAAGCCTGTATTCTGGTGTCGAGGAAGCAAAAATTGGACTTTCCTTGACCTTTTCAAGTAGACTATTTAAAAGTTTCAAAGGGACAGAGTAAAGAGTAAAGTAAAGTGATGAAGATCTAACTGTTGATTTACATAAAGTAGTAATGAATCAAAAGATACAGCGTGTATCAAAGGTTAATTGTAATTGCAATGCCCATGACTACGCTTACGTCTCTGTGTATAGTTAGAAAGTCCCATCACATTTCCATTGTTACACTGTGGACGGAAAAGATTTCCAACACTATCGACATTGTCATTGCATCCATAGGGAAAGGCCGAGCCTAGTTTTCTAATCCAATATTCTTCTCGTTCTCTACGGAAAGGTGTACTCAGTGATGGACTCTTTGTATGATGGTAAATCTTTTCTAGAATTCTAACTTTCATTGACAAAATAGAATGATCAGGTAAATTAAAATGCTTGTATAGAAGCTGCTGGCCCTCATTGTTAATTTGAATTCTATGTCCTGAACCCTTGGTTTCACCAACATAAACAAGTCCACAACGAATACATTCTATAATAAAATTCTATTCCGTAGACAACATTAGAAGGTTTGCAGTTTAGACTTTTCCAAGTTTTGGTATAAAAGCTCTGTCCAGTAAGATTACCAGTAAAAGAAGTGTAAGTTATCAAAATGTCACAGGTTTTTACAGTTTTTTGCAACACATTTTGAAATAGAAGACATGGGATCGGAAAAGGAATCTTCAAATATATCTCTAATAGAAACTTTACATCTTTGTATGAACTACTGGTTTTATACCAAAACTGGGAATCTAAAGACTGCACATATGACAGATGTTTAATATCCCTGAGGATTATCCGAGGGGCACCGAAAGAACTCTATGAGTCTCTGTCCCTTATAGACTCAAAAGAGTGACGCCTTTTTATACTGGGCGACGCGTCTGCCAGTATCATTTCGTTAATCTATGTACTCATGAATGAATAAGTACCGTACGACAAGTATCCTCGGGGACAGACCGTCCACCAGCAGAGATACATATTCGGTGGTTAAAATGAAATATATGGAGATAACGATAAGTATTCAAGCTCAAAAGTTCATTAAACAATACAAAATTTGGAGCAGAGCAAACACGGACCTCTAAAACCTCAGAGGTGGGATCAGGTGCCATGGAGGAGTGAGCAACCCTGCTGTAATTACATCCATCCATATGTCGACATGATATATCCCAGTGAACTTAAAATAAAAGACACCACAGAGTATGCCATATCTCTTCTTATTTGAATGTTTTACTGACTATAGACGATAACGGTCAACTAACGACAAAATTATATGACAAACGAGATGACTTCACTTTTTCCATCGTTAATTTTTACTTATTCTTGTGGTAATATCCTGCTATCACCTGCTTTCACCTGCAGGGTATTACATCTCCCAACTTATTCGATACTCTAGAGCATGCTCTGAGTACGATCAATTTTTAAACCAAGGCAGGCTACTGACGGATAGATTAATGCTACAGGAATTTCAAGTCAGCATTTGCGTAAATTCTATGGTCGTTATAATGACCTTATTTGCCTATATATAACCTATCATTGTGTCATATTTTGGTTAACGTGTCTTATACCAATTGTTAGCCTTTAATTGTTTTTATATACTGAATTTAAGCTGTCACGGAAGCTCATTCGGTAGAGCGCTCGCTCCGTGATCAGAACGTCGTGTGTTTAAATCACGGCCGCGACTGACGTAAGTCGATAAAAAATAGGTAGCAACTGTTCCTTCGCCAAGCGCACGGCACTTTGAAGTGAAAGTTGCTGGTCCTTCGGATGAAACCTTATAAACCGAGGCCCCGTGTCACGGTAGGCGATGGTACAATAAAGAACCCTCACTGCTCAACGAGTGTCGAGTAAAGGTCTAAATTTGAAGCCCTTCACCGGTATATGGTGACGTCTGTATATGAGTGAAAAATTCTCGAACGGGACGTTAAACAACATACAATCAATCAATTAATATACTGAATTTATTTAACTACGGAATGTCCTAATTAATATATAAGGTGTGACCTGTCAACAGTCGGTGCTTACTCCTCCGAGGCACCTGGTCCCACCTCTGGGATTTCCAGAGGTCCGTGTTTTATGCCATCTTCACAGATTTATATTGTTTATAGATTTTTTGGAGTTTGATCACTGTTCGTTATCTTCACCCTTTTCATTTAAACAGTTATGACACCGTCTGTGATAAATAGCAAAATATGATATAGTTAAAAAAATTAATGTATTTTACTTAAATTGTTTTGTTCATTTTATTGAGTTCAAATAATTTTAGATCAAATAATGTATAAAGAAAACATTGTAAAGTTCGCTTAGACATAATTTGTCGAAATGCGCATCTGGTGCTTCAAAATTGGTACCGTATAAGATTTACATTACTTTGAGATCATTTCTCTAAGCTTTTTGTGAAGAGTTATCTTTCCTTAACGCGTAAAATTATACATGTGAATTATATATTTAAGCACGTTTATATTTGAAGATATTTTAATTCTAAAATTTTGAACGTTGTAACAAATTGATTGTAAAATGTTTGAAAATAGTGGTCAGCATCATTTCTTTTAATTTATTTTTGGAGATTTTTGTACGGGAATAATATGGTCATTTACTCTTATGCCCGTTTTAATCAATTTTCATAATGCAAGCTATTGGTGTACATGTACATATATAGTAGGTTCTGTGTAAAGGAAACACACAAACATAAAAACAATTAAAGACTGTTAAATCAAATTAAGATAATTCACAAAAGTTTTTTAATAGGGCATAAAATCAACACAAAAAACAACACTCTTGTAATGTGCATTTATTGTAGCGCTTGCCAAAAGGCTGAGCATATTTATTTTTCCAAAATTATTGTAATTTAATTAATTAAATTTTTATAATTCTTGTAATTTGGTCGTAATTTAAGTGAAAAAAGAAATTGTTAAGTAACTAATTACTTTTTAATGTAATTGACGCCATCCCTATATGGAAGTACATTTTTAGAGTCACAGAACAAATAATGAGGACATAGGATGAAGATTAACTATTTTTCAATTTTGGATCTTATAGCAAACCTGACGCACTTTCAGTCGTGATCAGCGCATTTGGATTTTTTCCCATACGACCATGTTCGGGGTGTGAATATGATATTAAATTCATCCATCCTATAAATTGCATTTTTTTTCAACTCTTTGGACAATATTGTTCAGTCATTCTACAAAAACATGACCAATTAAGAATTTTTTATGTCGCTTGCAAATTTACCGTTGTAATATCTTAATTATAAATTTAAAGGTTGATTTCAACTCTAAGACTTAAAATACACACATGGTTTTGTAAATATTCACCGATATATATGCAGTTAAAGTTTTGATATGAACATATTGTAATGTTGAAAAACGTATTCCACTGCAAATCTTAATGTCACTTCATTTATATACAAATTTCAAGACGAAGTTTTCAGCCGTAAAATCGTTCCGAATAGAGTGCAATGAATGTTAAAAAATGTCTTTTATTCTATATAAAAAGAAATCAAACCACTTCTAGCAAAGAAATGCATAGATCTCCTTTCATGCAAATTTATGATCATGTCGTTTAAAATCGATTAACTTCCGTAACGATTTTGTTTTAAATTTCATCCATAGAATGCAAATTTCAAAAAGAACTGAAATTTATCTGAAAGTGACCACGGAACCTTATATCATCGATTCTAGTTGCGAGTCAGCTGTTTTACACGATTACATTTTCTACATAACAAAATGAATTAGACAAAAACAGTTGTCTCTCTTAAAAATTTAACTTCCGTAACGGTAATTCAGGAAAGTTTTTGCATTTAAGGTATAAAATTTTTAATTATTTTGGGAGCGAAATGCTTCATACTTTTGTTTAATATCCTAAAACAAACTTTGATTTTAATTATTGAAGAGAATTTTAACTTTTATTGCTGGGAATTAACTTCGGTAACGATTAACTTCCGTAACGATATTTTTCCGAAAATTTAATTTAAATTCGGATTCATGCGAGACTTCATGAATCATACTTTAGCGTTCTTTACTGAACATCAGAAACGAAAAATTGGTCAAATTCAGCTTTATTTAAAAAATAATAAGGCTTGATCAAGCATTAACTTCCGTATCAATGGTATCTTGAAATTGTTGTAAAAAATTAATGATGCCAGATTTGTGGACAATTTTTTGTTTTCAAGTTCACTGATAGGTCCTTTATAGAATTATGATGTTCATTTTGCTATTTGAAACAATTATTTTTTTCATGTTTTTTACTCTAAATTGGTCTATTTATCGTAGAATGACTGTTTTATTTTGAGAGAATGTATATATTGAATAGGTTTCCTTTGCATTAAAGAGAAAACGTGCTTTTGCTAGACTAAATTTTTCATTAAATTGTTATTTTTCTCTCATTGGAACATTGGTCTGACATGGCTGTCCGTCTGTATGTCGCAAAATCGCCAAATTCCTATTACCTTTGAAAGATTCTGTTCAAACTTTAGTAAATTAAGTATTGCCGATAACCTGAAAATTCAAGGTTATATCTCAAAGGTCAAGGTCACGGGGCTGACTAAGAGACAGCAGTATGGTGTCCTGATTATAGCTCGGGAACAAAACCCCATAAAAGTACAACGAAAAATGGGTACATTTTAAAACAGGTTTTATGCAACAACAAAAAAGTCTTGTCTTACAGGAAATTCCACCAAATGGACGCCACGACTCGAAGGGGGTAATTTAATTGGTGAAATCTTTTTGAACAACATGCTTGTATAATACTTATATGTCAAAGTTATTGAGAATTGACTTCGAAAAGTTTTTCTTTCTACATACTTTTAACATCAATGTACTTAATGTCTTTTTAACTCGTCTCACATTAATTAAATATATATTGACCAATTCATTAATTGTAATTTTAAAGAATATTTGTGATGATTTTTTTTTTCAATTTATTCCTCTGCTTATGCACTCTTCAATCCTTTGAGGTCAAGTGGTAATTATTAACATTTTAATAAACACATGTTCAACTACTATCACCGGAGTCATTTGCTGATGATATAAGTCATATTACTAACACTTCAATAGGAACTTCATCAATGCTTATTGCTTTCTTTTGCTTTGCTCGATCAATTTTTTGAACTTTGTCACGTGTTATTTCCATATTAAGTATGATAGGTCATTTTCATATGCATAGTGTCCCATACACTCTGAACTGCATCTTGAACTACATCTTCCAAGAATGTATCATCGGATGTCATTTCATCTGACGCGTCATTGTGCAAATTATAAGACGCAAATTTCAATCCTTTAAAATTTCCTGTTTTATGTAGTTACACATCCTTTGAAATCACTGATTTAGAAATCTAGAAATCTTCCTGTGTCTTTCATTATGGATACCCAGTTTCCAAATAGTTTTGCACAATAGTGTGTTAGTTTGCTTTTCCCATTTGCTCTTGCGTTTGTTATAATTGTCGTTTTACTTTCCGGTGTATTTTTTTTTTACACTCATGCCTTGTCTGTAAAATGTTGTTTGCAATTCGCTTCGCTGTTCTTAAATATACAAGCATTCACATTTTCACGTACTGTTTTCGACTTCTGATTTAAATTTTTGTTCCAATTTGGTATTTATCAGAGAGAGAGAGAGAGAGTTATGTCCCTTGTGATTGCCCCTGCTGGTTTTGTTCTTACACAAGTTTAATTTATTTTTTGTTTCTCCTATCTGAAAATTGCTCAGGTGTTTATAAGACTGTTTTCTTCAATTTGAAGGAAAATTTATCTCTTGTAAAATATTTTGTGGTGTTCTGAAGTGGAACAATAAGGTTTCGGAATTTTCATCATTACTCTGGGGCAAATTAGGGGGTCGAGAAACCAGGTTTTCCTAGAAAACCTGTTCCAAATAAGCCTCTTACATTTATCTCAGTATCAAATTTATCTTTTGGAATATGATGCTGGAGTCCTGTAGATGTGCAATAAAGTTTTCATTCTCCTGGCAAATTAGCGGTCTACAAACTTTATTTTTAACAATTAAAAGCCTGGTTCATAGAACTCTTACATTTTACTCAGTAGCACTCTTTCGGAATATGATAATGGTGGTGTCTAGTTGTACAATAAAACTTTGGACAACATATTTATCTAGAAGTCAATTAGGGTCGAAAAACGACATTTCTCTACAGAAACCATCTACCTTGGAGACATCACATATTTTTAGCAATAGCAAATTCATATTATAGAATATGATTTGTGGAATTCCGTGGATCTGTAATAAGTTTTCATTAAATTTTCGTTTTCATCGGGGGCCAATAAAACAAATCAGGGGGCCAAAAATTTTAAACCCCTTTTTGTTAATAATCAAAAGCATTCTTTTCAATGCTCTATTTAAACATAAGTTTTGCTTTATTAAATTCTGTTTTTTTCCTTCTATTTTTGCTTTTTCGCTAGTTTGCCCAGTACGAAGGAGAGTATATTAAAAGGCAAACATTTTGTGCTTGTATTACTGACTGATGACAGCATCTAGAAAGTTTTATCATCATGAAATTCTGTAATATTTTTTATCTGAAAAAAAAATGAAACTAGAATCTGTCATATGACAGTAATACCCTTATGAAAGTGTTTTTCTCTAAATGTACTCTTAGCTTTGTATCTAGCGAGATTAAAGCCACAATTTTTATTCTTTACTTTACATCAATACATATGCATCAAATTGAGCACAAATTACTCAGGTGAGCATGTGGGCCTCTTGTGTTAAAATTTTGATTAATGAATTCATTATTATTTTTAAATAAACGAATTGTTATTTGCCCCTCAATTGTCTTACGGATGAAAATGAAAATCGGAACCTTATTGCATTTTTATAGGATATCGCCAATACGGCTATAGTGTAAAATGTAAGAAGAGTACTGGGAATATGATTTTTGTGGGAAAACGTCGTTTTGACCCCCTATTGGCCATAGGATAAAATTGAAAATACCGAATGCACATGATCAAGATGGAGCAAATGAATACTTCATTTGCATGCTTCCCCCCTCCCCATTTACATTGTAAGTACGCAAAAGTGATTTCTGTTCATCAATACTTAGTTGTCTTTGAACATTTTTAATTACAAGTACCCTTTGTTGATGATCAATTAGATATACTCAATATAATCACTTTTATAAAGTTTCACTTTCTCAAAGTCCAAAAAACAGTTTCCATTAGTGTACAGAGGATTCTTTACTTATCGTATTTATTGTAATCTGCTTTGTTTCCTTCCTTAATTTTAATATACCAGTTTTTTTGGTGTATTTTTTTTTCTTAAAAAATATACTTATCAAGATTTCCTGTTTTGTAACATCATAAAAATGATAATAATAATTTGAAGAAAAAAAAAAAAAAAAAAACTTCACCATTTAAGTCCCTGCAATAGAATTGTTCGGTCATGCTGTTTAATAGCAAAGCTCATAGAAGATTAAAAGCAAGTTTAAATTAAAAACAACATGGAAATACTAGCCGGTGTTAATTTAACAGTTTCTGAAGAAAAAGTGATATTGCGCATCGGTATTATTCATTTATTCATATCCCCCTTCTCCACAAAGGATTGCAGTCCAACATATTGTTTTTGACAGGATTGATTTTATGTCCATCTGTCTGTCAGTTTTAGAATCGTGTCTGGTCATAACTTCGGAACAGTTGACTTGAGTGAATACAAACCTCAGAGTCCTTTTGCTAGTACATCAAAGAGATTGTCTTTCATAATAAGCTTTTTGATGAAAAGGTTGTAATTTTTCCTTAGAGAAGATTCATAGTGTATACGAGCGTATTTCTAGAGAGCTAGAGTTTCTGTGATTCTGAAATTATACCAGAAAGTTTGGGTATATTGTTGTTATCCTGGTCTGTCCGATCTTCTGGCACACAATCTTCTTCCTCAATCTCTTTTTTTTATTTTAAGCGTCACCAATTCATCTTCTGAAAATGATGGGTGGTGTCATTTCGCTATGCAAAAAAAGGGGGTGGTAGAAAAATGACGTACATTTTACACAGTAACCCAATCATCTTTAGGAAGAGGATACGTGGTATGCTGTAGATGTGGAATAAGGTTTCAGAATTTTGATTTTTGTCCTGGGGGCTAATTGGGGTTGATAAAAAGCTTCTTTTCTTTTTTACAAAATGTAGTTTCCAGAACTCCTCTAACATTTTATGTAGTAACCAAAGCATCTTCTGGAAAATGATACTGGTGTCCTGTAGATGTGCAATAAGGTTATGGAATTTTGATTTTTGCAATGGGAGCTAAACGACGTTTCTTCCCTTCAGAAACCTGGTTCCGAGAAATTTTCTTACATTTAAAGAAATAGACATTTCTTCTTTTGCAAGATGATTGGGATGTCCTGAAATTTGTGTTTGTTTGTTTGTTTGTTTTTGTTGTTTAACGTCGACTCTCTCTAGAATTTTTCACTCATATGGAGACGCCACCCTAGCCAGTGGAGAGCTGCAAATTTTGACCTATACTCGGCACTCAGCGCTATTGAGCAGTGAGGGATCTTTTTCGTGCCAGCAACTACTGCGACACAGGACCTTGGTTTATACTGTCTCATCCGAAGGACCGGTCTCCACGTCCTGCAGTGGACTCGAACCCGCGACGTAAGGATCATTTTCTTACGCCGCGACTCTAGAGCAAACCCTTTAACCACTGCGCCACGCGAGCGACCCTGCAAATGTGCAATTAGGTTTCAGAATTTTCAATTTAATCTTGGGGGTCAAATGGGGTGAAAAAATGACATTTTTAATTTTACAAAAACCTGGTTCCCAAAACTCCTCATACATTTTACTGGTAGCCATTCATCTTTTGCAAGAATTTTCATTTTTACCCTCGGGGCCAAATGGGGGTCGTTTTAATGACGTTTTCAAAATGCAAGTTGGGTCGATTTTCTACTTCTTTTTTTCCTTACAGAAAAATATTTTTCTGAAACTCCCTCTTTTAGAATCAGAATACTATTATACTCATCACAATCTTTGATTTCAGACATGTCATGAACTCTTTATTTGAAATACTAACATAAGAGGCACATGTTCATATGCTCACCTGCGCATTTTATGCTCAGTTTGATACATGTATACATATATATTTTATGTAAGTTATAAAATAACTTTCGTTGCTTCTTCGCTACCAAGAAACAAGGGAGATAGCATACATTTATAGGCACACACTTACATCCGGGTATTACTGTCCAATAACAGCATCTATTTACAAAAGTTAAAACTTCAGGCTCCGGGGCCATAAAACTTAGACGAGTTCACTTTTGATCTCAGTCTCACTTTTACCATAATTAAATTAAATACAGTTTGGCGACGTCACCAACGCAAGCTATCAAAACAAAACACGGACAACTGAAAACAACCTTAAAGTTTACAGAAATTAATTTCGGATTAAACAGAATTTAAAATAGATTTCATATGACATGACACAAAAGTGGGGTCGTTCAGAAAGTTTCGCCTACTTGCATGATTCGGGACTCACTTAGGTTAAAAAAAACATCGTGATAAAAATAATAGAACAAAAGACAAAATATTCATTAATTCTTTGTATACCAACATTCATTTTTTTTTTTGTATACCAATTTTACAAGCATCAAATATGAATAAATCTTAATATTAGATTGTCAAAAATACTGTGAAATCACTAATTTTCGTGGGGGTTTAATTTTCGTTGCTTTCGAGGTATAAAAAAGACCCACGAATTAAATTCCACCACAAAAGGTAAAACTTAATGTACATAACTACTCAGCACTCCCCCAACCACGAAATCAAATCCCCCCGAACCAATTTTTTCCTGAAATCTAGAAAATTTGACCCCATGAAAATATGTAATTTCACAGTGTGCTAAATTACAATCATATTACTTTAGAAGAACACGATCACTCGACCTGAAATTACAGTATACAAAATTGCTAAGGCACCATCATGAAATTTTTTTTTTACTTTTTCAAAAGTTGTTTAACGAGGTTGGATCCTGATATTTAAAGTCTTAAACTTTTTTTGTCAAGTATATTTTTAGTTTCTACACACATAGCTTAATTAAAAATCAAAACAAAAAATGGGGGTCAATATGCTTCTTTTGGTGCTACAGTTCATTTAATATGACCTTTTTGCACTGAAATTTGTGTCTTAATCAAAAATCACATCTTCGACGTTTTCCCTCCAATGTTTTTATCCAAATAAATCATGGGACAAATTAAACTATTAGTCTATTTAAAAAAAAGACACTTCAAAATTGTGACTAAGAAAAAGTTTCAAATTGCTTCGCATAATCAATTATTTGACCTTTCTGCACTCAAAATATGTGATTTTTCTGGCATTAAAAATATAACAAGCAAGAAAATTATTTTAAAGTCTTAAACTTTTTCTGAATTTAGGCAGATTGGTCAAAGTTATCTTATATATTCAGAAAATAAAAACGAAAGTGGGGGTCTATGATGTAAATTTTTAGATATTACTAAAAAAGTGTTAATTTTATGTTAAAATTGGCTAAATTTTTTTCCTGGAGTTTCAGAATATATTTACTATATTTGTCACAATATAATGAAAGAATTCATAAGAAATAATTTAATAGATATTTCAGAACCAGCATAAAACATTTCACTGCAAAAAACAGCTCTGTGAGCAACCAGCGTGGAAAAATCGGAATCTAAACTTCACAGTACTGTATATATTTCAAAAGGGGACAAAATGATCATTTTCTCCTAAAAAACCTTCCGCCACAAAATATAGTTCCTGGCTTATTCCTCTTTGAATGGAATTTAATCGTGTTTTTTTCATTGGATATAGTTTAATTTGCATTGTAGAATTAAGATTTAATGTTTGAACTTAAAAATGATGCAGAATTTTATAAATAAAGGTCCAGACCAAAATCTGCTCAAAAGCTCAGGATCGAACCTCCTTAACACGTATCTGAAATAAAAATATAATAATTAAAGAAAGATGTATAAATTTCCCAACTGGTAAATAAATAAATAAATGACCTAAGCGTAATTTCATAGAAATGCATAAAAATCGTGCTCATACGTTTTAGAGGAATAAATTTCCATTTTCTTCTATGACATTGTGTTCATGTATGTTTGCATTCATTAAAATCTCAGAAAAACATGACTGGTGTTAAGCGTTTGACCATAGAAGAGCGTGGTAGGGCAGTTGATATGGTGTCTGCAATGTGTTACTTTGGAATTGTTTGTTTAGAAATATGACAGAAATTGCTTTTTCTATATGTTGAAGAGTATAGTAAACTATGCATGGCGCTTAGTGCTGAAGCAATGAGGATTCTTTAAAGTGCCAACGTCTATTTCTTTTACAAAAAAATGATAGATTGTCTGCAACATTTGTTTATGACAATTACTAATAGTAATTTTCATATATCATTTACAAATTTTGCTTAATAAACTTTCAAAATTTTTGTAAACTTAAGGACACTTCTGTGAAACCGGACCAATTAAAGTTTTTATGTTTGTTTGTTTGTTTGTTGTTTAACGTCCCTCTCTAGAATTTTTCACTCATATGTGAGACGCCATCACTTGCCGGTGGAGAGCTGCAAATTTTGACCTATACTCGGCACTCAGGGCCATTGAGCAGTGAGGGATCTTTTTCGTGCCTACTGAACCTCGGTTTGTACGGTCTCATCCGAAGGACCGGTCTCCACGTCCCACAGTGGGATTCGAACCCGCGACGTAAGAATCAACTCCTTACTCTGCGACTCTAGAGCAAACGCTGTGCCAAGCGGCCGACCTTAAGTTTTTAAGATCTCATACAAATGACCCTTGTCTTTCAGTTCTAAAATCTAATAATTACCTATGGAAAATATTTAATGTCTGACATGGCCCCGGCAGCTAGCGTGGCATTGACTTCCCGATCACAAAGAAAGCATCCAACCACTATAGACTATATACTCTGAAACTCTTTCCCGTTCTTTTTTTTTTTTTTTTTTTTTGTTTGTTTGTTTGTTTTTTTTAACTTTGTGCAGAATCTGAAATCAATGAATAAATCACTCAAAATGCTCATGAAATTTCTCTGTTAATAATGTACCTATTAGTTTTATCATAGAATATCCCAGAATTTCATTTTTTGAATAACAATAATATCAGTGATGCTTTTGTAATAGTAGAACATTGAACAACGCATATTTCCGGATGTTGGTATATAAAGCGAGATTAAAAGAAATTTGATTTCTTCATTTTTAAAAAAAAGGCTCGAAATTATTCATTTCGATTTCAAGTTTCTTTTTATAAAATATAATATCAGTAGAAAAATGTACTGTTTCTCGCAGATGATGACTTACCTTTTCACTGGGATACAAACTTTTTGCTTTGTAAAATTTAAGTACGATTAATTGATACAGAAAAAAATACAATTATCGTGTGTAAACTGACAAAATCCTAGAGTCACAGTGCACGATACATGTATCTACTAGTTTTTTAATCGTGTACATCGGCTTCACGGTGTAAATGTGCGAAAGTGCGTACATAACGATTTTTTCTTGCTTTTTATAATTCTTGTTTTATTTTTCTACAAATATATTAGTCATATCACAAATAACAAATCATTGAAATATAATTTTTTTTATAATTTTATTCATTTATGTTTATCAAAACCAAAAAACAGAAACTCCAGAAAAGTATAAACAAGCGCTCAATGATTTTTAATTACATGTGAAACGTCTTTGTTTATATAGGAACTTATAGCGAGCGCAGCGAGCGGCGCGAAGCGCCGCTCGTCACTGCGAGCTCTAACGACAACGCCTGGGCGAAGAGAAAATTCGGACTACTGCACATTCATTCAATAGAATTTTTTTCCGCAGTAATTCTGACCCACAATGCATCGCTTCTTGTTCTCGCTGCTAACTTCGTTCACGCGGTGACAACAACTAAAATTTCACACAAAATTAACTCACCTTAATTTAATGGATATTGCATGCAGATAGTAGATTAAACGTTCTTTGTTAAAATATTTGCACTTTTTAAACTTTGTTTATGGAAATGCAGCTAACATACGACGTCATGTGACGTCACAGTCTGTCTCGTGCGGTTTGAAGAGGCGGATCATAATAATGAAGTGAACACTGCGCTCGCCCCAACGGTCGCACCGTCAACATATTATCTGAGAGAAAAATGAGAATATGCCAAACAAAGAGGTTTCATCGTGACACCTGGCACACAGTGCCTACAAAAACTGTCATAGACAATAGAAAGTCTTTAAAATAGAAAGTCTTTAAAAAACGAAAATTAAAAAAAGAAATAAATATACAAGATAAAAGTAATTATCATGAAAAATATAATCCAATACGTCATTATCACAGACAATGCAATGAAAGACACGGTAGTTAAAGTTTCTGAGAATGTCACAGATTATTCTCTCATCAAGGGATAGAACAGTTCCTCACTGAGTTATTATTACGTGAATGTCGTAACACAGCAGTAATGTATGCCATAAGTTAAGCAGCAGAAGCCGGAAGTTATGAAAACCTCGGGTCTTCCGGTGCAGACTGATTCCAGCAACTATAAGGTGACATGCCACCAAACAGGTCGTCCATGTTGACAATGGGCAGACTCGTCTTTGATATCTGGAAAACAGAAAAAATATAATTATATGCTTTTTTCAACAAGTAATATAAAAGTAAAAGCATGAACACTGGACTGGCCTCCCGAGGCTTCGTGTAAACCTTGAATGTTTATATTAAAAAAATATTTGTACATCTAATGAGGATATAATTCATTCCTTATAAATTACTAACAAGGTAATGTTAAGTAGACCTACACTTTGGCATTTGCTTCTTTTCTCGCTAACATTGGTGCAAGTCTGAAGAGCTAGGTTGTGATTATTGCTCTTGAGCTCAGCTTGTCTAGCTATCTGCTCAGCAAGAATCTTAAAAACAAAATTACAAGTACAGATTTTTTTCTCTCTCAATTGATAACAAATTCTTGAATGTGACAATGTATATTTTTTTAATACTAAAATCATACAATTTGTATGGCACGCCGATTGCGTCAAAATTATTTTCTGCACAACGATCATGATTTTATACACGAGCTTGATGAAAAATATACACGAGTAAAATAAAAATGCACGTATCGGTAAAAATTGCACATAGTTTGAAAGATTTTTACACAAACATAACGAAAAATACACGAATCCGAATTTTTTTACACAATTAAGGGGTATAAAATGCACAAACGTAAAATCAAAAACTGCACGAGCAGAGGAAACTAAAAATTACACAAACGATTTTACTGCGCATATCATTATTATGCACATAGAATATTCATCGTGTTCTTGGTTTTCTGTACTCTTTATCTCTTCACGAATGCTGGATGTAATCGAGAGAAAATGGCGTTGACGATAATATGCATGTTTGTTTGCTTCTTTATTTCTTTGCTAAAACTCGGTCTGATTTCTAGCTAATGCCAATCGAACGAATGAAGTGTTTTCTTGTGAACTGTGTGAGAAAAAAATTTAAAGTTGTTCGGAGATATCATATTTTTCTTATATTGACCGAGATCCTAGCCAAAATATGGAGGTATTATATAATGCCGGACATAAATTGTGGCAAGAAAGGAATCGCATGTTTGTGTTAATGCGGGGAAAAATGATGCACTCGACTCCGAACTAATAGTATTAAAGTAATACATGTAGCAAACTCTAAATTCCTAACGATAAACATATCTTGCTTTTAAAAAAAATGAAAGGTATTATTTAGTGTTTTTTTCAAATATACGCTCTATGGTCTTTTAAAAATCTCTAACTGATAGATACAACTTTAACGGAAAGTACTTGTATAAAATAAAATTAACACATGCATAATAAAACGATTAATAAAGTGGATTCTTCATGAAAATGATGGCAGAATTATTTCAGATTATAATTTATTTTAGTACTTCTCATTTGTACTAATTATGAATTCATTTGGGCAGATTTTTTTTTTATTTAGGAATAGGAAATTATTCAGTATTTTTTTTTTATTTTCAAAAAGATTAAAAAAGTGGGGATTACCTGAACATAAAAAAAATATTTTATTTCTAATTATACATGTATCTTTACTTATAAAATATGAGGATATCAGCCTACACTATTATGAATTCCTACTCAATAAAAAACAAGACATTCCTAAGGGTAAGCGTTACCCTCATTCGAAATGGCGATTACTTGATAAATGTTTTCACTTTTAATAAAAAGGACCAGATAATTCAAGGGAAAATATATATACTCTATGTGCTGTAATATATGCGGTTTTGTGTTTTGTTACTTAAAAATAACAAAACTCTACTCAAATGATCCTGGCACTGGTAATTAAAAACATATCATCAGTGGCGGATCTGGTTCGTGGATTGATTGGAGTCGCAACATCTGAATCTATGTATTTATTAAAGTTTCAAATCGTTGGACCATAATGACACATCAGAAATTTTAAAAACATAGTGAATTACTAAATACGTCTACGTACAGTGTTACAAATAAGAAAATGGGAAATGGATATTATAATAAATAGAAAGAACATAGAATGTGTTTTATCACTCTTGAATAATGCAAATAAATCATGTTCTTTATGTAGCTCGAGGTTTGACAAATATTTTCCAAGATAACAATTTCTCTTTACATTTCGAATTTGTATGCATAAAATTTTAATTATTTTCCGAACACTCAGTTTTTGTAATAACACTTTTTTACCCAAATCTATAGTCATTATAAAAAGAACATGACTGTATAATTATAAAATGAAAATAATCTTCAATAACATTCAAGGAACATATTTGACACAAGATCCTCTTTTTAAAAAATTATTCATGTGCATATCTAACGTTTTTGAAAATTCAGATTATGAGTTAAAAAGCCTAATCTATGCAATTTGTATTTTGTACGTATACATGTACAAGTATTTAAAAAGTTTGCTTTATAACAATATTGTACATGTGTATCAATGGCATTAACCAGGTCTTGTTTTACTTCGAGCATGACTACGAATAAATATAAGAAAACATGTGATGAATATAAACCTCAAGAAATCTTTGTTTTATTACCGTGTGCAAATTTATTATTGTCAAAATCTGCATTGAAAATAAATATGCATGTGTAGCAAAGTCCCAGCTAATTTAGTTCTTGAATTTGGTCTTACAATATCGTTACAGTTCAGTTGAATTTCAATCCTGATTTCCGTAGACTGTTATTATATGTACCCTTAAATTTTTAGAAAATATCTCAGGCACGTAGCATCAGTAGGGGCTTGCCCCCCCCCCTTTTTTTCCAAACAAAACCTACATCTTTTGTAAATGTCCACTGAAAAGCTGGCCCCCCCTTTGTTGTAAGATAGTTTAAATCAAAGTAATTTGGTATTATAATGTGTTTCGAAAAGAAAGTGGAAGCCCCCCCCCCCCCCCACACACACACAATAGGATTTTTGAGTTTGGCAGGTAGGTTGTCAAAAAGAAATTCTGGCTGCCCCCTCCCCCCACCACCACTTTCAAAAATGATACTACGAGCCTGTATTTTATATTTTTAAATTTTCTTAACTCCTTTATATGCATTTTAACTATTCAAAATAGACTACTGCTGTACATTAAAAACAACATAAATTAAGCTTTAATTCCAATAAGTACAACGACTGTATAATTTTTCTACATTTTCGTGGAGTTTTATGAAATCACCACATGTTGCTCAAAAGTTAAGACTACATGTATTACATGTACTTTATTACATACATATATCAAAAAGTGAGATATGCACTTCAATATTAAAATTTAAGTTGCACAATTATTTGCTCGATTTTCTTTACTGTTGACTCCCAAAGAGTTTTCGGTCAAATTCCACAACCCAGATGATCGCAGCATTGCTTCAAAATCTTTGTATGAATTGTTAGTAATATAATTTTTAATCAAAAGGTATTATTGGTGTGTCAAATATAGCTTTAAATCGATTAGCGTACAGGTGTCTTTCGTTCCAGAACCAGCAGGGAGGGATCTCTGTATGAAAAGGTCACGCATGTACATCCTTGATTATTACCAAAAATACACTCAGTGGGTGGTGGAGGAGAAGAGTTTGATTTGTTGTTAACTCTCCTGCATTATATCACATGTTGTTTTCATTTATTTTATTTAGGCCTATATGTCATTGTTTTAAACTTTCAAAAGAAATTGCTATACAGAGGAATGACATACTTTAAAAATCCAACAATTAAACACACAACTGGTAATATGCATTCCCCTTTATTACGTTATCTATAGCCTACATGTATTCTGTGTAGAATGTTTTTTATTCGGGGGTGTTCATATACTACAAGTTTAAGGTTGTGTGCCAGTCAATTTATCTACATAATATACGTTGTACATATTCTTGAGAGTCTAGTGGAATTTTAAAAGAATCTTTTTAAAAAAGATTATGAACACGTTACTCCTCCTTTTGTATTTATAATATGTTTCAAGCATCCAAGCCACATTGAGCTGTTCTCTAATGAATATTAATGATATGTGCGCAATGAGGATGCGTAGCATATTATATCGATGTTGTATTCTCACTCGTGCAGTTTTCGTTTTTACGTTTGTGTAATTTCCTCACTTTATCGTGTAAATATTTTGTTGATTGTGCAGTTTTTCTATAGTTTGTGTAAATTTCAATAACTTCGTGTATATTTTCCTCACTTTGTGTAAGTTTTTACTTACTCGTGAAATTTTTGTTTAAGGTCGTGCAGAAAATAATTTTGAAGCAATCGGCGTGCCATAAATTTGAGCTTTACAGTAATTACCTGGTCAAATGTCTGTTTGCTGTGTTGTACATTAGTATGCTCCTGATGCCATGCATCATGATTTTGATGATGCTTTGTGGTGTGTGTCTGTTGACGCTCGTCTGTGTTGTAGCGTCTGTACAATGCGTCACATCTTTGCTTTTCATTCACTGAATGACGACTTTCTGTCGAGTACTGTTCAGCAATCAGTGACTGTAAAGTTTTTAGATACACAATATACATGTATAGCACAAGCACCGTTTTATAATCTAAGAAATTATGTTAATTAACATAGTAATTCTTTCCCCTAGCTACACTGTATAGTCTAGGCGACAGAAAAAATTTCATTTATTACTTCATTTTTATGTCAGAAGGAAAACTGCTTAAATACTGTAGGTGTTCTTGCTGATGCTTCAAAATTATGACTAAAATCTCTCTTACCCAATTGCATGCCCATTTCTCTGGTTTCTCAGCCAATGTAGAGCCAGACCCCGGTCCTGTGCTATTTGTGGACTGTACATCAAGGCCATTGGCTGACTTTGATATAGGCACAGTGAATGTAGCAGGTCTAGATGTAGCATTAATTACAGACTCTGTTGATGCAGGTCCATGTATGGACTTTGATGATTTGGCATGTGGGTCCCAGCCTTTGGGGGCAAAGCTAGGGACATATCTTTGAGGTTCAACTTTTGTTGTCAAATGTTGACTCTAAAAAAGTAGAAATTTATTTGATTTATAAATTTTGATACTAATCATTTAAAAAATTTATGGATAACAGAACAAAATATCATAATAAACTTGAAGTTTTCATGCATTTACATAGTTATGATTTATATATCAAATTCAACTTTTATAACCACTCAACAAAATAACTTCCTTTTAAAAAAAAAACTCACGTACAAACTTCTTTATAAACATGTAAAATGTAAATTTTAATACTGATTTTTTTTTTAATTTTGAAATTTTTAATCGTGCATGTAATTTGTATACTACAACTTTAAGCAGTCAATTAAAGGTACTCACCATCTGAGTGTTTGAGATGGTCTGGTGGCTCTCACTCATCTGATTGGTCACATTCAGTGTGGACTTTTTAGCCTCTGAGACAGTCTCTGGTGACTGTTTGTCTGCTGATATAGCAGTCTCGATCTCTATAGCTTGTGAGATGGCCGTCTTGAACTCCCGCTCTGAGGAGTCACTCGATGACTCCTGCGCTGGTGAGACACTCCTTGGTGCATCCCAAGCTGGTAAGACCCTCCTTGGAGACTCCTGCGCTGGTGGAGAATCGGCCATTTCTGCCTCCCGAGCTGGTGACCTAGCTCTGGGTGATGAGGGAGGGCTGTCCAGATAACTGGTTAACCCTAGGTCCTCCAGTGTTGGAGTCGGGTGATACATTATTGTCATGTAATCAGGAGGGGCGTACCTGTTGATGGGTTTCACCTGAGGCTGAAATAAATTCAATTTACTGAATAGTCAAATCGTCAAATTCTTTAATAACAAAGAAGTAAATGTATTAATTCCATATGATTTAAAGATTTACATAAATTTAAAAATTCCCATTACCATGCATATTAATTTACCTCTTTACGCACAACTCTCTGCTGAGGTTGCTGTGCATGTTGAGGCTTGTGAGAAGCAACTGTGCTCATAGACTCAGTCCTGGTATGTGGATGAGTAGGATGTACCCTCTGTTGCTGGGGAAAGCTGTTCCCATTCATAAAGTTAGTCCTTGTCTGAGATTGGTACCCAATTGGGCGAGTAGGTTGCACATGTTGAGGCTGATATGTGTTGCCACTATTTACCACGCCTGTCCTATAATGAGTTTGTTGCTCATGAGGACGATGGACCGGAACATGTTGCGGTTGATAGGTAGCAGCAACATTTACAGATGCAGTTCTTCCATTGTATCTGTTTTCATGAGGATAATTTTGTTTGAAATGATGCGGTGCCTGCCTTTCTCTCTGCTGAGACTGATACTAAAATAAATACAACATTTTGTTAACAATGAAAAAAATAGTACAACTAATGTGCATTTATTTCAGATTTAAGAATGAAGAACTATCAAAAATAAACTTTTTACTGACCCACTGCTGTCCCACTTTGTCGGGTCTTTGAGTGGGCGTGGTCCATTGTTGTCCCACTTTGTCGGGTCTTTGAGTGGGCGTGGTCCACTGTTGTCCCACTTTGTCGGGTCTTTGAGTGGGCGTGGTGTTCAAGGGAGTTGTGTGGCTCGCCTGTTGAACAGTACGTTTCTTAGGCGGACCAGCCTGTAAAGAATGAAAATAAATGTCTTTAAATAATAATGTTTTAACAGCATACTTGTTGGAAAAATAAATAAGAATTCGGTGAAATGTCTCTGAATTTTAATTATTTAATCTATTATTGATAAGCAAAAGATTATAAGCTACTAAATTCATAATTTATATTAGTTTATGCAATCTATTAAATTAATATCTTCCCATTCATGAAATATGTAATCTGGTAAATTAAACTTACTTTTCAGATTTAAGATACATGTACATGTACATAATAAAACAATACTGAGACCTCCTCAGACTGCCCGGAAGTGGAGGACGGAGCCAAAATGTCCAGTCCCAGCCTCTTGTAAAAACTCGAGGCATCTTCCGGGGCAGGGCAGGGAACATCAACCCTTTTCTGAAATGCAGATTGAAAGAATATATATATATATATATATATATATATATATATATATATATATATATATATATATATATATATATATATATATATATATATACTTGCATATTTTTATTTTATGTAAGTACATGTATGTGCATATACTTAAGACAGTTGTGTATAAATGCGTATGCAGGCAAGTAGTATCAGGGGGAGCCAGTAAGTCTACCCCCCTCCCCTCACTTCACTCCAAGATTAGTCTTTTGTTGTTAATTCAATATGTTTGTTTGAAAGGCCAGTTGCCCCAGCTCTTTCCCCACCTTTTGGTACAGTATGTTGGAACTCTTCAACATAACGTATTGTATTAAAAAAAATAAAAGATGAGAACACCCCCCTTTTTTATGAAATAGGTTTTTTTTCGTAGGTTTGGGAAATTTTAAAGGTTTTTTTTACCATACTTTTTTTTATATTTCTTTACTTTGCTTGCCAATGGTCATTTATTTTAATTTTCTGCCCCCCCCCCCCCCTCTTTGAAAATTGATGCAACAAAACTTGTCTGTTTATCAAATATATTTATTTATTTATTTATCTAAGATTACACTTAAGTTAAACTTAGGCAGTTGAACTGATGGGTGGTAAAACATTTTATAAAAAATAATAAACCCTGAAAACTAGAAAAAATTATGCAACAACTTGCAATTCATAAAATTTTTCAGCATACAACTTAATTATTGAGATAAAAGTCAAATTTATCTAAACATATTCATAATTCTTAAGTAGAGATCTTATCCCCGAAATTCATAATTATATATTAAGTTTCTCTTTAAACTCGCAAAGACTTTGAAAATGTTTGAACACCCTAGTCTTTCTTTTTTCATTGTAATGAATAAACTAGATCATTTTATCAAGAGAAAATGGGGACTTATGCAAATGTCTAGGTTTTAAAGCAGAAGTTTCACGTTTATTCGCGAAATTTACGCGTTATAACGCGAAAAATATTTTATTAACCTACGAAAATGAGCTCGATGGGCTTTCTTACTTCAGAATGCAACACACAAAAGTTATCTTTTCTTTGTCCTCGTGCACATTTTGGTTCATTGTCGCATTTATCGAAACTTATAAGATTTTTTTTCTTTAGTTTGAAACACGTCTCGAAATCAGTCTCTACAACATAAAGTAGGCCTTTATTCTGTCTGGCAACGGTTACCATGACGTCTCTTATTGACAATAACCAAACATTGTAAATAGTGAATACAAAATAGATCTCTATGACACGGTGCAATTATTGAAGAAGAAGGCAATCGACGGATCAAACAATAAAAAAAAACTTCACATAAAGAATTATATTTTGAAACTGTCCAAACCCCTCCTTTCAAAATAGCCTAATGTACAAAATGCACTTCGAACACTAGAATATGAATATTAGCCTATTTCGCGGAATTTCTGGATGTATAAACATTACAATCGAGTAGTTAAAAAATAGAATGAACAAAAATTAGAATACATAATAAAATAATTTAAACTTGGGCTATTTTTCTTTATAAAATTGATTACGCCATTAAGGAGGCAAATGCGGGAGGGGAGAGCTCATATAATACATTGGATCTACAGTTTTTACAGCAAAACGCTAGTTCAGTTATTCCTACAGTGTAACTTATAAAAATAACATGACAAATCTTAGCATTACCCTCTTAATAGCGCTTTTATTCATTTCCAAGACTTGACTTGCTCTTTCGAATGTAGAAATTTCGTAAAATATTCGCTTGACTGAAAACACGTCTTGTCTCTTCGACTTGTGCTTCAGAAATGAGCAGTAACTAAAACAGACAACGTCAAGCCAAGCAACTGACACGTCATAAACATGACGAGCCAATGTATCTCAGGCGCGGATTCAGGCGGGAGCGTTCCTGAAGCCAACGGAGACTTTGCTCCCGGGCCCCTTATGGACTTTGTTCTTGACTTGCTTGGAACCCCAAATTTTCCCAGAGGCATTGCCATCTAATATAGCACCCCCTCTAACACACTGTCAAAGATCTCCTATTGTATCTCTTTGCCCCCCCCCCCCCTTTCTCCCCGAGAGCGTATCTCTTTGACCATTGGCCCATAGGATCCGCCCCCTGTTAATTTGGCAAGGATCTAATAAACTAGGGCAGTCTAGGCCTATACAATACATAAAAAATGAAGCTAACTTATGGTTGTGCAATTGTGTCCCTAAATAATAACGCCTGATGACCTGAGGAAATTTTTGCTTCACTTTGTAGCCTACCATCCTCCCCAACTGAATTTGTTAGGTGGTGTCCCCCTCCCAAACCAAGGGTTTTGATCGGTCTCATTCAGGTCAACACGATAATGTATAAATTCTTAGATTCAAATAAACTTTCACCACTCTTGAGCAACAATGTAGAATTTTATGCCTGTAAACTTATAGAAGATTGTTCCTTTATCCCGATTCTCTCATTAAATGATGATTATAAAATAATAATTTGCTTTCACTGGCTTACCTCGTCTAGGTCTACAGTTAAAATGGGCCAAAAAAAAATCCACATATCTACATTATACATAAATGTCCTTCTGTTCAATGAAAATTTTCATAAAACGTCCATTTTCACACAAAATTTTCTGGATAAGCATTGTTTACTTTGTCGACAAAATAATGTCGACTGCTTATTAAAAGGGAAGTTACTCTAAATAAAATAGTAAAAATACGTACGAGTTATCTTTCTTGCTACACTCCACAAACTTAAATAGTATATGTACAGTATGTATTTGGATTATTTATTTCTTTACCTGATTTTTGAATTGAATAGAATTGAATACCGGAAAGAACTTTACAAAAGATGATAATTTACATTCATGTATATGCATTGTATTTCTTGTGCCCCCCTTTCCCCCCAAAAGGAGAAGATATACACTGGTCAACGTATTATTTTGTACATTGCAATTTATGTAATCGTTTATTCTTTTAACTGCCCTTTTAAATAAAATCCAAGATAGCCAGAGTTATTTCTCTTCCAAATAATCGTACAACAATATGTTTTAATCATATTTGCATGTAAACGTAGCTTTACTTGAAATAAATGAATATTGATTTAATTTTTTAAAAACATTTTTCTCGATTTTTTTCTGAAAAGGTGTGTGATCGTACCAAGGGCCTTGTTCCAAGGGTCTTGGATCAAAAAACATAATGAGCTTTTGTGTGCACGTGAACAGGGCATAGAATTAAACTTTTCTTCATTTTTCTTGAGAAGACTATCAAACCGTTAAAGAATCAAAATATGAAAAAAAAGGGGGGGGGGAGTTAATGTCATTATGAGCGAAAAATATTATGCTTACTTTCATGACCTACAAAAGGAGAAGTTAATTGGTAAAAATTCCCGGCATCCACAGCAAAACAGTGGCGGATCCAGGAGTTCATGGGGTGAGACTCGAAGGGAGGCATGGGATGGGGTGTACTCCTCCCAAATGGTGCATTTTCCAGCATTTTTGAATGAATGGGTTAGTTTTTTCTCTTCTTTTTTGCTTTGACAGGGCCTCTACCTATCTACTGGACACACATATAAGTTTTACCACAATTCATTTCTAGTATACATAGTTGTAACCATTAATTGGGTTTTACTAAACCTATTCAATTGTAATTTTGTTTAATGTTTGCTAAACTTTTAAAAAGTTTATTACATTGTAGCCCCCATATACACATGAAACACTCAGGCTATTCAATGCATTTTTCTTTTTAGTTTAGACTTTACACTTCTGGTACAGGAGATAACGGTAAACCTGCACAACTGGAGGGGTTTAATTTCCCAGTAGAAATTATTGTATTAATTCAATTAAAAAAATATTCTATTCACGAAGTTTAATTTATTAAATATTTGGGAGAACAATACCAAAACAATATCGTAGCTATATGCAGTTTCGTTGTTACTTAAGGTCAAACGACACGTTCCTCAAAAATATATAACTTTCCCCCAGATTTCTTGATTGAAATACTGCTATACTTTAGGAAAGTTTCCTCACAAAAAATTGGTATATTATCAGGCATTTATGCAAGATTCTAGAGATGGCTTTTCCTATATAATCCTGTGTTAGAAATCACTTGAACTGCTGATATCACGATTTTTGGTTTAATTATTTTTCAGACATTTTGAAAATAGATAAGAAATCAAAACAGCTGATAACAGGTCCGTAGAACGCGGAGGGGGGGAGGGGGCAGAGGGCCCGGCTCCCCCATTTTTTCTGAGTATAGTATTTTGCTATAGTAATTTTTTCCTTAGATCCTGGTTGCTCCCCCCCCCACCATTTTTTGATATTGTAAGGTCGAGCACTGGCAAATTCCAGGATTTGGACAGTAAATGACCTTGTTAGATAATTTTGGGAAGTCCCCCCCCCACTTTTGGTCAGTTAATTTTTTTTCTCGTCAGATTTTTCTGGGAAGTTGCCCCCCCCCCCCCCCCCACTTTTGAATCTGCTGTTACGGGCCTGGATAATTATGAATGATATTGGTATGTTATAAATAAATGAACAAACAGATATTTGAGGAACATGTCGTCTGAGCTTAAATGTCCTAGTGTCATCACTAGCTTCACAGGCCCGTAGGAAGCAATTTCACTTTGAAGGGGCACAACCATACATTTTCAGTTGGGGGGGGGGGGAGGGGTTGTCTCGTGATACAGGATTTTTTTTTTCACTCTTGCTTCGCACTCTTGAAAATATCAAAAAATCTGTTTATTACATTTTCGTTGATTTTCCCTTTGCCTATGTCTTTTTTTTTTAACACATTGCCAAAGGCTGTAGCGTCATAGTTTGGCAGTTGAGACATCATAGCTTAGTAGTTGTGAGATTGAAAACATTGTAACATGGATTTTAGCAACTTGAACATATCTGGGAAGAAATTGGCAGTTTTAGTTTCTATGAAGATGGTTTTGTTACTGTCTCTATCTTATTACGGGCCAGAAATTATTTTTTACTTACTTTGATAGCATTTCACACTGTGAGAGAATATCACTTCAAATGGTATCCTTTCACACTGTGAGAAAATATCACTTTGATTAATTCAATAAATAAATCACAGTATTTCACTGTTGAAAATGCAATAATAACAATAAGAAAGAGAGAGAGAATAAATATAATAGACATAATATAGAATAACAACAAAAACCTTTTGATGATTTTTCATCAATTAATAAATTTCAAGAACAATTTTTAAGCTTATATATCATTCCGGATCTTTTCATGTCTTCTTTAGTGGTTTACATTTTATATTGTGCTGTTTCCGGTTCACTATGGATCTGCGCGGGCAGAATCCATACTTTTGCTTTCCAAATCAATATAATTCATGCTTTTATCAAAGAGATTGGTATGTTAAAAGTTAGCTAGAAATCATTTAAAACTATGAATTCGTTTTCTTTGAAAATATTTTCCACGGACAATGTACATTCACAAAGTTTATGTTTAGTCACGTGACTCCGAAGTAGATCTGGGCGATTACATTGAACTCTAGCAGAGTCTAGGAAGAGTGGCGGATCTCTGTGGTTATCGTATTTTAAATCTTTACCTAATTAATTAGAGATGAATTTACAAAGTGTTATTTTCTGTGATAAAAAAAGTTTTCGTTGATCTTGCCATTGGATTCAAGCACTAAAATAAACATTGCCTGATATGAATATAAACAGATAAAGTTTGAATGTTACTGGTGATGCTACAGCTACTCAGTTCTAAGCAGTGTTTATGGTTGATCTCTTTTTCTATTATGCTAAAGTGATAAAGAAGAGAAAAATAACTAATATATATTATGTATATGTATACAAATTATACATGCAAACAATGCACTATTTACATGTTATAATACAACATCTAACTATTTAAAATAATTTTTCAGTGAAACTGAGTCCGTTTAGTCGCCTTACAATCATGAGTGAAGGAAACAAGCTGAAAGAAATCCAAACTGTGCAGCAAGGATGGAAAAAACAAGCCGAAAAACTGGTTGGTGTATAAAATTTACCACTCTAACATTAACAATTACTCGTGTAGTAAATTGATCAAAATTTTGTTGTTTGTCCAAGGAAAATGTAATAGGAATAAGAATGGGGTATTTTTTTAGGAATGATGTTTAGCATCAATAACCATCTAAAAAATGGTTTGCATTTAAATTTAAGGTATTAAAGTACTTCAAAATATATGTACAATGGTTAGGAGGAGTGCTTATCTAGAGGAAATTGAACGCCTACCTGGTAAAAATGGTGATTGCATGATTGATTTTTAGTTGTCAATCAGTGCTCCATATAATGTTTCTCCGCTTGTCCAGTCTTATTGCATAGGTGCCCAGCAATAGTGTTGTCAACTTTTTATTAGGTCACCTGAGTCACTCAGGTGACCTATTGCTATCCGTTTTGGTCTGTCGTTGTGCGTTAACTTTTGAACATTTCTAACTTCTTCTCTAGAACCGCTCAACCAATTTCAACCAAATTTGGTATATATATATAGCATCTATGGGTGAAGGGGAACAAAAATTATGAATTTCATGGTCCCTGCCCCCCTGGGGCCTGAGGGGTGGGGCTAAAACCACCAAAATTAATGCAATTTTTAAAAATCTTCTTTACTCCTAGACATCAAGCAGTCAAACTGTTGGCGTGATTGTAATAAGCATTGAGCCCTCTACCAAAATTGTGAATTTCATGGCCCCAGGGTCAGGGGTTCTGGTGTTAGGGCGGGGCTCTATTGATTATATAGTGAAAATGCATTAATTAATTCTTTGAAAATCTTCTTCTCTGCTCCTGGGTATTAAATAAAGTAACTATTAGTAAGTACATAGTTATGATGAACAAAAGTGCCTCTTCCAAATTTGTGAATTTCATGGCCCCAGGGTCAGGGGTTCTGGTGTTAGGGTGGGGCTCTATTGATTATATTGTGAAAATGCATTAAATCTTTGAAAATCTTCTTCTTTGGTCCTGGGTATTAAATAAACTAACTTAGTGCATAGTTATGATGAGCATGATTGCCTCTTCCAAAATTGTGAATTTCATGGCCCCTGGGTCAGGGGTGTTGGTGTCAGGGTGGGGCTCAATTGATACATATAGTGAAAATGCATTATTTCTTTGAAAATCTTCTCTCTCCTGGATATTAAATAAACTAAGTACATAGTTATGATGAGCATGGCTGCCTCCTCAGAAATTGTGAATTTTGTGGCCCCTGGGTGAAGGCTTCTGGTGTTAAGATGGGGCTCTATTGATTATATAGGGAAAATACATAAATTCTTTCACAATCTTCTTCTCTGTTCCTGGGTATTATTCAAACAAAGAAAGTGCATGGTTATGATAAGGAAGAATGCCTCTTCCAAAATTGTGAAATTCATGGCCCCTGGGTCAGGGGTTCTGGTGGAAGGAGGGGGGGGGGCTCTATTGATTTTATAGTGAAAATGCATAATTTCTTTCAAAATGTTTTTTCTACTACTGGTAATAAAGCAAAGAAACAAGTGTATAGTTATGATGAGCAAAGTGCTTCTTCCAGAATTGTGAGTTCATGGCCCCTGGGTAAGATGTTCTGGTGTAAGGGGGTGGGGGGGGGGGGGGGGTGGGAGGGGGCTTTATTTAAATTATTTAATTATATAGTGAACATGCATTTCTTTGAAAATCTTCTATGCTTCTGGGCATATTCTAGGCAAACAGAGTAAAAGTTTTAATATGCAAGGGTATTTTTACCAGAATTTTGAACACCTGGATTATTTAGTCAAGTGTTCTGGTCCTGGCCAGGGCTCTATGAACTTGTATTCTGCTGAGCAAAGTTATTCCCCTTTGCCATTCACCTTTGATAATTAATCACTGTAAATAATGTATTTGAAAGGTTAATAGAATAAGAGAATTATGCAAGAATATTTATTGTATAATACAAAAAGTACTTTCATAGTTTTAATGATCAGGTAGACTTGGAAATAACAGTGATTGGGAAGGCCATAAAGGTCAATGGGAGACTATGGTGTAACTTTCAAAGTTTCTAATGGGCCATTTTGAAAATGAATGGGCCATCCATATATTCTGATGAGCCATCCGTATATTCTGATGGGCCATTTCAAGAAAAAAAACAAAATGACAAACAAAATGTGAAATAGGAAAGGAAACACGTTTCTTTATCAACCAAATCTTATATTTCACGTATGGAGTGTTGCACATTTAATGGAACCCACAAACAATATAATTTTCTCATATTTTGGATCAATAACATCAAAATCTCTATGAAACATGGGAAATGAGTGAGGTAATGTACCTTTCATGTCCTAAATAAACTTTATAAAGTGCTTCATGTAACAGGAAACAGTTTTTGCCGGGTTTTAACCAATGAGATTTGTTGTATTAAAATGACTGCATTTAAAACGAAAGTAAAACAAGCAAGGAAGTCGTACGCAATATATTTCCAACTAACATCACTAAAATTTGAATGCGCTAGCTACCAATGGTTGATTTAACACACCAATTTTCACTTCAATGCGACTATGGCGCATGGCACAAGCCCTTCCCAATCACTGAAATAATAGATGAATAAAAGTGAGGCAAAAATAACTTATCTTTTTTAATGTTCTTCAAAGGCCAAGAGAGACCAATGTGAGAAATAGTAATTTGGGATTAAAAATAGACATTTTGTTAATAGTCTGCATGGTAATAGTGATAAATGGGGGACAGATAGATTCTGTACCAATTATTTTGTTGATGCTTATCATACTATTTTTCTTGCTTTTGGGCCACATTTAAAGCTTCATTTATCAGTTTATGGATCCTCTAAATTGTTGTATTGTACTCAGGTGACCGTTAAGGCCCTTGGGCCTCTTGTTGAAGTTCAAATTCTTATCTTGGTTGTCAAATTCGATTGGGTTTGGGAAGATCCTTTTTTTTACTATTAATTCACATAACAGTATATTATAGTTATTTAAAAGTGTTGTGCTTTACATGTACTGGTACTATGCCTAAATAGTGCCAGGGCTTGACACATGGTGCACGAGCTGGAGGCGAGTGCACTTTGTGTCAAACCCTGACTACTATTTAGGCATAGTACATGCAAAGCACAACACTATTGTTATTATTATGTTGACTGTTGTATGAAAATGACAATTTAAATAAATCTCTGTGTGCATGTCAAATCTCATTGATGACTTTTTTGTACATTCCTTTATTAAGCATTATATATACTAACAAGCGTTTTCATTATTCCCTGGACTCAGTTTGTGTAATGATGTGTAAAGTGTAATAATAATAAGTACAAAATTTATTTGAATATTTTTTCCATTAGCATTGTTTCATAACCCCATACAGTGATTCTTTTTTTTGTTCTCAAACTTGTTAGTACACCCCTATGAGGACATCACATTGTGATCCGTCATTATTTGTGTTTCATGCAGTTTATGTATAATATATACAGATACAGTTGAACCTCATTATCTTAAACTCAATGGGACTGACAAAAAACTTTGAGATATCCGAAAGTTCAAGATATCGAGGGTAAAATACTTAAGAGTGCGCGGTAAGGACTTCCCAGTGAGTTCAACATATCCCTGGTATTTGAGATATCGTGTTCGAGATACCGAAGTTCAAATGCAGTTTCAAAGAATTTTGGTAAAGAGAAAAAAGTTTATGTGGCACTATTTTGGAAAAAAATTTTTTTGTTTATTTTTCCTTTAAGTGTCAAGTATATGAAACTACTTTTATATACATTAAAATACACTTTATGGAGTAACAGCTTCTGTGGCATAATCAGTAGCGCATCCGACTGATGATCTCGGGGTCCTGAGTTCGATCCCTGGTTTGGGTGCTGTTGGATTTTCTTCAGAAAAAGAAGCTCTATTTCTGCACAGAATACTTTGCTTTATAAATTATAATCCTTAGAACACTATGTTAAAATATTTGGGTATTGATTATATAGAGAGCAACTTACAGGAAGCATAATAATATATTATAGTCTGTCCCACAGAAGCACTTCCACCACATTTTAACCGAAATCAAAAAAGCATGGACTTATTTTCAAAGTAAATATCATTAACATTAGAATTTCGTCATTTCCAAACTAGTTTTAGCTATATTGGATACATAAAACTTGAAATAAACATGTATGAAATGATTTTTCAATGTCTATGGAAATTTACAATGTAAATTTCCACCATTACTGTTAAGCGCAAGAGGGAGTTGTTGTTACAGTATTTCCAAAGATAATCCAAGTATGACATATAATTTGATTCCATGTACAACATCATTATGTTAGTGATAGCAAGCAGCTGAAAACCACAAATAAGGATTGATCCTTTTCCAAAGTGGTGGTAATTTTCTTTCTGATAAATTCCTGTAGACTTTGAATTTGCTGCTGTGTCAATGTACAAGTTGAAGGTCTTATCAAAGCAGAAAGTTTGATAAAAATAATCTATTTACTGAACCTAGTTTGAAAACCCAGATATTCATAGATGTATTTTGAGATTTAATGCAAAACAAGAGGCCCATGGGCCACAACACTCACCTGAGTAACTTTGGCCTCGCTGTTTTTCACTTGATCCCCCCCCCCCCTTTGTAGTACTTATTGTGGCCCCCACCCTACCCCCAGGGGTCATGATTTGAACAATTTAGAAACTACACTACCCCAGAATGCTTCCAAATAAGTTTCAGTTTTTCTGGCCCAGTGGTTCTTGAGAAGAAGATTTTTTAATGACCCCATCAAATTTTTGTATTTTCTTGATTATCTCCCTTTTGAATAAAACTTGGCCCTTCATTTTAACAATTTAAACTCCCCTTCACCCAAGGATGCTTTGTACCAAGTTTGGTTAAAATTGGCCCAGTGGTTCTTGACAAGAATTTGAAAACGTGAAAAGTTTACAGACGGATGGACAGACGGACGGACAACGGGTGATTAGAAAAGCTCACTTGAGCTTTCAGCTCAGGTGAGCTAAAAATGTCCTTGATGCAGACCGACAATACAGTTTTTATTTTAGTTACATGTAACACAATATTTATCAATTTGACAATGATTTCATTTACACATGCATTGAAAAATTGTTGTACAAGTAAAAATTATGTTCGGACAAGTGAATTTCATGGTGACTTGTCTGAAAAGACAAGTAGGGAAAAAAGTTAATGTAGATCTAGAGCCCTGTCAATGTCTGATTAACCTTTTTTATTCTTTAGAAATAAGGTAACATTCCTTAAATCTAATTTAACAAATATTTCACACCAAATGGGCAACTGGTCTTCTAAATTTTACTCTCTTAATCTAAAATTTTACATGCATCAAGTACCAGTGGGAGAATGCACATGTATACCTCCAGTCTTGTACATACTTTACAAGAGAAAGAAGCCTGCCATCTACATTGATTATTGCTATAGAAACATGAGAAAAGGATAGCTGCTATAAATGGCTCATCTTTTTCTATCATACTGTAAACCTCTCTTAGGTTGCATTGTTTTCATAACACCTTTTAATTTACAGTGTAGAGAATTCCAGTTGATGGGTGGAGAAATGATCATTGTAGCCAGACAACCAAACAAACAGCTGTTTGCTTGCTGTACCTCCAATGCAGAAGAAGGCATGGTGAAAAATTTCAACACCTTCAAGGAATGCTTGCCAGTTTCACAAAGTACGTCTCTAAAAGAGTGTCATATGAGATATTCATTAACATGATGAAGGGAAGTAATTCATGCAGCATTGTGACAGTAATGCAATAATTTTTATGATAGTTTTTTTGCAAATTAGCCATAGTTGGGATATATATGTACAGGGAAAATCCCAAATAAAATTTTTCAAGAAAGAAAGTTGTAAAACACAAAAAATTACCATTCTGGGAGGGAGGGGTGCCTTTAGTCTGCAGAACTTATGTATCCAGTAAAAAGAAATGAGAATATGAAGAGTGGGAGAAATTAGTACCTTGGATTAAGAATTTCAAGTTTTATATACTGAAACACAAAAGAAACACAACAAGCAGTAATCTACAAATATTTGAGTTTTTTTTCTATTGATTTTCAAAAATGAATACACGAAGGTAAAACTTGATTTGAAAACATCAGAGATTTGATAAAAATGTTAAATGATTATCTTTTAACTTTAGAAAGTAACACATGACTGTTAAAACACCCCCACCCCGGCCATTCAATTACAGCGTGCAAGTCTGCCATGCACAACAGTTGCAGCTTGATTTATATGATGCAATAGGTTCATCAATCTCGAGATCTGAGTGAAAGAAATATTCTTTGCCACTTTTAAATGCCTGTTTTTCAGATGATGAGGTCAAATTTTCTCTAGCCAAGCGCAGTGTAGGAACCCTTGGACTTCCGGTCCAAGGAATGTCATTCATACTAATGATACGTAAAGACTGTTGAGGCGTGATGTGGGTCATATTTGCATCTGTAACTCTCCATCACCTTTATTTTGAGATTTTCCAGCTAGAGCAATGGAAATGCGCACTTCAGTCATTTTCAGAAAGCCTTGGCATCGCTTACGGAAAAGAAAGGGGAATTTATTTTTCGGGACATTGCTGCATTACTTATGATGAACAGATACAAATCCTTAAAACCCCATATTATTGCCAAATGTTTTGTTAAACATGCAATTTTTGATTCTGTTGAGCAGACTCAAACTTAACTTCCGGTAATGGTATGAAAATCATTCAACCGTTAAATTACCGATATTTACAAAGTTAAAGATGTCCTTACTTTTAAGATACACAATTATGTCCTATATGTAATATTTCCCCCTAAAATATGATGTTGCGTTTCTTTTGCGTTTCAGTATATATTTAGGGAAGAAACACTAATGGTAAAACAAATTCCCCTAAATGTTGCTTTGAAAAATAAGACTGATTGAGACTTGGATGGTTCATTTTCCAAGAAAAATACAGAGGATCGCCTATTAAAATTAAGTTTGAAATACTAACAAATTATATTTGTCAGGCTAGAATATTTTGAACTTATTAAAATTTAAAAAAAAAAAAGAAGAAACATGATGTATAGATTGTATGTGTAAAGTTTACATAAAATTTTAATGTAGTTCTAGACTAGTGTTCTTTTAACTGATAGTTGAAATAGGAATGATTATGTATATCTGCTGATGCCTTTGTTGTTCAGAGGAAGTGAACTTGTACCTAAACAACTATTCTGAGTGAAAATGTTTTCTGTTTTAGTTAAGATAAAATTTGAAATAATTGTATGATATGTGAGAAATCATCCCCCCCCCCCCCCCCCCAAATAAATAACACATATATTTATCCTACTTGTTAAATGAATATAAAGTATATTTTAAAAATTCTTAAATTAAAAACAAAATCTTTGTCCTAGGATCAGTGAAGATACCTTCTGGGATGATTCAGAGTAAACCAAATAATGACAAAGCAAAAACAACAAATGAAACTCAAATTGAGAAAGGAAAGAAATTCATTGCTACAACATCCAACAAACAGGAAAATGTAATCCAAGAAACTTCCATAAGTAAGACAACTAAAGAATCACTGAAAAGGAAAATTCTAACAGGTGAAAAAATTGGTGGGAAAAGTCAGCAAGAAAATGAAAAATACCATGATGTTGATTTAGAAGACACGGAGGAGCCAGGACAAAAGAAAGTGTCAGAGAAACAGGACAAAACAAACACCAGTAAGAAATCCAAGACTAAAACCTCAAATACAGCAGAAAAAGATAAGAAATCTGATGCTAAAAACAAGCCCGTTTTACATGGAATTCTAGCACAATCTGCATCTGAGAAAACTACTGATGAGGGCAATGAAAAAAATTCTCAAAATGGGACAGTCTTCAAAAGAATTCAAACAAAAAAGCCCTCAATTTTATCAAGACAACCCATAACCAAAACACCTAAATCAGAGGCTGCTTCTGTGTGCAAAGCATCTGATATTGTCATTCAGATTTCTGTAACGGCTTCAAAAAGTCCATGCACCAATACAGATACAGTGTCTGTGAGCAGTAAACCTGTGTCCCAAACAAGCACAGTTACTTCTAAGATTGTCTTGCCTATCTTTCTGTCTAGCAAAGAGGCAATAATTACACCTCAAGTGGCTGGTAAAGACAGTGGTAACAGTACTGCCCACACACTGACAACATCCAGTTTTGCGAGCCCAGTGGTAAGTACCCCTGCTTCTCATGCTCAAAAGGAGAACTCTTCAGCAGTGGAGAGTAAAGAAGCCCAAGCCAAAGTAGTTTCTCAGAAAGGAACCTCTCCAAATATGAATATGGTTTTGCTTGGGACTTCGAATCAATTGTGTCTTGTCCAACAACCATCTAAAGAAGGAACAGTTCAGCTAGCAGCAAATCAGGTGCCCATCCCACAGACGAAGTTGCTACTTCCATCAAGTCAACCACAGTCAGCACAGACCACAAATTCTGCTCCATTACAGTCAGGATTAATTTTGGTACCATCAAGTCAGACAAGCATAGGTACCACTTATGTGGCACCAATGAAGGCTACCACAACAACACCACTAAAGATTCTACCAAAGGGTGATCAATTTGCTGCACAGGTTAAGCAAACTCCCAAAGTGCTGAATGATACAACAACCCCTACGTCTTTGCCAAAGGTATTTATTTTAGCAGCACCCAACTCCATGTCATCTGCATTAAAAAGTAACAGGACAGGCTATATTGTACCAATGTCAGCCACACCAAACTCCATGGTGTCCCAGGCAAGTGCTGCCTCAGCATCCCTCTCTAACAGCACAGAGACCTCCACTGCCACTCCAAAAGACAAGACAAGTCCAGCATCTCAAATTTTGCTTTCATTTATCAAAAAAGAACTGAAAGAACCAGAGACAGGGGTTGAAAAGACTGTCAACAAGGAAGAATCCTCAGCAAAGTCACAAAAAAAGGAAAAGGTTTCAGTTCCACCACTAAAAGAGAACAGATTACCTGTTACAATGGGTTCTTTTGTGAAGATTGGCAATGCTTTGTACCAACTGGTAGTAAAGGATGGGCAGCAACTTCTTATACCAACTCGACAACTCCTGCCGAATGGACAGCCAGTGACGACGACCTCAACTGATCCTAGGAGAACACTTACATTACCTAGGCCTAAAAAAAGAAAATTTGAAGAAGGAAAGGTAAAACCTCACTTGTACTTATACTGTAAACCAAATTTTATTCGCGTGCAAGAAATGTCCCAAGTTTTGCGACCTACGTAAACTCACGAATAATAATCGCTGTGAACCATGTTTTTCATTGTATTTGTAGAGAATGTTTCCTTAGTCCCAAAAATTAATCGTTGCGGATTGATTTCAAACTGAGGAATCGCGAATAGAAGATGACACGATTAATAGTTGGTTTACAGCATGTATTTTAGTACATGAACACTGCATGCTTTGAATTGTACCTCTTTAAGAAATGCAGGAAAGTCAAGTTTATTCCATTGTCATACAGTTTTGATGGCATAATTTATGTCATAATATGTTTCAAACCTTTACTCTCTGAAGTCTGATAATAAAATGCAAGAGATTTTTAGAGATGGTTATTTTTACAAGGTTAAACAATTATATTTTTTAAGTATTTCCCATTATACTGTAATTGTATGATATTTAGTTTGTTCAGTACTTGACAGAAATAGCATTAAAAAGAATACACTCCCAAATGTAACACATTTACATTATTACTTCAATTCTTATGAATCCAACTGCAAAGTCAAATTTTACATAATACTGTACATCAGTTGGATACTGAGTAACTTTAAAAACTCCACAAAGTACAAAAATATTTCATTTATTAATAGAGAGTGAGTGCATCTTGTAGCCCTTTTGTATCAATGTTTTATTTAGTTTTACAATTAAGCTTATTGCTATTTACCATTATTAATGTGATAATGATGGGATGTTCTCTTTTTCATGAAATGCCTCAAAAGTTGGTAAACATTTTCTTCATATTATAGGACTTGGACTCTGGAAAAAGGCAGAAAACATCCAATGCGCTATCTTTGAAGACTCCAACCAATGGTAAATAAACTACAAGTAACTTCTTTTTTATCCGCATGTATTTTCATTCAACTTGAAATCTCATGCTCTTTTTGGGGGGTCAAATTGCAAGAAATTTCATACTGTGGAAGTCAGAACATATCTTTCAAACAGTAAATGAGACATAGACTATGAATGTGCATATATACAATATGAATAATTTTGACATATAAAGTGACATGAAGATCAGTATGCAATTAAGAGCCATTCTCTGTAATTACTTGAACTTTTATATAGTAGCTGTGGCACGCATAGTCTCAGAATTTCTCCAAACTCTCTATGATAAAGTCCTTGATACCTTAAACTCAAATCAGGCAAAAAATGGTTGCTATGTGTCATGGTTTCCATAGCAACACGTCCTAAAGTTTGAAAAATGGCATTTTTCAACATGTTCAGTGTCCCACAATTAACGTTTGCGGCAAAGCAAACAAGTGGTAATGACTGTTTCTGAAAGTTGAAGGTCTGGTGTCTTAAATATTGGATAAACATGTTTGGTAAACCAACTATTATATACGTTACTATGGAAACAGAGTATTCAAAAGTAATAATTTTGTTCATTTAATTTTAATAATTCATACACCTAAGAATAAAATCAATTATAGGTTGAAAAGCAAGCAAATAATACACAAAAGATCCTTGAAACATATGCCAAGGACGAAATATGAGATTTCTTATGGGTTGGCAATGGTTGCCATGGTTTTAATACCACGAAGTGATTTTGAATTTGTTCTCTTGGTGTTTCAATCTTATCCTATCTTTTTAAAAAACATATTTCTATATAACTGATGATCAATTTTTAAAGGCGTTGGTGTGACCCTAATTTTCACATTTCAAAAATGTCAAATTTAATTCTTTAAATAGAGCGTTCCTATGGAAAATAGCTGAAAAAATATGCTTAAAAATGTGAAAAATATGATGTTTCCTTGGATACGTACCCTTGTATGTAGATTACCAAAACTTTTATGATTGATATTTATGAATAACTAACCTGACTTTCAATTTTGACTACCACCCAATCTCTAACTGGATGCAAAAAGCTGGCAAATAGGGTTTAATATTGATATAAAATTAACTAAATCGAACATTTTCACTTCTTGGTAACCATAGCAACAGTGTTGTATTTTTCAACAAACTTTATCAATATATGATATTCAACTTTAGTTCTACCAGATAAGTACTATTCAAGGTTAGTCAAATAATATGTTTCTTGATTAAAAGGTAAGTAAATTCCTAAAGCAGCAAAAAATATATCACTTTAAACAACTAGTACGTTGTTTCCATGGTTACACTGCAGAAAAACAATTAATCCCAATTTTTCTTATGTTGTTGGTGTTGCAAGGTCCTTAGGATGTATATGTGCCAGTCATGAATTTCATTGTTTTTCCTCAAGATAGTAGCATTAACCCAATCATAGCAACAGATTTTGCATGGTAACACTGTGTTACCATGGCAACCATGAAAGTTATTTTTAGAATAATATTGCCAATACCTGATTACTTAAGGTCAAATATTTTTTATTGTTTTTCTTAAGTTGTTGATCGAGTTTGATCATGTAACATCTATCATTTGTGAATACTGAGCGTTTTTCAGCATTTTTCAGCATCTAAAATGTATTCCAAATGTACCCATGGTTACCACTTACTTAGAGATAAATTCTAAATAGTTTCTTTATAGCGTAGGTGGCAACAAGGTGTCATGTTTTTGTGAGAATGGTTTGTTTGTTTTTCTTAGTCTTTATTAAGGCTTCATAAAGATTCAAAGTAGCTGAAAATCTCAATTTTTTCAACTTTTCTGGCTGTTACCATGGCAACCAAGACACATAGCAACGAAATGTTGTTTGATATATGTTTCTGGTGTCAAGTTGTAATAATGGGCAAAGTTTCATCAAAATCGGTGACCATGCGTGGCAAAGAAGTTTAAGTGGTTACAGAGAATCGCTATTAATCACAGAATATGATCATTCAATGCTAACCTTATGTTTATATTCTTCCTGCATATATATGTACATTTTTTTTACCACTGATATTTTAAAGTTATTATATCAAGTCTATTTTTAATTTATTTTATTAATTTTTTTTCACTGCATAGCTGACAATTCAGTCACTTTTGGGAGTGACACCCAAACCAAAAGTAGTGAAACCTGCCATCAAATTACAGTTGAACTTCGGTATCTCGAACACTGATATCTCGAATACCATGGATATCTCGAATTCATTTGGAAGTCCCAACCGCTTATTCCTTAAGTAATTTACCCTGGATATCTTGAAGCCTCAGAAATCTTGAGGTTTTTTCTCGGTCCCATCGAGTTCGAGATAACTAGGTTTGACTGTATGTAATTTTTTTTTCTGTATTCATTACCTTTACATAATCTCCTATATTTTTCTGTATATTTACCTTTACAAATTTGACCTACCTTTTGCTAACAAATGACCCTCTTGATGGACATCCGCAGCCGAGTCTCTGTAATGCTGTACAATTCGATAAATGTTTCATTTATGCTACATTGACTGATGAAATTGTTTTTTCTCCCTCAATGTAGAGTTATAAATTGTACAAGGAAAACAAATGTGGAATTTAAATATAATCACATGTTTAGATGTTAACATCTTTATTGCTTGTTTATTTATTTATTTAGTCATTTGAATGAATTTTAGTTTTAGTTGCGGAATTTCTTGAAAAATGTACCGGTAATATGATGTTCTTATTTTTCAGTTCATGAAGAAAAATATGCAGAATCAGAGAGTGACCCAGAAGAAGAAGATCTGTCTGAGTTAAATGAGGTACAGATCACCTTATATTTAGCATAAATCCCTCCCATGCCCTGTATATTTTTAAAAAATCGAAAATTTTATTTTGTACAGTAACTGTTGTAGTTTAATTGTATGATTTTAAATAGTGGACGGTTACATGATTTTGCATTTTGAAAATATTAAATGTTTATTAGCAATCCAGATCTTATCATGATTTAATCCATTTCTGTTTGTTTATGTTCCTTAGAGGGAGCCAACTAAAAGTGGGAATTTAACCTAAAAAAATCTGTTTGATTTTAAATACACACTCTATCAAAAGATAGCATTATCTTTTGCAAAGCTATAACTACTCCAATAAAAAAACATACAAAAGTTAGGAAGCTTCAATGTTCAAATATTGGCTGTTGCAGCTGCAGTAAGGGTGCAGAATTATAAAAAAAAAAAAAAAAAAAAAAAAGAGAGAGAGAGAGAATAATGTACACAGGAGGGCTGCTTTTTAAAATCTTGACAAATTAAGCTTCTTTTATCAATATTTCCAAGTATTTGCATGCAGTGTGGATTAAAACTATTTAAACCATGGCTCCAGAAGTGTGCGAGGGGCCAAATCTAATTAAAATTTGACTTGCACGCTACAATGAATACATCATAGAGGAGCGGAATTACAAGTCTAATTTTAAATATATTGTGAAGGACAATGATATGAACTCATACTTTTGGGAGTTGAACTATGTTCAATCTCTCTTGGCTATCACACACAGAAAAAATCACTGGGCAAGCAATTTTTGTATAGGTTATTTAATACCCTTCTGTGTGAGCCAATTTACTCAGAAGTGCATGTACCATGACAAATAATAGGCATTTATATGCATCTACTGAAGAAATTAAACACAACACAATCATTAGTTTTCATTCTGTAATTTTTGGCAAATAAGTGAAAAAAGGATAATTAACATACATGAAATTTTTACTGAAAGCTATTTTGTTTCTTCAGTTTTCATGCTCACAAGCAATTTCTAGACCACCTAATTATGCCATGAAGGGCCCTGGGCAGACAGGGTCATAGCTGACTAGAGTCGTTGAAGGGTATTTCTGACTGCAAAATGTCACCGCGTCTCAAGAATTTAATTTTTGTTTGCAGGTTTATTCCGAAGTATTTTATGAATTAAAGTAATTTGTGCATAAAGTATTGTAGTTATATAAAGTATATCAATTCAGTGAATTTTGAGTTTCCATAAACTATATAATTGTTTTTTAAAGAAACAATGTAATTATTTAACGTTAACTTTAATGAAAAGTTTTTTCTCTATATGATTGAAAGTTCAGCTCCCAGGAGTACATTCTGTACTTTGATTACTCATGTACATATAAATATATATATTTTATACATTACAGTATACCAGTAATTGTAAGAATTTTCTGTGGAATTTTTGTAAAGAACAAACGAGCAAAAATTTCTCATATTTATTTGACAGCTTATTCACATGTGAGTTCAAGTAATGTCCTTCTCTTCCCCCCTTTTTTCCCCTTCATATCTCCCAAAAACCAGTAAGATTTGGAGCAGGGCCATGAAAAGAGTTAAAAGTTCAAGAACAAGGCAATAGTCTGTAAAATTAATTATGCAAGCATCAGCATAGTTACTGAAAAGAAAATCTTCTTAAATTTTTATAGTCGTAAACCACAAATACCTGATTTCATGCATAAAATGTAAACTAAAGCTAGTCTCAGGTGAACAGGGGGAACCATGGGTCTTGTAAAATATAAATTGAGGGTAAATCTGTGAATTTCAAATTATCCAATTACTTTCATTTCGCTAGTACTGTCATCCAAAATCATCCAGTTTTTATCATTAAAAATAATTAAAACAATTTTTTTCCAGCATTTCAATAAGTTCTCAAGGTCTCCATTGTTTCCAACTTTCAAAAAAGTTGGAATCTTACTTGTATCCCTTGTTAGTCTAATGAACATCAGAATTTTTTTTTTATACCCCCCGCAAACGAAGTTTAGGGGGGTATATTGGAATCAGCTTGTCCGTCTGTCTGTCTGTCTGTAAACGAGATTTTGTCCGGATCATTTCTTGGAAACTGTTGCAAGGATTTGTCTGAAAATTTGTACACTTATTCTTCGCCATATGAAGGTGTGCACCTGGTATTTTTATCATGATTGTATAATTTTTTTGCATTTTACGGGTGTTTTTTTCATTTTTATTATGTGGTTTTGTCCTGATCTGTTCCCAAAGACTATTGCATAGATTTGTATGAAAATTTGTACACTTATTATTTACCATATGAAGATGTGCACCTGGTATTTTCAACATTATGTGATAATTTTTCTGCATTTTACAGGTGGTTTTTTTTTCATTTTTATTGACTTAGTCATTTTGGGTTCATGTCTAAGGTTTGAGACATAGAATCTAGAACATCTGTACAAAAATGTGAACTACAGCTGAAAACTACTCATTAGAACTAAAAAAAAATCACAAAGTATTAAAAACAGTTTTTACATTACACAGCAGATAGTGTAAATCCATTTGTCCCTTGGGAGTAATGAGTGGACATGTATCCAGTTAAAGATTAATTAATGAGTTCAGTGTGGGAAGCTGTTAGGGCAATATTCTCTGATCAAGCAAATCTTATCTATATCTCCTGGGAATTAGGCAGAAAGAAATAAAGATCTCTGTTGTCTAAGTCTCTAAATTGTAATTTATGTCTGTCAAAATACTTAGTTACTGGAACCAGCCTTTTATTTTTAAAATGAGTTTGATATAAAGGTATTAAGATCAATTTGATTTTGCATAATTAATTATGATATTTTTTTTTTTCAACAATCAATTTGCAGAGTGTCATGTCTCACAAAGATGACAGATAGTTGCGAACTAGTTTTTCAATGTAATTAAAAACACTGTAATTACTAGCACTGATGTTTTATTAGGCTGCACCTTAGTTTCATTCATTAAAAAAAATATAATGAGTAATTAAATTTTCACTCTAAATGTTTAAGTACATTGTGAACACCTCTCACATCTAGAAAACATTAGTGATTTGGTACTTTCTCTGAAAAACCCAGCGGGGGGTATTTGTCCCTTTAGGACAGTTCTAGTTTTTTTTTTTGAATCTGGGATATTTTTTAAAATACTGTAAGCATATTTTTACCACGGGGTTATAATTCCATAGTATCACAATCTCTGTTCAATTCACGAGTAAAAGATTACATGGATTTCTTGGACTGCCTTTGTATGTCCTCAGTGTGTGGTATGACAAATTTCCACGGAAAATTTTTGACCATGTACATTATCATAAATTAATCCCACGTGGAAAAAAGTACATCTACAGTATTTTAAATACTTTGAATATTCTTGTGTGACAAAAGAACAAAATGAATTTAATCTACTTTTATTTTACATAGATGTTAGAAAGGAGAAAGAAATCCAATGAATCTAGACAAGAAAGCGCCTCTCAAGCACCTTTAAATCAGCCGAAATCTTCTTCCAAAACCCAGGCACATGAAAATGAGCAAGGAAATTCCACAAACTTAAAATTTAATTTGAATTCCCTTGAGGCACAGGATAGAGACCATGGATTTTCCCACCCACAACCTGATCCAAGTATTCTCCAGGAACAGGAGAATGAGCATGGACATTCCCAAGATGCACAACAGAATGCAGGTACCACCCAGCAACAGGCCAATGACCATGGGTATTCTGTTCAACAAGTAGATATCCCCCCAGTTTTATGTAGCATGTGTTCATTCAAGGCTTCTTATTGGAAATCAATGGCTGACCATATGAGACATCATGGGTCTAAGAGATACTGCATCAAGTGCAACAATTTCATGAACAGTTCCAAGTTTAATGTCCATAATTGCACCAGACGAGGCACCAATAAAAATAGGAAGCAGATTTGTCTGATCTGTTCTCGATTGGCTAGTAATGCCTTTGAATTGATCAAACATTACAGAGTCAGTCATAGAACTGATATTGAGAAACGCTGTCACAGCAATTCACTATACAGAAGTGTGAGATCTCAGAAAATTTTTGTGTGTAAAGGTTGTGGGACATTGGAATACACAGAGCAATACATGTTGAGTCATGTAAAGAAGTTTCATGTCTGTGAACGTAATGAGTACAAAGAACAACAGAGCCCCCAGTTTCAGAAAAGGGAACCAGTGTGTGTGTGTCCAGTGTGCTTTTTTCATTTTCCAGAGAAGAAACATTTGAATTTCCACATAAATCTCTTTCACAGTGGCAAACGCGGTGATACTATCGAGTGCAGTTTGTGTGACAGCAACTTTTCTTGTAATGATGAGTTGTTTGATCACTATACAACTCATAAACCAAATATCAAATACAAATGTGCAATCTGTGCACAACACAAAGAACCTATGAATTCTTTGGAGGAGGTGCAACATCACAGAGATATTATCCATCCCTCAAACAAACTGTGTGCCTTACTCTTGTGTCCAGAACCACAATGTCAGGAGACCTTTCAAGAAGACATAGACTTTGTGCTTCACATTATCCAACATGAAATAGGAACAAAATACAGCCATACATGTGCCAAATGTGATTTTTCTACCTCCTCTGAGAGCATGCTGTCGAAGCATGAATCAAAATTTCACTATGAATCTGAAAAAAGGTGTCATGTATGCACAAAGCGCTTCAAACTGCCGGAAAACCTAACAAAACATATGGAAATACATAAGACAATGTTAAAAAGTACCAATGACACTTTTATTTGTGATCGCTGTGGGCAAATACATACTAACATTTCAAAGCACAGACGACACATGAGCAAACACAGGGAAAAGGACCGTAAGGAGGAACAACCATGTAAAGTGTGCGGCGAAGTTTTTGTTTCAGCCCAGAATGTAGCGAAACATATGTTCAAGTGTCATCCAGAAGTGGAACATGATATTCAGGCACCAAAATACCCATGTGCTTATTGTGACTATGTCAGTTTGAATCGTGGCGATTTTCGCCGTCACATGTCAACTCACAAGAGAACCAATCATTTTGTTTGTAAAATATGCGAGAGGGGCTTCAAGGATAAACCAGGTCTCAGGATACACATAAGACTTCACAAGCAAGGACGAAATAACAAGAAATTCAGGTAAGAATTTTTTTATTCATTTGGTTCATAATTTAAACATTTCTCTGTATTACTTTAGCATCCAAAAAATACTCAAAGAGAAAAAAAATGACGCCAAATCATTTCATGATTTCCAATTGCAAGGCATATGAATATTAAGCATCAGAATTAAAATGAACATTGTCAACTTACAATTTCTCAACTGAAAAAAGGTTATTTCATATCCTGCATAATATGCATACATGATCACAGTTCATCATTTTACATTACATGCTTTAGTAGTAAAATTTTTAAGATTCAGATTTCTTTCCATATTTTCGGGGTATTAATAAAGTCTTAAGTTTCATTCTATTTTCCTCAAAATTCTTTAATGAGGTATTCCCAATTTTTTTTAATTTAAAAATGATGTGTAATCATTTAATTGAAAACAAAATTTTAATTAACTTTTTTCTACAAATTGAATGACTCTTAAGAGTCTTTTTCTCAAGATTCAGATTGCAAACTGCCTTTGATATAAGGTGGCATATTAATTTGCACCTGTCAGTTTGTAGAAAAGTGTTGTCAAGCAGAAACTTGGTACACTGGTACCCCTAAAGAACAGATGATTCCTATTGATTCTGATGTCACAAGGTCAAGGGTCAAAACTATCCAGACCACGTACTTCATATAATTTTGAGAACCCTTTGCATGACAGAGATCAAAATTGTTACACTGCTAAGGCCAGAGATCAAGTGTTGAATTTTTCTGGGGCATAGGAGGATTTTGTTTGCTCAATATCTTGCGACTCCTTTGCATCACAGACATACCCTTCATCCCCCCCTCCCCCCCCCAAGACGTACTATTTGGTTTTCTAGTCACATTACAGACATTTTAAAGTTAAAGTCGATCCTCTTCAATAAGGGATGGGGTCACTTACCGTAGATCACTAAATTTCCATGACACCTTATTTTCGCGAGATTGTTGTTTGGTATTTTTAAAAGCAAAACAAAATTTCCACAAATTTGGTAATTGCTCTGTATAATCTTTAATAACAGAATTATACACAAGAATGAAATTTTCACTTAATTGCTTAATTATGCGAAAGTAAAGTTCTCGCAAATTAAGTGATTTACAGGGATACTTTCAAAAGTAATCGATTAAATTACAATTACTGGTGCTTTGGATTTTAAACATAATGGATTACAAGCTGACCAGCCATTCTTTAAAGTATTCCATTACTTTAGATAACTTGTGCATCATGTACTATATGGAGTCATCATTGCTCGTGGGAGACCAATGTTTGTAGAATTCATGGGTCACCCTTACCCAATACCCACAAACATTAATTTTGGAAACATATTGATTCATTGAATATACTGTATACTGTAGATTCCTAAATATATGCGAGGAATTAATTATCGCGTAATTACGCGAGAAGCACTACTCGCGAAATAAAATTACTCGCTTTTATTTTTATGGTGCTTTAATGTATGTAAAATCTGTAAATAAATCACCCATTCACGAATTATTGTTCTCGCGATTTGACACCCTTGGGCCATTTCACGATATTAAGTACTCGCGTAAAATAAAGAATCTACAGTAAACAAATAACCCAGGAAAATATGTCCCCAGGAACAAGTAAAATTTTGCTTACACGTGAACATTGACCCCAACAAATTCAAATGATTCCATAGTAATTGTGATTACTTTTGATTACTCTAGAATCTAGATAATATTGTTTGTTTGTTTGTATGTTGTTTAACATCCCTCTCGAGAATTTTTCACTCGTATGGAGACGCCACCACTTGCCGGTGGAGAGCTGCAAATTTTGTCCTATACTCGGCACTTACAGCCATTGAGTAGTGAGGGATCTTTTTCGTGCCAGCACCTACTGCGACACGGGACCTCGGTTTATACGGTCTCATCTGAAGGACCGGTCTCCACGTCCCACAGTGGGATTCGAACCCGCGACGTAAGGATCAACTCCTCACACCGCAACTCTAGAGCAGATCTAGATAATATTAATTTAAAAAGAAGTAAATAATTTTGTTCAGGAGAGAAACAGTTTTTTTACAGGACATTTTATCCTAAATTTACACACTTTTTCATTGCATTTAATTACCATTTACATTTTAAAGATAAGATCACTGTGATTTTTTTTTTTAATTAATTCTTAAAATTAAGAATGAACCTTAAATTGTTCATAGGAATTTAATTCTTTAAAATTAAAAATGAACCTTGTTGATTAAAATCGAAAAAAATGAAATAAAACCGTGTCATTTTATTTTCACACTTTTAAGGTGGCTAGTAAAGTGATTCTGGCTATTAAAATTTCGTTATTACTAGCCCGACTAGGCTAGTGCTGTTTGTAAATTGAACAAAGTTCTTATTAGAAATATCCATCACTTGGTCAATGGATCAGTGAACTCAAACCTGAAGGCAATGTGGAAAATATAATATAGCAGTAACCAAATTTGCACACTGAAAAATGTTAAATCAGAATATCACCAAGAATATCACCAATGACCATGATTTTATGCATCTTTTTCCACCATTGTAATTATTGTAAAGTAATCCAAAAGTAATCATGAATACAGAACTTTCTTCAGAATAACTGATTAAATTACAATTACTTGTACAATGTAATGAGAAAAATGGATGGTTACTGATTACTCATGATTATATAGCAAACTGTAATTGATTACAGTTGATAATGAATTATTTACTGATAACAGGATTACCCCATCCCTGCTTCAATGTTGCATTGATGTATATGTCTCAAAAATATTTCTTGTTTATAATGTAAATTTTATCTTTTCAAACAGGTGTTTTGCCTGCCATATTGACAGGGATGGAAGTAGAATGAAGGTTCACCTGCAAACTGAAAATCACAAAATGAATTGTAAATTGGCTGGCATAAATTTGGATGATTACAATGAAGACCTGCTGAATTTGTTTCCATCAAAAGTAGAGGCTCTGAAACTCCCAAGGAAACATGTAACCCCTATATCCTATATTGATCAATGCCAAAAGATTCACAAAAAGCACTGTAAAAGAGCATCTCTTCTAATGGTTGAAGAAAAGTCCTACACAGTTTTAACTCCAGATGGGGATGAAATTCAGCTGGATATGCCCTCCAGAAATCCAAAATGTGAGGAGTGTGGATTGTTGTTCAAGTCATTTGAAGATTTAGAGGAACATCGAGAACATGTTAGATTGTTAGAGCTTTCATCCAATAGAAACAACTTTGTCTGCGAGGTTTGTGACATCCATCTCTTTGAGAGGATAGGTGTGGCCAAGCATGCTACCTCAAAAGACCATATTGAAAAGTGTCGCATTAAGGGGGTGGATCCTGAAGAGATTTTGAAAAAGAGTAACATTTCTAAAGATGTATCCTCCAAAAAGAGAAAAGAATTGCCAACACATGGATATAGATGTAAGGTCTGCGATGCATATTTTGCTTCACGAACCAAGAAAGCTGTTCATATTGGCAAGGACATTCATGTCAAAAAGTGCCAAGAGTTAGGGTTGGATCCCGCTGGTGATCATTTTGAAGATTTAACAGACCAAAATAGTGAAGAGAAATTGCCAAGTAAAGAAAGAAAGAAAACAAGCAGAATTGAAAAAGCAATCAACAGGCGAAAAATGAAACTGGACAGCATAGAACTCATGGGTGTAAAGGTACCAAGGCTGATTTCATTTGAATGTTTAGTGTGCCATGTATTGTTGGCCAGCAGGATCCAGGGCATTGATCATTTGAACACAACAATGCATAGAGAAAAATGTTCAGATTTAGGCATTCAGTCTACTCCTGGTAATCTTACAGTAAAGGCATCCGATATCCAGTCCGTGGTGGGGAAATCTATACCACAACTCCTAGGAGTAGCAACAGACACAGTTTTCCCCATTTCTGAAAGAGAAAGAGAAGTTTATGTGCGCCAGATTGCTGAGGCAGAAATGATATCAAAAAAATTTTCAAACATTAAATACCGCATTGTGAAAATTCGACCCAATTCGGATGATGCTCAAGTTGTAGTGGCAGAATTGCAAGATGAGGATTTGGAAACATCACAACAGTCCATAGAAGTGCCACAAGAGACCACAACAGCTGTGGTTAACTGTGATGCTCCACAAACATTCAGAGCTGAAGAAGAGTCTTCTTTGGATACAGCACAGGAATTTTCTTTCATCAGTGAATCTATGTGTAACTCTGTAATGTCTGGTACCCAAGTATCAGTGCACCAAGGTCATGTAGTTCCAACATCAGTTCTATCACCTAAACAAAGCATTCTTAAGACACCAAAGGCCACAGTAAAAAGCACTTCAAGTCGCAAAGCGATTTCCCAGAAAGGTGATGTTTTACAGCCTTCCAGCAATCAACAAACAAAGTATGAATCTTTCCAAGAAGTGGAGGTGGAATCAGCAATGGTAGTGGACCAGATTTTCTATGAAGATGTAAGTGAAATTGAAATATCTGAGAACATTGATTTTGAGACTGTCAGTGCTAATGAGCTGAATCATTATGATTCGTTTTAAGAAGATTGAACATTGATTTTTTTTTTTTAACTGTTAGTGACGAGTTGAATCTTTTAGATTCATTTTAAGTAGTTACTCCATTAGTGTTACTGTTTTTGAGTGTGTGGTTTTGACACATGAAAACTGCTTTTAGAATATGGATTATTAAATTTATTCAAATTAATTCTTTTTCTTAATGTTATGACATAGAGTTATACCCAAAACATTTATTGCAATAGAATGTTTTTTGGAATTATTAACTTTCATTTACACAAAAATATGGTGATATAAAAGATGGTTATGAACTTGATGGGGGATGAACAGATATTGATTATTTTGAAAATTTAAATTTACCCTCTCGATTATAAGGAGAGATACTGTTAAGCTCACTTTAATGAAGACAAGTTTTTTCTATGGTGTTGATGTACTGATTAAATAAGAGCAGGTATCGGTAAACCCTACTTTTCATAGTTGTGGATCTATGGATGGACACTTCCACTAATGCTTTTGATGCTGCAATTGACGTACAGTTTGGATAAATGTGCAGATTAGTGTTTATGGAGCAGGTCCATTCTCAAGAAACTATAAGCCATCCCTACTATACTTGCTTCAGATGCAGCATTTGACCTACATTTTCTATAGATTGAACAAGCTTAATGTTTTGGATCAACTATAGCTTTATATAAGCCTTATCTAATCAAACTATTACTTGCATAGATGATGTACATGTATCTAGGTTGCACTATCAGGCATGCTTTGGATGCTGCATGTCGCCAATATTTTTTGGATGGGCATTGGTCTATTACAAAGGAACTACTAGTCCTAGTTTGTTGCATCTGGGAATGCCCACCGAGAGAATACTCATGATCATTTGATGTGAGACTTTGCCTTACAGATTTGTCAAGATGAGCAGACAGAGTTTTGTAATTTTTGATAACCTGATGACTAGAAAAATGCATCTAGAGACCCTGAATCACAAACATTTTCTACTGAAATTATGTGAATGCTCATTGTTTCTTTTTTATTTAAGACTAAGGAAAGAGGGAGTCATACTGGAGACTCCGATTTTTAAGTCACCTAGGTCACTCAGGTGAGGTAGTGCTACATGTATCTGTCTTTGTTTATATTGTGTACAACCTTCTCATCCTTTGATGCTTTCTTTAAAATTGCTTTCCCATTTCAACTTGATGGGGATTCAATTTCCTTTCTAAAGGGAGAAGAAAAGTTTTGTCAGTTGAATGTTTTCTCAAGAAATGCTGATCTAAAAAAATGACAAAACTTAATGTGTGGAAGCTGCCCTATAAAAAAATTCATCTCTTGCTCAAATCATAGCCCAACACGCATTAATGCTGAAGTTTTATATTGAATTTTTTGTCAAGAATTGCTAGGCAGCATATTGGCAAACTTTATACATATACAAGAATCCTCATGGAGACTCAAGTGTGTTCAAGTCATAACCCCTGGGGCAGGTATGGGCCACTAAGTCCAAAGTTTTACAAACAAACAAAAGAAGAATTTGTTCATTGTCGTTGTCATTGTAAATTTTTAACAATATCATCCTCTTCTCCAAATCAATGGGCCAATTTAAAACAAATTTGAAACAAAGCATCCTGGCAAAGGGGATTAAAAACTTGTTGAAATGAAGGGCCACACTCACCTGAGTCACTATGACCCTGCTGTTCATCATTAGATTTTTTTCTATATATTCCTATGTAAAACTTTGATTGCCAATTGTGGCCCCACCTTACCCCTAGGGATTATGATATGAATAAACTTGAATCTACCCTACCCGGTGATGCTTCCTTAAAAATATGACTAGACATGGCTTTGCTGTTCATGAGAAGAAGATTTTAAGATTTTTCTTATATATGTTCCTTGATTGCCCATTGTGACCACACCCTACAACCTGGGGCGGGGGGGGGGGGGGGTTGTGTCGTGATTTGAACGAGCTTGATTCTACACTATTTTCTATGTCTATATTTCTATTAGCCCCAGGGTTCATGATTTAGACAAACTTGAATCTACATTATCTAGCAGCTAGGTAAGGTTGGGTCACAATAGACCAAAATAGATTATCAAAGTTTTACATAGGGATATATAGGGAAAAAACTTAAAAGACCTTAAAAACGGATATCCCATGTCACGGCGGGCTTTAGCACGATAAAGAATCCTCAATAATCAATGGCCCTGAGTGACGAGTAAAGGTCTAAATTTGAAGCCCTTCACCGGTATATGGTGACGTCTCTCTCTCTCTCTATATATATATGAGTGAAAAAATTTTTGACGTAAAACAACATTCAATCAATCAATCTCAAGAACTACCGGGCCAAAATTGGTACAAAGCATCCCTGAGTGAAGGGGATGTTAAATTAATAAAATGAAGGTCCAAGGCCCATTCTAAGGGGAGATAATGAAGATAAGACAAAAATAGGATGGGATCATTTTAAAATCTTCTCAAGAACCATTTGGCCAGAAAACCTGAATGTTATGTGGAAGCTTCCTGAGGTAGTGTACATTCTAATTATAAATTGTTCAAATCATGGCCCCCGAGTGTAGAGTGGGGCCATAATAAGGAAACAAGTTTGAAAACAAATCTCGACAGTCAGATCGTGAAAAAGCCTGGAGAACGTCAGATATTTCGGACTAAGCCCCTGGAGGTAGGGAATCATTTTACATTGAAAATAAAATATATAGGAGAAATTTTCTTCCCAATAACCATTGGGCCAGAAAAGCTGAAATTTATATGGAAGCTCCCTGAGGTAAGTACATGTAGATTCTAAATTGTTCCAATTATAACAATAATTTATAGGGGGTAGGGTGGGGCCACAATTAGTATTATATAAGGGGGAAAATCTAGTGAAGAACAGCAGGGCCAAAGTTACTCAGGTGAGCGATGTGGCCCATGGACCTCTTGTTTTTAATTTATATGTATTGTATCTTCAATATTTGTTCAGAAACACTTTCTATGCTCTTCAACTCGACATTAAGATATCGACGACGATTTATCAATTAACAATAGTTACTTCCATTCGTATGTCGACTTGATACATATATCTCAGTGAGCTTGAAATAATATACAACAGAGTCTGAAAACAACAGAGTCTGAAACAAGGATATCAACAGTCTCGATAGCTTATGGTCGATACAATGACCTTGTCAGCAAATACAACCTATCATTAAGTCAAATGCTGACTGACGTTTTTCATACTACAAGTATTGTTAGGCCATTATTTACCCACTGAATTGTCTACGGATTTTTCCATTTTTCACGATGATGACAAGGAGCACACGGCGGGTGTGACCGGTCGGCAGGGAATGATCACTCCTCCATGGCACCTGATCCCACCTCTGATGTTTTTGGAGGTCAATACGCATGCTTGAATAAATCCTATGATATCAAGAAAAAAACTGCGAACAATAGTATTTTTCTGCCGCCTACCTCTAAGTCAATTTCTCAAAAGTTAACATATTTGAGTGATTTTTCATATTTATAGAAATATTTATGTGAATTTTCATAAAAATAACTTATTTGGGAAAACAAAGAGAGATAAGTCTATAATTTTGGTAAAACTTGTGTTTTTCATTATAGAAATCAACGGAAAAGGAAAATATTTTAAACCCCCCCCCCACTCCCACTCCACCGTGAAACAATGGCTTTTTACGGGTATTATGAATTGTTATTTCATCAATTCATACCAAAGGTTTTGTTGTTTTACGGAGGGGGGATGTTTACAGACTAAAAACAGCAAATAAAAGAAGATATATATATTACTAATTTCAAATGAGATTATAAATGTAAAATTGTACTTTATCAATCTGATATGTTAAATTTTACATAAGTTAAACATAAGGAAAGAATAAAGGGCCATTTATCCATTTCCTTGTGTATTTGAAAATCTGGTGGTGTTTTATAGCCTGATTTCAATTGATAAAATTTATCTACCCCCCTCCCCCCCTTTATGAAAAGAGTTGTAAGTGAGTAATTAACTTTTTGATACTGATTTTAAATTTATCAATCCTTTACTAATTTTTTTTGCACTCGAACAAGTTTTAATGGCCAAATTGCCATTAAAATTGAATTAAAATGATGTAATTATAAACTGTGCGCGGGAATCGAGAGTTAGCGTGCGTAGTTCTTAAAATAATAACAAAAACCGGCAGATTCAGGCATTTTTTAATCTGTGGAAGTGACGATGGAGTAAAACGGAAGGAGTGTATTTCCTCATAAAAACGAAACAACTAATTTCCACATTTCCTTGCAGGCAAATAATTCAATAGCTTTTTGAGGGAAGGGGGTCTTAAGTGTGTGTGGGGTCACATACGACAAAAGACAGACTATTAATAGGGTCTAGGGTAACATTTGTCGGCATATGTATTTATACTAGAAATATTACTGAAAATTATAACAAAATAAATTTTTGCCTACTGTAAAATATCTAGTACATGTAATAAACTTTAGTGTTTCTTTTTACCTTATGAAAAAAGTACTTATATTTGTGAATTTTCATATGTGCCCTATTTAAATCGATTTAATGGCTAATGTCAGGTCTGTAGAAACATGGTGGTGGTGGTTAGGGGGAAGGAGGGGAGGGGGTGGAGTTCAAATTGCCAACATATACTACTTTTGCTTCCTCAATAATGACACATGTAACCTTTCTTTATTATTATTCAAGGGATTTCTGTTGGGTTGTGCCCCCCCCCCCCCTCCGGCACTGAAATTGCTTCCTTGTCTAGGATCAATTATTTTTACATACAGTAATATGTCTTGTTTTATGATATTTCAGTAGTATTTCTAGTAAAAAATACATATACATGTATCAACAAATGTTACCCCAAGATGCTACTAAAGCCCCCCTCCCCTTTTTTTTGGACGTTATATACGCCTTTAATCTGTCCCCGTCAAAAAAGCTATTGAATTATTTGCCTGCAAAGGAAATGTGGGAATATTAGATGTTTTTTTTTAAGAAGAAATAACTCTTTCGCCTATTTATTCCTTCCTCGCCTTCACAGTTTAAAAATTCCTGAATCTGCCAATTTAAATTTTTTGTTATTATTGTATAATTCTTGCTATCATAGGGTTTATTCAAGCATGCGTATTTTAAAAAGATAAGCAATATCATCTATGAACAGTTGCGGTTGGCATTGAGTAGTTGGCAGTAAGAAGCAGCCAGTATTTGGGTGATACATATTATCTATATGTAGAGGCAGTTGGCGGTAAGCAGTTGGTTGTCATATATGGAATTCAATACAAGAGGCCTTTTTCCCTTGAATGTTGACTTGTTTCGATGAAATAAAACAAAAATCTCGATCAAAAACATAATCCGACTTTAAAATACTATTATGTGTAAGTATAATGCTATAATATGTGAAGAGGGTAACTATACTAGATCCTCTACGAAGACATTTTGAATAATTTCCTACAAAATTCTACAGAATCAAAGACGTAGGTATTTTGCAAATAACGTTATGATTCCCTCTTTCTCTCTCTCTCTCTCTCTGATAAGATTCGCAAAAAGGAATAAATTTAGAAATAACAATTGAACAAAGTTCAAATAATTTTAATAATACATCTCAAAACAAGGTTTATAGCAAAATGGTATTGAATAAGGATTATTAAAAAGAAGCGCGTGAGATTGAGGTTAAAAAGACAGTATACAGATGAACTGAAAATGAGTGCCAAAAAGTAACGTCATAACGACTTCAGTAACATTCTTGCCGTGTGGCGAAAGACAAAATCTATCGCTATCTTAATATCTTAAAAAGTATTTTATGTCATCGAATGAAATTTAAAGGCAAAAATGATAGGGGTATTTGTAAGTGAAATTTTGTTGATAACATTAAATTGTTACAGATTTTGTAGCAGTTTTGACATTACTTTTGGATCAACCCTCGTATATATATATATATATATATATATATATATATATATATATATATATATATATATATATATATATATATATATATATATATATATATATATATACAGAGAGAGTATTTTATAGCTTAAATAAATAAATAAAAAAGGAAAGAGGTAGAGCGCACTTAGCATACTAAATGGCCTACAATATATCGCATTTACAAATATCCACAATATCCTGGCTATAAAAATAGTTGGTATAAATATGATCCAGGTTGTCAAAACAGGTTTCCTTTTTTATTATTATTAGGGCCCCGCAGGGATTTGCGGGTGCCCTATAGTAATCACTCTGTCTGTCTGTCCGTCTGTCATTCTTCCGTCCACAAATTTTCTGTTTTTTTCTAATAACTTTTTTTAGGGTTGACGAATTAAGTTCAAATTTGGTATGTTGGTTGAATAGGCAGTAAGACATATTTTGATGCTGAGTTTGGTTCTCTATTTCATCCGGTTTGGAGCTGGGGTGGTTGGGTATATTCCTTAACTTTATATAAGAGTGAATGGGCAAAGAGAGATAACTGCTGAGAATGTTCCTATTGTAAACTATGAAAGGCTGCAATGAGTCTCTTGGGATTAATTAACTTTCCTCTTGAAGAAAATCCAAAGTATTTATCTTTATCTGCCACATTGAGATTAATTAACACCTCTGTCTGCAAATGAAGTTTGTTTTGAAGTTAAGGTCAATTCTGAATGATGTTTACATTCTCTGAAATGTGGATTTAAATAATGTTCATACTTTATTTTGTTAAAATACACAATGAGTTATGATTTTATTGAATTCTAAAAACAAGATATAGATAAAGATATCGTTTTTATTATTATTATATCATTGCTGAAAAAGTTCTTATTGTAAACTTAGAAGAAAAGGTTGAGAGAGCAGTATAATTTTAATCCCGTGGGTTTGATTATCTTGCTGGTTTGCAGAATATTTTAGAGGGTTATCTTTCTGTCACTTTAAGATTAATTAACACCTTTGTCTGCAACTGATATTTGTTTTGAAGTTAAGGTCAAGCCTGGGTGATATTTGCATTCACTGAAGGCTGGAATTTTAGAAAATACATGCTTCATTCATTTTTAAATATATATTTAATTGAGTTATTATAAATATGATGTTTTTTACTGCCTTAAAAATTATGTAAATACAAGGATACTATTTACAGATTGTTGGATATTTAGCAGTTGCTGTTGCTTATTCTTTATATATTTTGAAATTTTTTGGAATCAAGTAAAATTCTCATCCCCTAATCTGCACCCTTATATTTCTACCCCTCGGCGGGGCACTTGCTGACTGGTCAGATTTCTAGTTATTTTTTTATTATTATTTTAATTTTCTATTATAATTGTTGATTTTTTTTTTAATTTTGGCCCTAGGGCAGGGGGTGCCCCTAAATTACTAGTATTCCTTACATTACAACCTATCAAAATAAAATTTTATTTAGGGGCAGGCCTGCCCTGAAGGACTTCTAGGCCAAAATTCATGCAAAAATCGGTGCAGAACCAACTGTTTTGGCCAACTCTGAAGGTTAATTTTTAAAGTTGCAAATAATAAATTTTAGGTTCAAAATACAAACTGGAAAAATTTAGACATATGAAGATAGAAAACAACTAATTTACATTAATTTTAGATTTGACTTTTTCTGGGAAATTGTTCTCTCCTTTAGGTCAATACCTTTGAAATGTTGAATACATCCTTTTGTAGAGGACAGTACCATCAGATCAAAAGTCAGCATACATTACCAGGGGTTTTGAATAAACATCATATGAAGAAATCCCTTGTGTTATTCACAGAAAAATATAGAAAAATTACTCAACATATAGTTTAGTCAGTATTTCCTTTTTTTTAGAGGTATACAGCATCAATTATAAAAGGAAAAAGAAAATAAAGTTTCAGAACTACCTTGTGCATGTCCTTGTCAATAAATAAAATTAATATCTTGTACCAATTTTACCAATAACAGCGGTATTGAACATTTAATCGTTGTCTATTAACGACGCGTAATCCGATTTTAGATTTTTATTGTAGCACCGGTGCATATTGTTGGATATTAAAATCAATGTGTTTGTTTAGTTACCATAGAAATATGTACATTTGAAGCCAGCAAATCTGTAATTATTTTGTCATTAAAAATTGAAATGCAGCAATTAAAATAACCTGATCGATCAGTTACAGGATATTCACATTATCATTTAGTTCTTTCGTAGTTAGGGAGATTATGTTAACCAATAATTCTTGTTATTTTAATGTTGTTACTTCTTGTTCAGGCACGTAGTACCCAACCCCCACCCCCACTTTTTTCCAAACATATCCTTTTACAGTTGGAAATATTCATTGAAAGGCCTCTGGTTGCAGTGTAGTCAAATGCTAAATCATCCCTTGGTAGTGTATTAATACATTGGGGGGGGGGGATCTAACACACAACCCCCCTCCCTTTCACACACACACACACGAAATAGGATTTTCGAATTTGGACATTTTTTTTTAATTTTTCAATTAAGTTGTAAAACATTTTTTTCTGCCTGCACCTTTCAAAAATGATACTACGTGCCTGTTGTTCTATATATACTGATCATATGAATTTTGAAAAACTATAAGGAATGGTGGAACGAACTGGCAGACCGTATCCCCTAAACATTCCAGAACAATATCCCCAGTTAACATGTGATTTAAAAATAAAATAAAATCAGCTGTAGAGACATTTAAAATGTCCACGAATGTTCATAAAATCTAAATAGGATATTAATATTAAAGATTATCTCTTGGTTTACATAGACCGAGTAAGATGATTTAGGTCTACTTACACTAGAAATCTACGTCATGTTTACGGATCTTTACATAAGAAAGAGCTAGTACCCCTAACTACATATTGCTGAAATAAGTATCCCTAAAAATTTTAATCTACGTATGTCATACCTGCGGGATTTGTTAAAAAAAAAACAACGAAAATTCTTGCCTTCAAAGTAAGTTATATAAATTGCCCATTGACCTATATACCTATAAGTATTTTTTTTTCTGTACATCATGATTTGTTTACTAACTAATACGCATGTATTAGATACATATACACCAACCTAAATAGAACATTAATGAATATTGGCACATATAATTATCACAATGAAAACAAAGCGACCTTAATTTATTTTCATTTAAATAAAAACATCGGAAATAGAATTTTTCATATATATGATATTTTGCGAGTTTATTAAATATTTTTCAAACTTTCGTAAACTTATCATCAATCAGATCACGCCAACCTCCGTCGCATGCTGGTATATCTTTATTTATTGCGAAAGGGATTTTCTACAAGTCACGTGAAAAATCGTTTTAACTACGTCATATAAAATAGGGGATTTCCATCGATGTGTCAGTGTGTGCGAAATCACGAAGAAAGTAAGTTGTTTATTTTTTTAGAGCTCTTCATAAATTAAATAATGACAATAGATAAAGGTTGTATAATTAGTATGCACAGTACGTATTATAAAATGGGAGGTATAGATACAAATATACCGATTAATTGGTTAATTGGTTAATTGGTTTAGATCAGTATATGCAAGATTGCATTTCACTAAGACGTCAATGAGAAGATTTTTTTTTTTTTTGCTTGAATGATGTTAACTAAATTCTGTTTAGGTATGTTATAACTCATAAATGTGTGTGATTTAAAGTTTTGCGAAATTTACAGTTTTAATCACCTTAATGCACGAAAAATATTTTTTTAATAAAAAGATCATTCATCAGTATCAATAGGCCAACTTGAATGATTATTATATATACACGTCCTGTCATGTTCTATACCATGTATAATTAATATACAGGTCCTGGCTTATTGGAAGATTAATTAGCAATATGAATATGTGAAGGATTGGACAAAGCGATATTCTACCAATGCAAGATGAATATACCAAAAATGCATCTATATAGAATTGATAGTATCGATTCCATGAAAGTCAAAACTATAAACATACTCGCTTAACCAGGAAATTTAAGATACCGGTCTATATTTTCCGCAAAGATGCATTTGATTTGTATTGAGCATACTAAATGCTTGTTAAACAGATCTAATTGATTTTTTTGTTAGTCCCTGAACCCATACCCGGATATTGTGAATAGGACGTGCGTTTGCCGATTAAGAGATATAAATATAGCTCTTAGACATTGATTTTTCGTTTACCTTGTGAACTTCAGTGGTCTCTAGAACTAAGTGTTAGACTAATATCTAAGGTATATTACTTTTGAATAGCTTTGAAATAGATTTTGTACTAAATATGCATGGTAAAGGTTAAATTGTATTCGCTTACAATCTCTTTCCGGTTTATGAAGGACTACATTAAATTCTGAGATGCTTATTTTTGAGCCAGTCTTTTCATATCTTGTCTTGCCTTGCTATTATCATTTTTTTTTCTCTCTCTCTTATATTGCAGCCATAGAGAGTCTGGGGATTAGTACTGCTGTGTGAGATTAAAAACCAAGAATGAGCACAAAGAGGAAACAAGTGGATAGTATAAAACAACAAGCTATTAATATTTTGTCGATGATGCGGAAACAGGATAATAAATTAGAAGACAAAATGAAAAAGTTTGTGAAAAAAGATAAAGCTATCGCTAGAAGAACTTTTGAGACGGATGTAGAAGGATGGACACCTGTACACGCATGCGTAATGAAAGGCAGCAAACATTTACTGAAAGTCATGATCGGTACTGGAATTCCTGTGAATTTTCGAATGGGACAACCCGAGGGACTTCCCGGGGAGTGTTCTTTACTCCACATAGCAGCATACAGGGGAGATGTCAAAATCTGTAAATATCTAATATCCCATGGTGCCTGTGTTGATGCCCGGGACAATTATAACAGAGCTCCCATGTATTATGCACAAACAAAGCAACATAATCGGGTTATCGAGTTACTGAAACAGAAAGGCGGTGACCAGACTGTGGATAATACTGATACCGATATCATGATGATGGACGAATGTCCGACACCACAACCCACCAAGCTAGGATTTTGTTTTTCACCTTTTATGAAAAGCTGATTATGTGAATTTTTTAAAAATTATGTACATGTACTTACTACAAATGAATTACACGACAATCAAAAATTTACATTTAAGTTATTTTGTTGAATTTATGTATGCTGCAAAATGTTGTCAACCTTTACTTATATGCAGATCTTTCTAGAAAATAAGAATAAACGCTAAATAAGATAAAAACAAAACTGAATTTTCATTTCATTGATAAATTTGTCATTAAATAATGCAATGACAAATACATATTGTGTGCCACAAATAATTATTTCCTTTATATAACGGAAATGACGATATTTCAAGGGAGAGAGAGAGAGAGAGAAAGGGGATATTGTTATTTTTAACCAAAAGGAAGTTTGTTTTTATAATTAAACACTCGTCAGTTCACCAGTAAGCAAACATTATTTACTTCATTCAAATGTAATTAACGGGTAATTATTTACGGGAAGGGTATTTGTGTGTGTGCGTGTCCATGTAGACTGAACTTGTCTGATCCCGAATTTCTTTTTGTTACAGTGGGACGTGTGAACGGTGCATTCTCATAAATAAAAAAAAATCAAATTTTTTTCCAAATAATATTGTAACCCATAAGAATGACTTGTATGACAATATTGCATTTGTGCATTTGTTTTTGCACGTGCATGATCGACGACATAAGTGTTGACCAAGACATACACTGTATATTACATGTAGTAGATCTAATATTCTTGCGCACTGTCACGTTGCAATGATGAGTGTAAGACAAATGAAGACATACATGTAAATCCCAATCATCTTAGTTGAATTGAATTGCATTTGAAAGTTTAAAAGAAACTGTTCATAATATTTTCATCAAAATTCATACATGTACAATAATAACTTCGTCATAATTTTCTATCCTTGATATTCCTTTATTAAAAGTTGTAATCAGTTTCTCACTAATATGTTTTTTTTTATTTATTCAATTTTTGCATGCCAAGATACAGTGTAAAACTAGTGCAGTGAAACCTGTCTAATCCGATATGCACTGGGAGAAATTTTGTGTCGGAATAGAGAGGGTGTCGGATTGCAGTGTAAAGAACATTGAAAATAGTAAAATAGGAATGAAATAAAGATCGGAATTCACAGGAATGAAATAAAGATCGGAATTCACATTGTGACGGATTGCACATGTGTCAGATTAGACAGTTGTCATTGTAATTTTCAATTTCAGTGTTTTTGATGATTCTTAAAACACAATGACGATAGAGAAAAACAACTTTTGATGATAAATACAATGTATATTGATCTGCTTCATCATTTGAAATAACTTTGAATCGATAATTTTTATTAACATCATAGCAATGCAATAAGGGATGAGTTACAATGTATATTTATCCTCTTTGGGAAAGTGACTGAACCCAGAGTGTGCTTTCTTAAGATCAAATTTAGCCTTATGATCCATTTGAAATAAGATATCATTGTAATAAAAAACGTTTTAAATACATGTAGTCAAAACCCACGGATGTACACTGAAAAGAAATATAGAATGCGCAGTAGAATATGAGGTCAATGTTTTCTTGACTGAGTCCCTACGTAAATTCTCTCTTTTTACTCCATCATTTCCGACATTCTCGTCTTCTAATATGCAGACATCATGAGGATAAAATTGCTACTTTCATACATCAAAAACGAAAACAGTGTAGTAAACTGAATACTAAATCGGTTCAATATCCATAATTCTTTCATCCATTTATAGCATTCTCAAAGCAGTTACGTACTTTGGTTATTTTTCCAAGACCTGAATTAAATGATGTCAGTAAATAAACTACTTAAATGAAAATTACAACTTTTGACCCACGTGGATAAGATTATTGCAAAAGCAAATACTGCGCTTTGAGGATTCACATAGATCTTTCTGGGAATCGAAGCAGGTGAACCGAATACGGGTGACTGATGTTCAAACACCACTCCCAATATTAACCTGTTTATAAAACAAAACAAAAAAAAGAAAGAAAGAAAAAAACACCTTGTATTTTGTAAGGTTGTTTATTAAAAAAAATTTGAATATCCTATTTATGTAACTTATCTTTTAAAACTAAATACATGAGGTCCATGTAATACTATACTCTCAGCAGAGTCGCATTACTGTTTTAATTTAACAATAAAAGAAATCACCTAGATCTGAAATGATTGTATTATGCACAAGTGAAATCCTGGTATCTTTTTTTATACAATTATTTTAATCAGTCTAATCGATACGATAGCTTACAACAATGTTGGCATCCATTTGATAAAACACTTTTTTTTTTATTAAACACTATACGTACAATGGAAGCTTTGTTTTACTATAACCAGGATTAACAAATCTGTATGTGTACTATAACAGGACTATGCTGATGATCAAACTAAAAGTCATAATCTTGTTATGGACGAGGAAATTAGTGGCAGCTTAGGTGGGGGGAGAGTTAAAAAAATCAGACATGTAAACTCTCTATAAATAAGAGTTAAACAGCCATGTATTATGAACCAACATAAATACCCCACAAATACCCCCATCACCACCACTTCCAATATTTGTGGAGAGAGAGAGAGAGAGAGAGAGAGGAGGGTGACCCATATAGAAACAAATGCCTATTTTCTAAAGATACTCCCTGCACTTGCTAGAATGAACATTCCGAAAGTTAATATTGCACATCTACAGGACACCATGCACATATTTCAAAGATAAATTGGAAAAGTACTGCTTGAAATGTAGGGAGTCAGTTTGAGAAAAAGTGTGACAGACGGTTGGACGGATCGAGATAACAATTAACGGTATACCCGAAGTTTCTTTGAGAATGCTTGCTGTGAGAAATTTAACAAAATCTAGCACTGTTGCTGTACAAACTCTTTCAAATAACACACACACACAGATATATATATATATATATATATATATATATATATATATATATATATATATATATATATATATATATATATATATATATATATATATATATATATATATATATATATATATATAAAATATCATATTACTTTGCCAACCTTTGGGTCTCTCTTTTTAACCCCCTCCCCTCCCGAGTCAATCTTGGGGTCATAATCAGAACTAAACTTAACTACTGCAGCGACGTCTTGTCGTCCATCAGTACATATTGACACCGGTGCTAATGGAAGTCACCCAAAACAATGGTACATGAGGTACAAAAAGGTGCCAGAAAATTAGAGTCTCCCTGGGTCAACACTACAAACACATATGTATAGGTGGAAATACAACTGTAATTCTATATGTCTTGGTAAGAACAAAGTTCAACAAACAACTGAAAATTTTCTTTTTAAATCTTTTTAAAACATGTGTATTTCAAACTGAAATTTTAAATTAATCATTGCTGGGAACATGATTGTTTATAAAGACATACAGCACGTGTACAGTAACTGTTCAAATCCTTCATTTGCGTGCATCCTCATGCTTCCATTGGGAGAGGCATACGAAACAAATCAACAATAAAAATCTCTGTAGTGCTATGATATATACATGGTAACAGATGATTTGGTATAGTCTTGGTCTTTGTTAATCACATTTAGAAAATTTTTCAGGTAACCAGCCTATTACCAAGTATCTATTACCGTGATGATTAAAGGAGTCATGTCACGTGTTTTTGCTGATGACTGAAATATTAGAGATTATGCAGAGAAAAGAAGATTTATCGCCATATGAAGTATTGTTTATCAAAGACCAGGATTTCATAGACAATCAATTAATGTGGGATAATAAAGGCTTTTCATCGACTCATAAGAAAATATTTATAGACATGTTTTGGAAGGATGCTGCTTTGAGGATTCATTATAAAGATGTACGCAATATGCCATGTTTCAAAAAACATTTCGTAGAAATCAATCATTCCATTTTAACTGTTGACGACGTTTCGAGAAATGTGTGCTAAAATAAAAACAATTAAGTGTGGACTTCTTTAAATCTTTATTAAAAGCATTACAGATAGGGTGATAAAATCTATGTTACACACAATTTTTGGCGTCTTCGTAAATTTGTCTTTTATCGTTTTTCATTGGAGCTCAAATGTATACATGTACATGTATATAGTTGTCAAGCACAGTTGATTGATTAGTGATTGCCAATTGATTTGGGAGAAAATACAGTATTACCAATGTTTAATCGCGTAAAAATTATTTGTCCCAAGCACAAGTTTTCTTCGCAGAATGTAAAATCCTTTCGACGGCCGAGGATTTTAAAGAGAATGTTCATCTGAAGAGTGGGGCGGGGGGGGGGGGGGATCCGAAAAAAAAAATCATTAGAAATATAAACCAATGTATCAATAAATAATCTGCATGAAGAAAACGTATATTTAATGTGCTACAAAATAAGCATCGGGATCTATCCTACAGTATCTAAAAGTCACGGCAAAGGGGTCACCTGAACTGGAGGTATGCGCGAAAGTTTTGTTTTTTGTTTTTGTTGTTGTTGTTGTTGTTGTTTGTTTGTTGTTGTTGTTGTTGTTTTTTGCAATTTTCTCTCCTTTCCTTCCCTCCCTTTTCTTTGTCACCTTTTATTAAGCTTTCTGAGAATCTATAAAGAACTGCGAACGATAACATGATAATATTGTTCTCCCACCTACCTCCAAGTCAATTTTCAAAAGTTAACATATTTGAATGACTTTTCATTTCTATATAGATATTTATAGGAATTTTCATAAAACATTACTTCTTTGGGGAAACAAAGAGAGATAACTCTATAATTTTGATAAAACTTGTGTTTTTCACTAGAGAAATCAACGGAAAACGGAAAATATTTTTAAAACATCCCCCCCCGCCCCCCCCCCCCCCCGTGGAACAAAAATTCCTTTTTATAGGTAATATGGACTGTCATTTCACAAATTCATACCAAAGCTTTTTGTGTTTCACGGAGGGGAACATATGTTTACAGACAAAAATCTACAAAAATGCTTATTTTTTCACCAATGTCAACGGGGTGTACAACTAAAACATTGTATTTTATTAATAATATACCTTTAATTTTATATGAGTAAAACATAAGAAAAGATTTAAGGAACATTTATTCATATTCAATAATATTTAAAATGTGGTGATGCTTTAAAGCCCGATTTCAATGAAAAATATCGTCCACCCCCCTTATTCAAAGAGGTGGAATTAGGGGGTAATTAACTATTTAACACTGGTATTAGAATTATCAGTCAATTACCATTGAACTGTTCTTTGCATTCAACAAAGATTTTATACGGCCAAATTGCCATTAGTAACTAATTAAATGGGTGTAAAATGTAGAGTTAGCGTGCGTAGTTCTTGGACAGAATAAAGACAGACTTTTGTAATTTAAACAACTGATAGAATACAACTTCTTCTTACGATCAATTCCAAAAATGTTACGATATCCTCCCCTAAGGCCCAGTGCGTGGGGTCAGAATCTCTATTTTTGACTTTTACGCATTTTTACGTTATTTAAGGCTGTGGAAAGGATATTAATTGAATGTTGATTCCCCCTAATCGAAATTATATCAAATTAAAAAAAAAACGATTTCTGTTTTCTAGGGTCGAATATAAAACGTAGGTAAAAATCCCATGAACATGCATGCTGTACATGTTATTTGATTGACATAATTTGAGTTTTACATACACATAAGTGAAACTTGAAAATTCTTTTAACTCTTTGTAAGTGAGAGTGAACGATAAGAGCACCTTTACAAAATTCCTTGATTTCTTGGTTCCATCCAGCCCCAATTATTTGATGTGATTTTATGGGTCAAGAAAATTGACTAATTGGCTCAGGAAGACCTGTATTTCTTATCGCCACCTTCCAGCCGTGATGACAAGAATTTGTGTCGCTCTCTTATTCGGTAAGAGCTTGTTGGAAAATATCGGTATTTACATCCTTATCTGTTTGGAACAGTGATTGATAGTAGTTTGTTTTTAATCTTATATTTTAGTATCGTGTTGCCTGTGTTCAACAATTAGGAAGCACGGTAAGAAAATCACTACATTTCAATTATTAACATGAATGAAAATGTTTTTCTTTTAAGAAGCATTTTTTTTCTCGAGTTCATTTTTGTTCAAAAAATATTTTGATCTTTTTTACACAGATGGATATCAGCGAGAACTAAGGGATGCTGTTTCAAGCGGTAAGTCTATCAGTCTTGGACACAGACAATTTAAGACAACATATACTGTAGGCACAGGTGCTTGTAGACAAGACTCCCATCCCCCCAGTATATACACTCCGGTCCCAGGGATTCTTTTAAAATTTGATTTGTTTCATAAATTATTCTTCTAGCATACACTTACAAAATGGTCATTATGGAAAACCAAAAAAAAAAATCACTTAGAGTAAACGTTTTATTAAATTCAAATCATACTTGTATATCGGAGTGTATTTGAGGGGGGAGTGGGTGGAGGGAATCCTGTCCACAAGTACCTGTGACTGCAAGTAGAATCATATCTCCTGCTGCACAGTCATTTTTTTCAAGAGAGAAGCACAATTTACAGTATATTGACACATATGAGACCTTGGAATACTGGTAATAGACATGATATTTATTAACTTATCATTAGAATTTCCTTGAACTCCATTCTCAGATCGTGTGTTATTAAGGTAAGTTACGGATTATTAATAGTACCGTTAGTACTTGTATTATTAATAGTATTCCAAGGGAACTGCGTGAGTTCTTATCCGTTTTTAAGAACTCGTATAACCTTAATCTACGTATTTTTTTTTAATTCTTCTCCTTATTTTTAGTTTGTTATTTTTGTTTTGTTTGTTTGCGGTGGGAGAGGGGACTATTCACTACTTTGAAATTTAAATCAATAGAAATTATTTAAGAAATATTATATTAAAAAGGTTGCCACAATGACGCAGACTGTGCCACCCATGTCTGTCCCTTGAATCAAGGCGCCAGCTGTCAACATTTTCATTGTATCTGTCAGCATTCGTCCGCACACGGAGGTAAAATAGAGAGAGAGAGAGTAGGGAGGAAGAGAGAGAGGATGGATGTTATATGGAAAGATACACTTGTGCATATCGCAGTTTCTTCGATGTTCGTATTATAATTATTAATCACATTCTGTGTTCAAACACTGTTCGAAAATCATTTTATGAATTTCACATAAGCACTTTATCCAAGCATTTTAAAACTATAATGGTAAATTTGAAATACAAAATGGTCCATTGACCACTATGCATGGTTTATTGCTTCAGTTTCAGTGAACCATACAAACCATGGTCATGGAGAACACGGACATACAACACAAACACCAACACAAAAATCCACAACTGGGACAACAATTCAACCCTCCACAACACAATTATCAACAACTCCTCCAACACGATCAACGATTTCAACATTACAACCAACTAAACAAACAGCTACAAAACAATCAACAACTGGGACGACAATCCAACCTTCCACCACTCAATCATCAACCACAGCACGACAGACAACAACGACACAACCAAAGAAAACATGGTCACCCTCCACCACCCAATCATCTACAACATTACCATCATCAACAAACTCTGTAACAAAGCCATTACCATCAAAACCCCTGCCTTCAACAACGCAACCATCAACGACAATACTACCATCTACAACTCAGGCTTCAACAACGTTAAAATCCTCAACAACAAAGGCAACGACACATATGCCAACTACATCACAACCTACATCAACAATGAAGTTGACAACAAAAAAACTAATTACAACTGCAACAACTCCCTCAACAACAGCGGCAACTACAACTAAACCTACAACAACAAAGGAGTTTACTACCAGACCGACGACAACAGAATCAGCCTTATCAACGTCAACAGCACTACCAACAACAACTGAAAGATCTGGTAATCTTTTAATAGCTATATAATATTTTTTAGTATATATATCATGTTACAAATTGCACAGAAAATCAGTTTGGGTAGATTTTATGCTTAACCTTTATTGTACTCAGAGAAAGAAAAAGAATACACTTCAATTACTATGCATTGTATATACTCAGAGAAAGAAAAAGAATACACTTCAATTACTATGCGTTGTATAGTGTGTGATTAAGTGGAAATAGTACCAAAAAATGCTTGGTGTTAAAATTCTAATTTTTTAAGAGATTTTTTTTTCATATTTCAGAATGTCCCTGTACATATTACAATACATTTATAACTCTGCCAGGAATCGGCACAATGCATTGTGCTAACCCCGACAGAAGGCGCTGTATTGATGGGAGCTGTTATTGCGTGGCAGATCCAGACGCTCCGTAGTGATTTAGTTAAATTCAATAAAGCAGCGTATTGTTCAAGTCTATAATAAACCATGCAATTTAGTTCATTTTTTTGTAAAGTTCTATTTTGTGGATTACATGCATAAAAAAATACCCAAATTGCAAACTTTAAGTCCCCTTGCTGTGGCGTATAGCTAAATCGCAATACAAAATTGCGGCAGGGGGTCCGATAAATATTGGTGGGAATGGACGCATGTGGACAAAGCCCTCTAGATCAAAACAATTTTTAAATTTATATAAATGCGATTGAAATATGTATAAATGAAATGAATTAGTCATCCTATCATATTTTAAAAATTTATAGGTCTGTAGAGTTTATACATGTATTGACGGCATTCTATAAGAGAAAATAAAAAAATGAATAAAACATAATCAAACAATGCATATTAAGTACTTAAATATCTTTAATATTCTCATTATATTCGGTAAATCGTGAATTTTTCAGTTTTCAGAATAAAAACTTTGATTCCAAAATAGGCGACTTCTACCTACAATATGTAACTTATTTTGAAACATTTTGGTCAAGTTCCTATACGCCCGTGAGACAGTAAGTTATATGAGATCTACAGTAATGGAAGCTATACACTGATGAACAATAATATTTATATGCAACTTTAAAAATGGAATAAATGAAATGAAATTAAGAAAGAAGGTCAAAAGTAGCCAAAAAAAAAAAAATGAATCGTGTGTTCCCCTGAAACTTATCAACAAATTTCCAAATTCTTCATAAATTGTTATTCTTTTTTTATTTTATTATTTTTTAAAGGTATTTACAAGGAAAGAAGAATGAAATGTTTATTTATGAGAAAATATTGCTCAAGTTAAATACATCCAACGCCTAATTAAGTCAAAATCCCAGGAAATCTCTGATATATACGTGTACAGCTATCTTCAGTTCATCGTCAACATAATCATCATCATCCTCTGCTTCATCTTCATTCATTTCGCAGTCCAATTCTTCCTCCTCATCACTAACATCAAAATCATCGTCATCATCCATTCTCTGGTTTTCATTACAATCTTTGCCGGTTTCACGTTCTGCGCCGGACTCAGGTTTGAGGTTTACTCATTTTAGGAAGCGCCGCCTCGTATTCTGTAGAGACGCATCGAGATCTCTGAAACAGAAATGGAATTGTACTTCGTTTTATGACAACAAAGACTTAATGTTATTCTGTTCTTGAGACCGAGAAATGTCTAGGCATGTTGAAAATGCAGTAATATATTATTTCATGCAGATCTCCTCTAATTAAAAATCTATTTAATTTAATTTGCTTCTAACCTCGAGGAATGAGAGGACAATCCAAACACAATCTCAATCTCACACTAAATTAATACCATCTGTAAATAAAAATATGTGGAATAAATATAAATTTTGTCGGTATTCCATTAGAAGCCATACAACCCCCCCCCCCCCACTTCTTTAATATAGTAATCGTAAAAAAATATTTATTCCATATTTTATCGCCATCGTCGCACAGAAGATTATGACGTCTGATAAAATGTAAGTACATGTATGCATATATAGGCTTTTTATGCACTTTTCAATCAAAGAATTTGAAAATTATATATATATATATATATATATATATATATATATATATATATATATATATATACATTTTCAACAGTTAAATATACTGTGTTTTATTTATTGAATAAAAGTGATATTCTCTCACAGTGTGAAAGGATACCAAAATGATATTCTCTCACAGTGTGAAAGGATATCAAAGTAAAAAATAATTTTTTTTGGTTTTGTTTGTTTGTTTGGTTTTGTTGTTGTTGTTGTTGTTGTTTTTTTTTTTTTTGTTTTTTGTATTTTGTAGCTTGTATCATCTGTCTAAATAAAAAAAAATTACGTAACGTCAAGAGGCGATGAATAAGAAGTGCATGAAAGACAACTTTTTAAAGACGTAATGAAAATATTGGAGTTATCGTCCTTGACTGAACTCTTCTTCATGGTCGTCTGCTTTAATGGGAACAAAAGATATTGGGAAAAGGTAGGTCCTATCTGATATTTCTTTTGTAAATCCTTGGAAAAAATACTCTTTATTCATGATAAGCATTGTTACTATGTCTAAGGACCACAGGGCACTACCATTGTTTAAAAAATATCTGAAGTCGTCCCTGGCATTAATATTCCATTCTCATCCCCCTCCTCTCATGATCCCAGGAGGGGGTGGGATGGGGGAGTTAAATGCTCTGTTGATCAAAATAAATATACTCAGGCGAGGATCCAGGAATTGAAGTCAGAGGTGGCGCAAAAAGTAGGCAGAGGTCGGGGCAGGGGCGAAGCCCCCGGAAGCTCCTGGATTCTAGAGATTTTGTAGGGTAAAAATGAGGTCTACCAAGTACGACATTTTTGCATTTTCTCGACGAAACTATATTTACGCTAACTTTGACATATGGGGGGGGGTGCGCCCCCCCCCCTTAAATCCACCACTGATAGATCTACTTGCATTTTAAAATTCGAGCAATTACCAATGACTATTCTCAATTTGGTTACTGTTGTCAGACTATATGCGGTAGGCCTACATAACCAATGTCATCAACGAATCACTCCACAGATCTTTCTCTCTCTCTCTCTCATTTTAAAGCTTGCCCTCACCTAAAATAATGTTTAAACACAGTTTAGTGTCTGGGTATGAGAGCAATTTATCTTTTCCTTGAGTACTTACCCTAGGAGGTCAGAAGTAGCAATAGTGAGCGACCAGCTCTAGTTTAGGTTGGGTGTGGGGGTTGCAATCAAAAGACTCACATTTCTACAGATTCTGACCCATACGCCAATCTCCAAATAATCTGGAGAGACCAGGGTGCGTCTAGGGAGGGATTGGTACCCCTTCTCCCAACCTTCTACTCACAAAAAACGTACTGTTTATTTTATATGCCCTTTTACATTGATTTTATAACTAGGCCTATATATAAAATGACCTTTAATACTTGTATGTTTCTGCAATAATGTTTTAACCAATAGTAGGCCTATATTAATAACATTATTATTATTATTGTTTATTATTTTTTTTTCTATGGGTTAAAAAATTATTACAGAAATAAATGCCTGTGATAATGACGCAAATAGGGTTTTGAAAATATTTTATATCTTGAATCATGCATTGACATTTTTTTCAGTTTCCTTTCTGACATGAATGGCATTGAAAGTGATGAGAGTGAAAAAGACGATGAATTCAATGACACTTCTACCCATGCAGCGTCACCAAAAAGGAGACGTAAAGTTGATGTAAACACTGAAAATACTGTATTGAACCTCTTAAAATATTGTCGCTTATTTTTAATCAATGAAATATGTGAATATTGTTTTGGAGCAGCTTTGCCTTCTATAAATTGCTTTGGACGTGGCAACTTATGAATCACATACAATAACAGAAAACATTATACATCATTTGTATTATTCATTTCACATCCTGGAGTAAGAACTATATGCAATATATAGAGGATATTCAATTATTCTGTAGATGAATATGGAATTTATTTCATGAGTTGAACAGGATTTTTTTTTTATATTTTCACGACTGAAAGTATTAAAAAAATCCTGTCCCTCTCGTGAAATAAATTCCATATTCATCTTCACAACATTGAATATCCATGAAATATATGGAGATAACGAACAGTATTCAAGCTCAAAAGTCCATTATACAATACAAAATAGGAGCAGAGCAAACACGGACCTCCAAACATCAGAGGTGGGATCAGGTGCCATGGAGGAGTGAGCATCCCCTGCCGACCGGTCACACCCGCTGTGTGCTCCTTGTCATGATCGGGAAATAATGGAAAAATCCGTCTACAATTCAGTGTGTAAATAATGGCCTAACAATTAGTATAAAAAACGTCAGTCAGCATTTGACTCAATGATAAATTGTATTTGCTGACAAGGTCATTGTATCGACCATAAAACTTACGAAATGACGACTTTAAACGAGACAGCTGATATTCTTGTTTCATCAACTTATTTGTCAATAATTTACCTCGTTTTAGAAATTGTACATACATAGAGCATGCTCTTGCGTATCGAATCAACTGAGAGATATATACCCCGTATGCAGGTGATGGAGGTATATTGCTGCATAAGTAAGGGAAGTTGACGATTGAAAAGTTAAAGTCATCACGTTTATCATAAAGCTTGGTTGTTAGATTACCATTAACGTCTTTTTCAAGTAAAATATCCAAATATGAAACAGATGTGTGAGACTCTGTGGTATCTTTTATCTCAAGTTCACCAGGATATATCGTATCGACATAAGAATGAAAATAGCCATTGTTAATTGACAATACGTCGTCGATATATCTAAATGTCGAGTTGAACGCCACAGCAAGTGTTTTCTTCTTTTCACGTACAAGATTTTGGACAAATTCTGCTTCATATGAATACAAAAAAAGGTCTGCTAATAACGGGGCGCAATTGGTACTCATAGAAATTCCAATAGATTGTTGGAAGACCTGGTCTCCAAAAAAACACATAGATATTGTCAATCAGAAACTCAAGCATCTTTTTAATGTAAACTTCAGTGTACTTGTGTGTACAATCAGAATGTTTTTTAACAAAATAATTTTGCAAATGACCAATGACAAGGTAAGTATATTTACGAGTTCCATTTTTATTGAAAAAGCAGCTGTCAATGATATCAAAAAGCCTGGACTTTAATTTATCGTGGGGAATGGTTGTGTATAAAGTTGAAAAGTCGTAAGTTTTTAAGCTGTTGATTTTGGTAAAATCTTGTGATTTCAAATTTTCCAAAAGTTCCTTGGAATTTTTAAGTATCCACATCTGATTTACACCACTTCTCGAATATATTGTTGCACAGTACTCTTGAAGTTTCTTCTTCACCACTGATAATATCTTTGTGAGGAGTAAAGATAGAGGCTTGGTTGAACATTTACTGGAACCCGCTATGTATCTTTGTTTGTAAGGATTTTTATGAAGTTTCGGAATCCAATATAAATATGGTAATTCGAATTCATTTTGGTTGTTTGGAATATTAAAAATATTCAAAACTGACATATGATTTTGAAGAATTTCTTCCTTAGAAAGGGAACTATGAGTATAAGTTGGATTACCACTTGTAGAATTAAATCCAAGTTCCTCTAAAATACATTTAATATAATGATCCTTACAAACAAAGACAATGTTGTTACCTGCTTTGTCAGCAGGGACCAGTACGTACTGATCATGTAATCTATCTAATTCTTTTTTCACTTCTGGATTATTGAATACAGAAGGATAGATGGTTTTCATATTGCCTCTCAATCTTTTAATGCGCGATTTTAACATACATCTGATACATTTAATCCATTCTGACAAAGTGTCAAGGTCTTCTTTTTCATGTCTGGCCCATCGCCTGGCGTAGTCCTCTACAGAATCCATAATATTTATGAAATTCTTACGCCAGTTGAAGGATCTGGGTTCCCTAAATTTAGGACCTTTTAAAATTAGTGATCTAAGATCCTCATTATTAACTATATTTACGTCACCAGTAATAACGTGTCCAGCAGGACTATAGTTATAGGGCGAAGAAGAACATGAACACGATGGAGGATTATGTTTCAGATATTCGATATCCAGGCCCTGTAAAGTTTTCTTGTAATTAAAAAGTTTGGAAGCAATAGTCGACGTATATTTATAGGAAATACAAGGTGTAGTCTTTAACTTGAAATATGGTGGAATACAAGACTGGACCCTTTTGTGATTAAGGATATTACTTATATTAACCGCGTCAATTCCTTTGTTGGCATATTGAAGTTTAAGGAAAAAACGAATTGTTTTAGCTGCATTTTCTTCAGTAAAACGCGGGGGTTTAAAAAGCCTTTATATCCTCTATATACTAGTAATCCGATAATCGAATTATGAAAAAAAAAAAATCCGATTGCCCATCACTACTAGAAACGCATCTAACTCCAGGATGTGAAATGAAAAATACAAATTATGTATAATGTCTTCTGTTATTGTATGTGATTCATAAATTGCCACGTCCAAAGCAGAGCTGGTTAAAACTTGTTACCCTTAATGCCAATGAATTTTAGTAAACCAACAAGCATTTCATCCCATAAAAGTTATGATAAAAATAAGTTTACTTGTAAACTGAGATACCGTGAAAGATATTGGACACAAGGTTGTGAAATTGTTTAAAACGAACTCGAACTGGTAAAAAATAGCGCCATGTAACAGGATAAAAGTCTGTCATATGAAGAGCTTTCTTAAACACATACAGGGCAGTTTTCATTTTTACGCGATGTTTATAAGATGTTATTTAAGTTTTGCAATTGATTGAGGAATTTTTTTTCAGAATGAAGGTTTTGTGAGACCAACAACACCGGATATTCCGAAAACATCTCCTTACTATCAATACCACACCATCAACAGCGCTTATACCATGTCAGGTGTTGGTATGGTTTTGGTTTTCATGCTTTTTGGGATTTTGTAGGATTGGGCGTTTATTTGTTTTTATTTCTATTTGGAGAATTTCATGGTTTTTATTATTTCAGAATCAGATGAATCATTTGACCAGAATTTCACGTCGTCTTTTAATTTTGACGAGAATGCATCCAGTAGAAGTGACTTCCAAGTCTTAGACTCGAATGAATCATATGAAGTCCCACAGCTTTCCGAGACTCCAAAGGACCAATCGTATGAAGTGTCGCAAACTGCCGATGACCAATCATATGCAGAGTCTCAGTTTTCTCAGTCTTTTAATGACCAATTAAATACCGCCTCTCAACAGTCTCAGTCAATAGATACATTATCCACAGACACATCCACAACAACAGAAGATGTCGATACCAACGAAGATTCTCAGAGTTCATCTCAAAACATTTATGACGACATGAATATTGCTGACATCATTACAGGTATGCTGACATCTTTACCATAAGTTTATAGATGATAAAAAACAAAAATTCCACATTCTGTATTCACAGTTTTCGTAATTTGATTTTGTTTAATTTTTTTAGATATGAAGGAAAAGACTGCAAAAGTGTATATGCACTGGATGGAACTTTTTCGGTAATAATCTCTAACTATGACTTTTTCATCCCTATTTCTTTGATTCCAAATGTATTATTAATACAGAATACAATGTATCTTTCACTTGTTGCAGTGATGGCGAAAAATTTGAGGAGGAAGTCCCATCTCTCATTGATGATTTACTAAATCAAGCTAAACAAATGGAACAACACCTTATTGAACAGAAAGAATCGCTTCGTCAGAGAATTTATGGAATCACACGAACTCTAAGAATTGACAATCTTTGATGCCATTGATAATCAATTATTGGAAGCAAATTCTGTATACAGATGTGGTATGTGATCGCATTTTAGATGATTCCAGATGGGAGTTTGGACAGATTGCTTACTTTTGTGTTTACAATAAAATGTATGAATATACATGTATAAATATTTATTTCAAAAAGGACTATTGTGTCAATGCGATGTTACACAGATTCAAAAATAATGTTTCATCAAGCTTATATATCCTAGAACTCGGTTCTATACCATAATTACTTGTATAGCTCTTGTATTCAAAAATCACTGTAAAGTTGTACTTTATAACAATTCATATCATAAGACATTGCTGCAAAACTTTCCTCTCTGTTCATTATTAAGTTTCATACATGTATGTCTTTTTATTTCATTGAGCTTCTTTTGCGATTTAATTTGTTTATTTGCTTCGTTGCTGATGTGAAAATGAGATACGCTACCGTTTTAAGACTATAAAAAAACAAATTAGACGGAAAAAATGTAAAGATAACATAATTTTAAATGGGTGCTGTTCATTCTTTGAAAAGATATATATGTCAAAATATGGAAAGCAAGTTTGATGGCGGTATAAGAAAAGAGGATTGCCATGTCGTCGAGTGCATAAAAAGAGGTTTTTCAATAAAATACACTTGAATTTCACCTGTGGTTCTTTATAAAAAGAACTTCTGGTTTAGAAATTAAGCACTAAGATATTTCTTAGTACTAGTGGTACTACTAAGAATACATTTCGTAATGAACCTCGAAATCGAGTCGATTTCAAATGCTCGCCTCATCAGCTTTTTCATTGAACGATCGAAAATTCCAAAAATTTTTCAAAGGCGAAAATCCCGAGAGTGCATAATACCAAGCCTCAGCAACAAATATCATGCTGCTCTTGGAATTCCTTAAAATCTCTAAAACACAAAAAAGTAAACTGTCCAGTCTCGAAAATCCTATGATATTTTCCCGAGTTCGACCGAGTACCCCCCCCCCCCCCCCGCCGGTACCTATTGAATATTACATTATTGCCATTTTTAATTAGATCAGACATTTTATTCCGATAAAAAGTTGCACTTTCAACATCGAACCGGCATGCGCTATAATTATTTCCTTTAACTTGTTGCATTTATGTTGATCATGTGACTCATGCTAGTTTGTGACAGTTCAGTTAATCATCAAAATAATTTTCTTCCTTAAATAGTTTCTAAGATGTTTTCATGTTAAATAGTTCCTACGTTGATTATTATGCAGTATATAAATATTAAGTTCTACTCTTTCAAAAAAGAGATCATTGCCTACATAAACTAAATTGAATTTTGGGAAAAAATGCAATTGACATAATTTTTAGAAGTGTAGAAAATAACGATCATGTACTTGTAACTAAAAAATTTCTGAATTGTACCTATATTATGTATATTTTAGTAAGATATATAAATGTACTTATTCTAGTAGTATTTACTTATGAGGAAAGAGAACTTTTCGATATACATTTTCTTTCACATTAATTAATTTCATAAAAATGATCAGGTATATCCAATTTTTGTTGCATCTTCGATTAAGAAATTTCTATATCAATCTAATTAAAATTAGATGTTCCGAATCCGCTACCGCTTCTAATTTTAGTTAGATTGTTTCTATATCTTTTTAAAACGAGAAAAACACCCTTGGAACCCTCAGTTAGTATTTCTTTAACATAATAAACACTACAAAATTCATGATGAATTTGACAATAAAGGGATTTCACAAAGAAAGGAAAGTTTTAAACTGTTGTCCTTTACATAATATGAATAATCTCGTTCAGGTACCCACTGCCATTTTCCATTTCTGTTCGTCAATACTATATGCACAGTTCTCTCACGTACTTTTGTGACTGTTTCACGTGCCCAGTTAGTGTAAGTTATATCTGAATTGTCACTGTTCCACCATTTATTGTGTAGATAGTATATACTTCCCACACGAATATTCCATGATCCAATTGGAAAGTCTTTTTCTAAAATAATATTTTGAAACAAGAATAACATTTAATGGTTGAAATTAAACAAGCTAATCTTACCTCGTATATAAGTTAAACTGTACATTGCATTAAAAAAAATTAATGGCAATATTTTATACTAATGTTCTGAGACATAATGTTATATCATGATCACGATTGATAACAGTTTTTGGTGCCCTTACCAGGATTATTCCTCTTAATACCCAGCCATTCCCCGTATGCAGTCCCATACCATACCAACAATTCGCTGTTGGTTTTCAATTCTTTGGTTGTGAAATAAAATTTCTTTGAGTCACAGTTGAATGTGTCTATGTTTTCTTCAAATGTATTTCTCGCACAGTTAATGTATCGTAGCCAGTTGCTGATACTTTCATTCTTGCCGTCTATGTATAGGGTGCGATGACCTGACCCTACCTGAGATAAATAATCGTTACTATTGAAATTATTAAGTATTTGAGTCACATTAACATTTAATTTTTTATCAGGAACCAAATGTGGTTGCATTGACATTAAATAAAGTCTCAGTTATTTCTTTTCGTGGGCGTTTTTAATTTACCTGTATCATGATAAAAATGTTACCATAAAAGTATAATGTTTTCTTTTTAAAATTCATTCAAGGGAATCGATAGTTCTTTAAATTGTCCTTTCAGCATTTTTTTTTTCATTCATAGAAATTAGATTGAATTCTTATTTTTCAACTTACAAAACTTCATTGAAAAATGTGCACCTCTTACTTGCCAGGTATAAGTGAAATCTGTTGTATAGTCTACAAGATCTCCCTCATATTCACCAAGAATTGTGTGTTTGGGAACAGGGATGTCGGACCATACCCCCAAACTTGCACGTGGAATGAGAGATTGACGAACGGAGAAACCATGGGGAGTTGTCAATAAACCTCTTTTCGGGGAGCCCTTGGGAACCTTTAATATATTTAAATAACAGGCACTTTCATCATATCATAAGCATAATTACTATTACAATTAATTGTATACCAAAAATACTATTATGTTTAAGCAGAATATAATGGAAGAATTACCTGATTTTGATTCAAAACATTAATTTTGCTCTGATTTAAGCTTCCCTGGATATATGCTTCACAAACTATAAAAGATAAATATGTCTTGAATAATTCCTATAAAAATAAGCAAGAGAAGTGTGTCACAGGACAGTTTTATCGAACTCAGAGCCATAACTTTGAAGTAGTGAATATGTATAGGAATAATTTATTGTTCGTTTGGTTCTTTTCTTTAGCATGAATTAAGCTTTGACGACACGTTCCTCAACAATATATAAATTTTCCCAACACTCTGTCATTTAAGTACGCTACTTTAACAAGTTTCCTCACAAAAAAATTGAGGTACCTTACCAGGCATTTGTGCAAGATACCAGAGAACGGTGTTTCCTGTATAATCCTATTAAAAATCACTTCAATTGTCAATATCACAATTTTTGTTGTATTTATTTTCTAAGACATTTTGAAAACAGTTTAGAAATCACAAGATAATGTCATATTTTGAATATTTCTTATATATTAAAGGAGAAACAAAACAGATATTTGAGTAACGTGTGATCGGACCTAAATAAAAAATACTTAAAATCAGTGAGGTTCATTGATTTTCATTTAAGAAATGAAATAAATTAATATAAGACCCCCCCCCCCCTTCGAAAGTCAGGAGAACGTTTCTGACGACCTATTCATTTTTATCCTTATGGCTGTTTCAACATTTTATACGAGATCAAGCTAAAAAAAACGATAAGCGAGATCGGTGAGGGTAAAGCTGCCAAATTAAAAAAAAGAAGGTCTGGCAAAACTAGGCATGGACAACACATTAAATGATTAGTTACCTTGGGGCCCTTGTGACCTCGGAGTCTGGCGATACATATTTAAAAATAAACGTCAAGACATGACATTAGACAATATTGGTTCCTTGGGGACCTTTAGACAATTGGATAATGGTTATATAAAAGTTTTTAAAAAATCAGTAGGATATGGAATAAACCAATTGATTCTTTGGAGAAACACATATAAAAATACATAGTACTCACAAGGACATGGAACAATAATGAGTTGGTTTTTTTTTTTAATTTAATGTTGAGCGGAGCTAAAACAGTCAACTGTAAAATGGAAAAGACGGGGAATAAACCTGGTTTTATAAGGATGTATTTATATTACACAAAAGAACTTACATTCTTTTCGCAGACTTTCTTTTTCTGTGTCGAGATTCTCTTCCTAAAACGAAAAGGATATTGATGACACATCTACTTGAAATATTTTTGCTCCACTTGTAATAAAAGTCTTTGTTCATATTGACTGTATACGTTTGCTTTGCTTACCTTAAAACTAACGCCGGCATCGTTTGCAAGCGTGCCCTTGTTTCCTGAAATAAGAAATGTGCTTTGAACATAAAGATTCTGAGGATTTTACATAGAGATACATGCATTGCATTTAGTAGTAATTTAAAACTTTATATAAATTTACATAAATCTATATTCAAATTTTCGTTCAGTGGGCATAGCGAGGTCTCCTAAGAATTTTTCTTGTATTTTTAAAAACTTGAAAATCGTCCAAAAATCATATGTTCAGCTAGAGAACGTTGGAATTATGACTGGTTGTTTGCACATCCATAGAATACACAAGTTTGGTATGTGTAACACATATTTACTTGAAACTCAAACTGCTTAAGATGATTTTCATACAGGCACCATCTGAATCATATGAGATGGCACGCCTACCTTTTGGTCATATAGTTTTTACGTATATGTGGGAATTGAACTGCTCTAAAAACTATTTTGCGCATTTAGAGAATTGATATCACTTTTGTAGGAGAAAGAAGAGTAAAAAGAATTCCTTTAACAAAATGAAAAAACGCGTAGAAGGCTACTGATTCAATTTTTAAATTCAAAAAAGATGAAGATAACGAACAGTGATCGATCTCAAAATTCTTAAAAACATGCAATACGAATTTTTGAACAGGGCATAAATCACTGACCCCTGGAAACTCCTTAGATGGATTAAGTGGCTAGGAGGAGTAAGCATCCTTTGTCAACCGGTCACAGTCGCTTTGAGCCCTATGTATTGATAAGGTAGACAGACTAATTAATTATAATAACAATGACCTAACGATACGAAGTAGGTAACATGTCAGTCAAAATACGAAACAATGACAGGTATTCGCAAATAAGGCCATTATGACGACCATAAAAATTCCGAAATGCTGACTTTAAACGAGGTTGCTGAAATCTCTGTAACATCAACTTATTTGTCAGTAGTCGGTTTAAAAAATGATCGTAGTCAGAGCAAGCTACTAAAGTTTTTTTGCAATGCTTTTCACATAATTTACAGGGAATATCTTCATACTAAGCAATCTTTTTTAGTAAAATTTTTATCGCTAGAAATTGTATGGCAAATTGGAAGTACAACACATTAATTTATTGAAAATCCATATACAACTGTACATCAAATTAAATGCAAGCAATACTTTGCTTAACAGAAAAGGACATATATCAGCAAAGTACCTCTGGATAAACATTTTTTTTTTGCATTTTAATCCCTATATATGGTTTTCAAATAACTAGACTTGAGATATTTTTAAATCTTTTCGTTTAATACATACTTTTTTAACATGTTAACTGATTTCATTGTATATAGCGGTTCATATAGTACCATGATTTGGTTGCTGACTAAATTTTTACTTAGTTTGCAAAGAAACACTCTCAGTGTAACTGAGCGAGGCTACAGTAAATTGTCACTTTTGCCGACTTGTTTGTTAAATTTATTCTGTGTGTTTGATTTTAATCAAATATAGTAATATACAGCAGTATGTTGCAGTAAGTTTCTAGTTTTACCGTTTTGGTATTCTTTGCATGAGAAAACAGCCCCTATTGGTTTCCTTTGATGAAACTTTTTTAGTTTCCAAAAACTTATAATACATCTATACAAGACATGATTAATCATAAGTAAGAACAAATGGATTGCAACAAACAGCAACAATAAACCCCAACTTAATTCATTCAGAAAATGTAGTAATAATCACATTGTTAGACCTACTTAATAAATACTGGGTTATAACGTTTTCTTCCTGTATTGAATTCAGAACGGCCAAATAGCCTCCTTCTCGTCGACAGACTGACGTCGCTGTATCACGTGACAACTTTTCTGCATGAAAGACATAGCAATGGTGGTTCCATTCCAAAGAGTGTTCCTTGCATCTCATTGTAAGACGTGGAGTGGCTATTATGCATAAAACAAACAATCAAATTCCTTTTTGTAGCCGAAGAAGCAATTTTTAAAAATAAGTACATGTATTATGTATGAAGGCCTCCAAAAACTAAGTACTTCTAGATAAATAAAGGTACCTCAATGAGACTTTGCAATAAAATATTTTCAATAATTAAGTGACTTACCATTGGTCATTAAAAAAGATAGAATAAACTTAATATGAATCTTTCTCCACTTGGCAATCATAACGGATATTATGTTTCTCCTAAAATAAAAAAAAAATTGTCTTTGTGCTGTATTATATAACTTTATTATTATATTATATTATATTATATTATATTATATTATATTATATTATATTATATTATATTATATTATATTATATTATATTATATTACTGTATTATTGATGGTGAGAAAAAACAAAACTTGTGTGAGGGAGATTATTATTTTTTTAATTGTTTATGAAATGACACTGTCCTTCATGGGTTTTTTTAAGGTCTTTCGTCTTCACGGAAGACCTTATAGTGATTCTACTGTTTCTTATTATTATTATTTTTCCGCCCACTTAATATTTTGCACGCGATTTCTCGGAGACTACTGGGTGGATTTTCATGAAATTTACGGAAACAATGTGTTGTTATCTGAAGTTATTTTATCCGAGAGATTTTTTGGAAATTCGCTTCCGGTGCCAAGTTACGAACCATTTTCTGAAATTAAAATAACATTTTGTCCACGGATAATCTCAAGAACGGTAACAGATATCAACGTGAAACTTTCAGGGATTATAGATCGTGATAAGTACTATCCAGGACGCGACCTTTCGTTCGTTGTCAGGACTTCCTGTCGTTACCATATGCGAATTTAAACAGTCGAATTTTCTAACTTTTTTGTTTTCTAAAATTTTTCTGTTTTTTTTTTTTTTTGGAATGTTAATAGAGACCTTTCTTATAATGCTTACTATTTAATTTTTTTAAATATTGATAATCTAAACTCGAGATATTAACATTTGAAAATCTGAAGCGGGTCCAAAATGGCGGCTGTCTCAATCAACTCCGACATTTCGCGAGTAGGGGGTTAAAGAGGCAGCTGAGCGTTTGCTTGAACGAAAGTTACATAAGGATAAATGAAATGTAAATGGATGCTTTGATTGTCACGTAGTATTTACGTTGCATTTCTAAGTCAAACTAAAATTGGTTTTGGCTGGTTCTCAAAGTAGAAAAAGAAAAGACTAAATGTGTAAATGAAATAAGATAGTATACCTACTACCTTTTGTTTTGCACCACGGAAAAACAGATCTTAAATCATAGTTATAAGTAAAGTTAAAGAATACATGGATTGTCACGTCGTAGTTACGTTGCAATTCTGTGTCAAATTCAGTTTTAAGCCAATGTGTTCTCAAACGTCATCTATAACTGGTTTTGGCCGGTTCGCAAAGTAAAAAAGAGAAGACTACATGTACAAATGAAATACGATATCTACAACCTTTTGTTTTGCATAATAGAAAAAACAGATATTAAATCATGGTTATAAGTAATAGTTTTTCAAGAGACAATATATATAGTAAGTGTAAGACGTGACCTCTGTTTTCCCATGCGCACTTGTGTCATATTAAACTAATAGAAAAGACAAAGGTAAGAAAACCGTACTTTAAAAGATCGCTTAATGAATTTTATAGAAACATTTTTTTTCTCAAAGATCTGATGCAAGTTATTGAACATAAATGGTGTCTGATTCCTTGACCGTCGTAAAGCGATGTTTGTTTTTTGGCGAAGCATTCCAACACTTTCATGAAAGAGTAACTAATTGGAACGTTTTTTTTTATTAATTTCATTCAAGCTTTTACACCTTTTTAATAGAACATTCCAAAGAAAAGGCGCGAAGATTAACTCGTGGCGTTTGGCGCCAAATTGTGAATGGTGACCCGCCTTTCTTAATTCTAAGACAGATGCACTATTGCAGAAGTATATACAAGTAGATTTAGAGCAGTTGTCCCAATAGCGTAGTATTTAGCGCGTTGGATTTTCATGCTGGCGACTTGAGTTCAATCCCCCTTGTGTCCAATTATTTTTTTACTTTTTTCAGCTCGATTTTACGTTGTTTTTTTTTTTTTTAGAATCGGATGGAAGACCTCTCGTTGCTCGCAACGAGATTGTATCTAGTTTTGTATTTATATTTGTAAATATGATGTCAACAAAATAATTTCACCTTTCCTAGAATCATCTTTCATTGGCGTTTTGCGTGGGGTTCATATTCAAGGTAAATTGGAGATATACATCATTTTTCAAAATACGCTCGACTTATTAACGTTGTCATTAAATCTTTATTTCAAATAACAATCTGTCTAAATTGATAGGAGTGGGAATTGATGAATTGTTCATTGTTAATTTGATTAACATGTGCCGGAAATATCAGCATATACTTGTTACATATAATTACGTGATTCAAGATATAAAAATCGATACAGCCTTTTTTTTCTTGTTGAGAAAACTCTGTTGTCAATTAAAATCAAAAAACGTGTCTTTGATAAAGGTTTCAGGAAAATCCTCACCATTTTTGTTTTGTTTTTGATTTGTTTGTTGTTGTTTTCTTACAGAGTTTTTGAAAGTCACTGGTGCTCGTGTTATTAAAAAAGTCGTGGTTTGTCAATGATTATAGACACGTACTAAAATAGATATATTCTATTTTAGAATGAATTGCCATATTTAGACCCTAAATCATACCAGGCAAACAACTAAGAACATTCATTATGAAAGAAACATTGATGAAATATGACTATCACTGTTACATCAAAAAGCGTATTTTAATTAGATTCTAAATCTGAAGACAAAGATAATCTGTTACTTAATTTTTAGCTCACCTGAGCCAAAGGCTCAAATGAGCTATTCTGATAGAAATTTGTGCGTTTTCTGTCGTTGTTTAGTCGTCGTCGTCGTTGTTGTCATCTTCGTCCTAAATTTTTCACAATTTCATCTTGTTCTTCAGAACCACTGTGCAAATTTCAACCAAACTTGGCATAGAGTATTCTTGGTTCAAATGAATGACTATGTCCCCTTCAAAGGGGAGATAATCAAGTAAAAAAGCAATGGACCAGGAAAGACGAAAATTATTTGAGAGCTTCCTGGTATAGAGTAGATTCAATATTTGTTCAAAACTTGGCCAAAGAGATAGAGTGGGACTAAAGTTTACCATGGGAATCAATAGGGCAAATAATTTTTTAAAGAACAGCAGGGCCATGACAAGTCATATTAATTTGCAAAAATCCTTAGAAAGTAAAAATGCTCGAGATATACCGGTATTTAAACCATGGCCACTTAGGGTAGCATGAGGCGACGATTGGTGATCAAAGTATTACGCAGGAATATACCCAGTTAAGAACGTATCTTTGAAATTCTTCTTCTAAAGAACAGCGGGCCCGTAGTAAATAGTTATACTATTGTATGCAAGCATCCTCAGGTAGTAGATATACATGTATATGTGTTCAAATCATGGGCCATCTGGGGTATGGGTTGGGCAACAATATTAAGAGAACAAAGATTGACATGGTAATATATAGGAAAATACACGTATCTTTAAAAGTCAGCAGGATCATGATTAGACATACAAATATGCAAGCATCCTCAGGTAGATTTGATGGTCATAGGGTTATGGTGGGGCTACAACAGGGGGATAAGAGTTTTGAATATATGGGAAATTTATATTAAAAAATATGTTTTCAAAAGGAGGACTTCAATAAATAGTACAATATGCAAACATTCTTATGTTGTGTGAACACATTTTTTTTTCTTCAAATTTTGAGACTCGGGGTTAGGGTGGGGCAAAATTGAGAATCAAATTTTTACATAATGCACGTTTATAGGAAAAATTCTTTAAAAAATCTTCTTCTCTTTAACAGCAATTAACCCCATGTTAGTCTTACTCATATTGAAGCAGCTCGATTGTTGTATAGATTCGAGTACACTTAATTCATAACCTCTTGGGTCTAGGTTGGGGCCACATTATGGGATCAAAATTTTGCATGCGGGTAAATTTACGAGTAAAAAAAAAATCTTTCGAAGAAAGCAGGTCCAAGGTGAGCATTGTGGCCCATAGGCCTCTTGTAAGAAATGCATAAGACGTTGTGGAGGGATATGATAGTTTTCAATTTTAAGAAAATGAAAGAAAAAAGTAAGCCAATGAGTATGCTTAGAAACGTACCGTCAGAGAGAAAATAATATTCTAGTACTTCTTTAGTAAGGGGGGGAAAAAACTTTTCTTTAAGATGGAAATATTTTCTTGGCTGCAAAGAACCGCCATACTATTCATAGAAGTAATTATTTTGTTCAAGAAAAGTTTATACAGAAAAATGCAAATTATTGCTGGCTTACTTCAAACATAATAAGCGGTTCATTGATTGTTAAAAAATGAACATTACTACTATAGGTAAAAAAAAAAATGCCTATCTAAAGAAGAATTTTAATTTAATGAGTAATCTTGAAGATATGTTTGAAATTTAGTGGCTCACAGTAATTGTTTTTTTTAAAATATACATGTAATATTGGCATGTTGTTAGTGCATGTATCTTCATTTTATCGAGTATATTGAGTAAAACCTTTTGGGGCTAAATCAAAATACATGTAATGAGAAAACTACCTATCTAATTTTTACATAGTCTATGCTTTTTGGATTTTTTTTTTTTTTAACTAAAAAATATATATTTTTTCTTGACTTCTTCTTTTTCTTTAAACCAAAAGAAATATCCTTATTTAATGTAAATGTAGATCAATAATGATACTTCAAAAATTAGCTCATTTTTTAGAAAATAAAACATTTTATTGAGTTGAAATTAATGTAATACATGTATTGAAATATTTATTAGTAAAAATCAATGTTTTCGTCATAGAAAAGACATTTCAACAAATTCTGTAATTCATCACCTATTTTTTCCATGTTACACCAAAAAAAATCACACATTTCTTTCAGTCAAACCGTACCCCCCCCCCCCCCCCACCACCACCACCACCACAACCACCACCACCAAAAATATTTTTTTTTTTAAAAATCACTAGATTCAAAAGCCAAACCTATTTCATCTGTAAAAAATTAAATTGTGATGTACTAAGTCTTGAAAATCTAATTACCCTAAGCTCTGTTTTATTATTTCTTTTTTCACTAATGTTATATTTTGCCCTTCATAACCGATATTGCATATCATAGGCGGATCCAACATGCTATATTTAATGTCACCTAAAATTAAGAAATACAAAAATTCCAACCGGGGATTTGGTCCTTAATATTTTGTAGGAGTGTATATTACAGATTCCATCTCTAAATGACAAAGATAAAGTTTGTAAGAATGAACAATTGATAATAAATTTGTTAATATTTAACTTTTTAACAACGCGAAGAATTTGCATTTTCCCTCTTTGAAATTACAGTTTTTAAAAAATGCTCACACTTACACTTATAGTTATTAAAAATCCTTTCTCATATTCATCCTTAAACAAATTTTTTTGGCAAAAAACGAAAAACTTTTATGTAAGCGATTATATTAATACCATTGATCACCCACTGGCGCCGTAACTGAAGCATGCAGTGTCGGATGATTAAAAACGCTCCATATTGTGGTTAATAGACAGAAAAAAGCTCAGTTTTTGTAATTATTTTACGAAATTGATATTTGACATAGAGTTGATATATTTATGTGTCGCTCAAAGATATTCTATTAGCATGAAAGGTAAAGATGCAAAGTCTTGAAACATTCTTATTGATGCATTTAGACAATGTGGCTAGTGGTACTGGCTAGTAGTACTCTTGTTTCTTCGGAAAAAATAAGCCACATAAATGTGGCGAAGTCAGAGTGACACGGTAATCATATTTTAATTAAGATTAAAGATTATCATTCATGACGCGAATATACCACATAGGTGAATTGATCATCACTACTCTATAAGACTGTCCCACTACATTGATCGAATATTTTACACTGAAAAACCAAGGGCAAATACCAGACAAAGCATCTCTGTCTTCATTTAACACATAGGCGTCGGAAGCAAATTGAAGGGGGGGGGGCTAAACCAACAAAAAACGTTTGGGGGGCTAAGCCCTAATTATCAATGCCTATATCAATCCCTAGCCCCCCCCCCCCCCCCCCCCCGGTTCCGACGTCTATGCAACACCTTACAAGTATTATACAACACTCTCACTACTGTACTATTTTAGGGGAAAAAAATAAAAGAATTAAAATTATTTTTACATGAGTTAATTTATACAAGTGCAATTAGTATTTTAATGACCCAAACAGAAGATGCAGTATCGGATGATTAAACAAGAGGCCCATGGGCCACAACGCTCACCTGAATAACTTTGGCCCTGCTGTTCTTCACCAGATGATCTTTTTGTAATACTTATTGTGGCCCCGCCCTACCCACGAGGGTCATGATTTTAACAATTTAAAATCTACACTACCCTAGGATGTTTCCATATAAGTTTCAGCTTTACTGGCCAAGAGGTTCTTGAGGAGAAAATTTTTGAAGATTTTTCCTATATATTTCAATGTAAAACTTGGATTCCCTATTGTGGCCCCGCCCTACACCCAGGGGTCAAGATTTGAATTCTTTAGAATTTACGCTGCCCCAGGATGCTTCTACAAAAGTCTTAGCTTTTCTGACCAAGTGGTTCTTGAGAAGAAGATTTTTTTTTTCTGTATATTTCAATATAAAAATTGGATTTCCTATTGTGGCCGCGCCCTGCCCCCAGGGGTCATGATTTTAACAATTTAGAATCTACACTACCCAAGGATGCTTCCACATAAGTTTCAGCTTTTCTGGCCTAATGGTTCTTGAGAAGAAGATTTTTAAAGATTTTTTCTATATATATCAATGTAAAACTTTGATTCCCTATTGTGGCCCCGCCCTTCCCCCGGGGTCATGATTTTAACAATTTAGAATTTACACTACCCCAGCATGCTTCCACATAAGTTTCAGTTTGTCTGGCTAAGTGGTTCTTGAGAAGAAGATTTTTAAAGATTTTTTTCTATATATTTCAATGTAAAACTTGGATTCCCTATTGTGGCCCTGCCCTTCCCCCGGGGGTCATGATTTTTACAATTTAGAATTTACACTACCCCAGCATGCTTCCACATAAGTTTCAGTTTGTCTGGCTAAGTGGTTCTTGAGAAGAAGATTTTTAAAGATTTTTTCTATGTATTTCAATGTAAAACTTGGATTCCCTATTGTGGCCCCGCCCTTTCCCCGGGGGTCATGATTTTAACAATTTAGAATCTACACTACCCTAGGATGCTTCAACATAAGTTTCAGCTTTTCTGGCCCAATGGTTCTTGAGAAGAAGATTTTTAAAGATTTTTTTCTATATATTTCAATGTAAAACTTGGATTCCCTATTGTGGCCCCGCCCTTCCCCCGGGGGTCATGATTTTTACAATTTAGAATCTACACTACCCCAGGATGCTTCCACATAAGTTTCAGCTTTTCTGACCCAGTGGTTCTTGAGAAGAAGATTTTTAAAGATTTTTTCTATGTATTTCAATGTAAAACTTGGATTCCCTATTGTGGTTTCAGCTTTTCTGGCCCAGTGGTTCTTGAGAAGAAGATTTTTTAATGACCCCGCCCTATTTTTGTCTTTTTTTGATTATCTCCCCTTGTAAGGGGGTTTGGCCCTTTATTTTAACAATTTAAACTCCCCTTCACTCAAGGATGCTTTGTACCAAATTTGGTTAAAATTGGCCCAGTGGTTCTTGAGAAGAAGTTGAAAATGTGAAAAGTTTACAGACGGACGGACAGACGGACGGACGGACGACGGACAACGGGTGATCAGAAAAGCTCACTTGAGCTTTCAGCTCAGGTGAGCTAAAAAGCTTTTCAAAAGGAACAAATAACGTATTTTCACTTCGTTACAACTCCTTTATAAAAAAAAAAAAAAAAAAAAAAAAAAAAAAACTATAGGAGAATAGCATTTTTGAAGAATTCAAAATTATCCTAATTTTAGTAAACATTGCACAGTGTTCATCCAAATCAAATCTTAATAAATGGAATTATGTATCTTATTGTACATGTATCTACTTGTGTTCCAAGTTTTATTGAAATCAGACGACCACTGTAGGAGAAATAGCATTTTGAAAGTATTTTCTAACCAGTAGAGTTAACAAGAGGCCCAGGGGCCACATCGCTCACCTGTTCACTTTGGCTAGGAAAAAGCAGAAATCAGTTCAGTATTGAAAAGTTTAAATATAAAAGTGGTTCGTGGAATGGGGGGGGGGGGTCGATTTGAACAAACTTGAATCTACGCTTCCTAAGGATGATTTTGAATTAATATGACACATAATGGCTTTGCTGTTCTTAAAGTTCATAAACCCTCTGTTCACTTAAACGAAATGTTTCTCTAACGCCCCTGATTTTCCAAAAGAAAAATATTTTATAAGTAAAATGCATACAATTTTAACATAGCTTGCGGGGCAAAATTAGACAAAAAGGCATTTAAACTTGACAAATTTATAAAGAAATAATAGACATTTATCCAATTAAGAGTTATCTCTCTTATCAGAGTATCATTGATCCTTAAGAATTTTTTTTAATTGATATATCCTTTATATTCCTTATAGCTATGATCCCCTGTCATGGACCCTCTATTCTCCTTGGGGTCATGGTTTGAACAAAGGATGCTTTTATATTATTATGAACAATCATGGTTTTGCTGTTCTTGAGAAGAATTTTGAAGATTTTTCCTATGTATTCCTATGTAAATTTTGATCAACAATTGTGGACTCATCCTACCCCCTAGGGGTCATGATTTGAACAAACTTGATTTTACACTACCTGAGGATACTTCCACATAAATATGACCAATCATGGCTTTGCTGTTCTTGAAAAGAAGATTTTTAAAGATTTTTGCCTATGTTTTCCTATGTAATACTTTGATTGCCCATTGTGGTCCCATCCTACCCCCGGGGGTCATGATTTGAACAAATTTGAATCAACACTACCTCACCATGATTCCCCATAAGTTTCATATTGTCAAACACAGTGGTTCTTGAGAAGAAGATTTGATGCCATTAATTTTTCACGAATTCATAATTATCTCCACTTAGAAGAAGGCGTGGCCCCTTCATTTGAACAAACTTGAATCCCCTTTACCAAAGGATACTTTGTGGCAAGTTTGGTTGAAAATGGCAAAGTGCTTCTTGAGAAGAAGATGAAAATGTGAGTGTACGATAAGGACGACATTTCGATCAGAAAAGCTCACTTGACCCTTCGGCTCAGGTGAGCTAAAAATTGAAGGAGCAGTCATGCTTTAAAAGAATTTCAAAGAAATTTTTATTTTAAGTAACAATGGCAACACTCTTCCTGGAAATCAAACTGATACACAGAATAATGTATCCTAGCACAGTCTACTTTCAAAGTCTTATTGAAATCGGACCAAAACTGTAGGATGTAGCGTTTTGAAAGAATTTCAGAGAAATTTCTTTTTTTTAAGTATTCATAGGAACATTGTTTGACAAAAATCAAAAACAGATAATTATATAGATATTTGTTTCTTTGTATAGTCTACTTGTATACCAATTCTTACTGAAATCAGACCAAGAAGCATTTTGAAAGAATTTCAAAGAAATGTATCTTTGTATAGTCTATTTGTGTATTAAGGAGGTTGGATCCTGCCATCAAAAGTAATGAGAATTTTTTATCAAGTATATTTTTAGAATTTATACACATAGCTGTATTAAAAATCAAAACAAAAAATGGGGGTCAATGCGCTTCTTTTGGCGCTACAGAGCATTTAGTTTGACCTTTTTGCACTGTAAATACGTCTTACACATAAATCAGTTTTTAAAGTTTTTCCTTCAATATTTTTTGTTCAAATAAATTATGATGAACAAACACAGTCTTATTTCATCTTAAATAGACACATTAAAATTTGAAACAACGAAGAAATTTTCGAATTACTCCGCATGTTCAATTATTTGACCTTTTTGCACTCAAACATTTTCATTTTTCTGGCATTAAAAATTTAACAAGCAAAAAAATCATTTGAAAGTAATGACATTTTACTGAATTTAAGAAGAATGGTTAAAAGTATCGTATATATTCAGAAAAGAAAATTAAAAGTGGGGGTCTGTGATGTTAATTTTTAGATATTACTAAAATAGTGCTAATTTTAAGCTTAAATTAGGGCTATTTTTTTCTTCATTTCAACAATATATTTGCTATATTTATCAAATATGATGATAGAATTCATGACAGTTTATTTAATAGATAATTTAGGACCAGTATAAAACAGTCCACTGCACAAAATAACTATGTGTGCAGCCTGCATGTAAAAATAGGAATCCAAACTTAACATACTTTAAATACTTCGAAAGAGAAAAAATGATCATTTTCTTCTAAAAAACCTTCCGCCACAAAATATAGTTCCTCACTTAATGCTTTTGGTATGGAATTTAATCATGGAGTTTTAACTGAATATAGTTAAAATGGCATTGTAGAATCCAAATCTATTGCAAGAATTAAAACATTATGCAGAATTTTTGAAATATAGATTAAGATAAGAATCTGCTCAAAAGCTCAGGAGCGAACCTCGTTAAGTCTTATTGAAATCGGACCAAAAGTGTAGGAAGAGTATCGTTTTAAAAAATTCCTAATGGATAGAGAACAATTTTAGTTTATTTAAACATAGGTAATCAAAGATTACAAAGCTCACCTCGACGAATGTTATCTATAAGTAAGGCATATATCACATCATATTCTTTTTCTAGTTAGTGTACATCCAAGATCAATATCCATGCAAGTTTGTTTTAAGTAGGACTTATAGTTACTTGGAAATAGACCTGCTCAAAAAACTTTTAACCTGTTTACTAATCAAGAAAATTTGGTCAGTTCCAACATCCAAAGCAAGTCTGGAAATTTTCATCCTTAGATGCACCATCTATGCAAGTTTAATCATAACAGGCCATAATATTATACAGCTACTCCAGAATAAAAACTTTAATCTGGTCACTCATCTGGAAAATGTTGGTCAGATTCAGAATCCAAATCCAAAGTGTGGTAGTGTCCATCCCTAGATACATCATCCATGCTAATTTGGTTAAAATAAGGCTAAAATTTACTCATGAGGAAAATCTAGGTTGGATCCAGCATCTGAAGCAGGTTGGTTAGTGTACATCCCTAGATGCATCATCCATGAAAGTTTGGTCCATGTAGGGCTTATAGTTACTTGGGAATGCGCCTGCTCCAAAATCTTGACCTGGTCACTCATCTGGAAAATCTAGGTCAGATCCAGCATCCGAAGCAAGAGTGATAGTGTCCATCCCTAGATGCATCAATCCATGCAAGTTTGGTCAAGGTAGGGCTTATAGTTACTTGGGAACGGACCTGCTCCAAAAATTTCAACCTGGTCATTCATCTGGAAAATTCAGGTCATATCCGGCATCCAAAGCAAGTGAGGTAGTGTCCATCCCTAGATGCATCATTGAAGCAAGTCTGGTCAAGGTAGGGCTTATAGTTACTTGGGAACGGACCTGCTCCTAAAACTTTAACCAGGACGCCTACGCTAACACCGACACCGTCTCGATTTCGTAGAGGTGAGCTAAAAATGGTAAAGATCTTCTAATTAAACATGCTCTTCTTCTTTACCACATGAACAAGAACAAATTCTATAATATGTAATTTATAGTTACTTGTGGACCTGCTCCAAAAACTTTAACCTGGTCATTCATCTGGAAAATCTAGGTCAGATCCAGCATCCGAAGCAAGTGTGGTAGTGTCCATTCCTAGATGCATCATCCATGCAAGTTTGGCCCAGAAAGGTTTGTAGTTACTTGGGAATGGACTTGCTCCTAAAACTTTAACTGGGACGCCGACGCCGAGGGTATAGCATAAGCTCATCTCGACTTTGTCGAGGTGAGCTAAAAATGGTAATGAAAGATCTTCTAATTAAACATGCTCTTCTTCTTTACTACATGAACAAGAACAAATTCTATAATATGTAATTTATTTATTATCAGTCAACATGATTACCACCCTATTACAGTACTTCTGACAATGGCACTGATGGAACCTCTAAATTATTATATCTATATATATAGTTCACATTTCAATCCCTAAAAAGCCCAATGCATACATCAATCTTGCAAAACTCTGACATATATATAAGGCTAGCCAAGATCTTCTTTGATGTTAAGTAACTAACAAAACAAAAAAAAAAAATTGTGTCATATATCTGTTCGCAGCTGTGACAAATTTTACTTTATATAGAAAAAAATATAATATTGCTGAGATTTTTCTGTAGACACCAAGGATAATTTAATTACAGAGATGATCAAATTTTTTCTGTATAAAAATTATACTCTGACAAATGTTCAATACATGTACTTCCCACACTTTTATTATCACAGATGTTGAAACTCTCTATCTACCATTTCAATAGAGAATCAAACATTTCCAAGTTTTCAAAAAAGACAAAAATATCCTAGTTTGCTTTCATTCTCAAGTTCATGATTGACATAAAAAAAAAATTGTTTACATGTATTTGGAGATGCTGTTTGTCCTGTACTTATATAATAAGCATATATATACAACACACACAGAACACCTGAGACCCCCCCCACCCCCCCCCACAAGTATACAGGTGCTTCTGTCATTAGGGTGTCAACATAATGAATTTTGTGATTATAATGCCAGAACTCCATAAATATGGGCCACAGATTATAATTTACGATACGGAATACTCCACATTTCACTGAAAATAAGGCGATGTGTATACACCTACACATAGTTGCAATATTACAGAACATGAAAAACTCATGACAATGATGTTGAAAAGTAAAATTCCAAGCAATGACTAGATGTACATCTATGAATGGGTTGGTTGATTCACAACAGTACTGTACATTTGTATGGGTTTTCAGTTTCAACAAAGTTGTATGTGCCATTCTGCAAAGACATGTATAATGCAAACAGTATTAACTTGCCAATATTTACTTACAATACATGCAGCCATAAAACAATGCATCACACACTGTATACAGTTACAAGTTGAAGAAAAAAAAAAACAAAAAAAAACATGCATCCTGAAATGATGCTGATTTGCAATTAATTTTTTTTCTACATAAATTTACATTACTTTAGTACAAATTCAATCCCCAGAGATTTGCAAATTGTTTCTTTTAATAGTGTAGACAGGAGGGTTAAAACTGGTGTTTGCCAAAATATTTTAAGACTTCTTGAATTTTTGGGGGTTTTTTGATTGGCAACTTTGCATAAAATCAAACATCTTTAAAAATCAATACATATGAATTTCATAATGTAGACTTTTACATGTAGACAGGCATTAACATTATCAATTACCTGTAAATAATCAATAATAATGATATCAAATGCAAGAAGGTCATGTAAAGTTAACTTCAGTCAATCAATGTTAATTTAAATAGAGCACCACCCAACTGACTGTCATATGCAATAATTACATTATAAGGGGTGTGGGCTAGCTTACTTTAATGTTATTGCAAAGTGGAGAAACAAATTAAAATTCTGATTTTCAGACTCATAGATCATTGTGACACCTTCCCTTTTAACATATTGAATGGCATTTTGTTAGGACAATGTATCCCTGTATGCAAAAACTGCAAGTTTTGTTTGAAATAATACACAGTCAACTAGATTTGCTGACTCCAGTATTTCTGACAAGTTTAATGACTTTGTGAGCCATGGATGCTCAGAAGGGCAGTTTGTTAGGAAGTTAAGTCACCATTAAACCCACACAGAAATTTAATTCAATTTACCCTCAGTCAGTAGATTCGACTCTAGTTAAAATAAGTTCCTGTGACATTAGTTATGGTATTACATTGTGTTCTTGAATACACAGCTACTCTAACATAGAAAGCAGATCTATAATAGACCAATATCTGTACATAAATGAACATGATTCACACAGAGTAAAATAAATTTTAAGTATTTGAACATTTTTTAAAAGAGCAAATTAACATTATGTATATTCATACACTAAGATGTCTATAAGTAGAAACACTCCCTAAAGCAACATTTACAGCAGGTATAATCTAGATGCAATAATAGGTCAACTATTAAATCATAAATTTTATTAAGGTTACAGTGGGATTATGAGATAAATATGAGGGATGTGCAGACAAGTTTAAGCATTAAACATCAACTTCATGAAAAACAACTTTCATACATGAATTATGCCATGTGACATAAAAATATGATTTTAAGCTTGCGTACCAACAAAACAAAAACTTAAAGAATTTGACAAAGTTATATTAACACACAGCGGGCAATTAGTGTATATGTTTTCAAAAACATTTGGCAGAGACTAAAATATTTCCAATCTTATTTTCGATGTAAAATGAGTATTTTCTGAAATTTTTATAAAATAATTTTGAAAAAAATTATAAATTTAATCATTTCCGCGTGCAATAGCAAACATTCACATGTACAAATTATTCCTCTTCATAAAACCTAATTTTATGTGTCTAAGCCTGTAGATACTTATTACTTACACTGTAAAAGGTATACTTTCCAAATTTGGGACCAGGTTTTATAATGTCTCAATAATGGTAAACCGAAGAGCAGAATGAACATTAAATTATTTTATAAATTCATTACGACACTACTCCCTAAAGAAGAAAGGATCACTTATAACCCAGTCTCAATCAATGATTCTGGGAAAAAAGAAGAATTTTTCTTGTGTTTGTTATCTATTAAATACATTTGTTATCCTAATATTAAATCTGTGTGCATTGTTACAAATAGATTGTGAAAATGACCAAGCCATCCCAATATATTATTACTTCCATATATCTTTAACTTTTACATACAAAATTCAGATTAATTTACAGCTCAAGTCAACACAATCATTTAACCTTATTTAGCTATTTTTCCTGGGCATGTCTAATGCCTGAAACTTAAAATTTGGACGGATCCCATTTCCAAACTTGTTCTGTTTGTGAATGTCCAATAGATAGCACTAAAACCCACCTCAGTATGGGTACATGTTAAGGTGTTCTGAACTTTTTAATATATAAGGATCAGGATAAAAATGTTTTGGAAATTAAAAGCATACATACACTCATATGCCCAATATTCCTTATGTGCTTGTTTTTTTTTTTTTAAGTATTATTCTAAATTAAGGACAGATGATATACTTTTTTTTTAAATCATGAAAATAACAACTAAAGTTGTGTTTATATATGAAAATTGAATAAGTTTAGCTGCATAGGTTTTTTAACTTTTCATTGGAAGTTACACAATAATACATGTATCTTATAAAGTGGTGAAAAGTTGTATAGATTTATAAGGGTGACAGCAAAAACCAAAATATGTCCAAGAATATATAACTACCCAAGCATCCATGTTTTTTTTTGTTTGCATCATCTGTCCTTAAGTTATATTAAATTCATTGTATGGGGTAAAATATAAACTATATCAAATAATATACATTTATACTATAACAATAACTATGCCAAGGATGATCATCTGGCTTTGAAAAAAAAAATTATAAAGCAACAAAGAGATTTCCTCCCAAAATAAACTGTATAACAGTACAATGATCTCATCATTATATCATACATACACAACACATGAAAAATAACAACAAAATCAATAAATATTTAAGATATGATGTACAGTAATTTTCTTCCTTAAACAGAGCATATTGTGAAACTCTGGTTATACAGAATATATATAGTACCTCAGCAATAGTCCATACACATATACTGTACATACATTTCTATTTAAATATTCCTCTCATGCCATACTTTATAGCCTATGAACATTGAGGACAATGCACTTCTTTCTCTCTCTCTCTCTCTCTCTCTCTTATCCTTTTCTCTCATTCCTGTGTTTAATGATGAATTCACACAAAAACCAAGAGTTGCTTTCCTTGTTCATTCATTTTCATGTACAGCCTTGCAGTTTTTTGGACATCCTTCAATGTACATCTTTTGGCATTTATAATACAGTTTGATAAAAATGTATTCATATTTGATATTTTTCACTGATCAAAAGACGTACAAGTCTAACCCTACTGTGAAACAAGAATACTCCAAACAGTATAAAACATGTCCGTCATCAGTTCAACAAACTAAAGTTCAAGATGCCAAGAGGCATACTAATAATAGGGAATCTTTTTCTCAAGTATGAGCCCATACAGCACTACTGCCTAAGTTACATCCAAGTTCTGAAATTTACATGTCAAATTCCTTTGGTTTACTAGTCTTAACATTTATTCAACACATGAAATTCCTATCCTATGGTCATATGAAACCTTTGTGTCTTGAATGATCTTTGAAACCAATCTGGCTCAGATGAATGATACAGACAGCACCATACAACACTTTGTCCAATGATTTGGTAGATTACCATAATGCAAATAACCACACATGTCTTGACCAAGGAAAGCAAATCATTGAATATATTTACAAAATATTCCAGAGTTTCGATATTATACTAAGACACAAGGGCAATGTCTTTGGTTTGCCTTCTTCATGATTCTAGAGCTCTGCCCTTCAACACATGGATATGGTGACATTGATGCCAAGGTTGCCATGATCGGCAAATAACTGGGCAATGTTTGTATCAAACACGAGACAATCACTGGCAATGATGGCTGACTGTACGCCATCATGAATACTGCGGGGTGTGGCTTCCCATGACAGACGTCTGCGATGACCATTTAGCTCCAGTCTGAAAGTTCAAAACAAGAACATAGAGTTTTGTGCATTTAGAAAAAAAACTTATGTAACTAAGAGTTCTAGATTTGCTATCTAAGACTCAACAAGCCTCATTTTTCACTCAAACATATAAATGATCCTGATAATCCTACCCACATGTATAACCCCTCCTCCTGAATTAAATTCCTACCTGTAAGCAAAATTCTCAGCCTGTTTGCGTGTGCCAATCAGCTGCACAATGGCATAGAACATTTGCTGACCTTCCAATTTCTCCTGTTTCTCCAGAACCAGCATAAAATTATGACCAAAACAGGACTGCATCATAACCCAGTCCACAGCTCCAGGGAGGTTTATATCAGTTGCCAGGAATACAATGTCTTCACCTAGAAACATCAGATCAGAAATGGTTCCAGCAAAAACTAAACAACAAATTGATCACGTCTGCTGTGAAATATACACGTATATTCCAAAAATAAACCAAGTTGATTTTTGGTCAAGAGATAGAGAGGCTGACATATTCCTCCAGCTACTTGCTCACAAACTGGACTGACATTAATAATGACAAACCATAAAAGACACCATATGGTAATAGTCTTTAACACAGAAATAAAAATAAAGTCAAAGTTGTGATATTTTGTGATTTAGGACTAAAAATGATGCTGGTTTAAACAAATACACTTTACCTACCCTGAAGTGTGGTGATGCTTTTATGTTGCTGCATCAGATGCTGCATAACCTGTTCCAGAGACCCCTGCCATTTACACGAGGCACCAGGACAGGGGCAGCAATATGGTCTGTAAAGAGATAGCTTTGATGATAGGAATTGTATTATACATGTACATTGTTTTTGGAATAGTGCAGAAAAGATAATAATAAGACAACCATTAATAAACTGTTCATTTTTGACACTTTCTCATGAAAGTGTGTTGAGACTCGTTTACTTTCTGACAATATGAAGACAAGAAATGATATATCTGAATTCTACTCAGAACCTTTGATTTTAATATATTCAAAATGCTTGGCCACAACCAAAAAAGAAAATAGCTGTACCCTTAAAGTCACAGTTTCAAGAATATTCATTTATTCTAACCTATCGACCTAAAAATCCTTCTGTATACTAAAATACTAACAGCATATCAGATTTTAACATTTTCCTACGGCATCATGGCCAAATCAAAAAATGCCCCCTCTTATGACTTTTGACCTTACCTGTATTCACAGGTTTCTTCATGCTCTTGTTTGTCTGTGTGGAGGAGGGTTACAGGACAACCACTGGAGGAATATTTGCAGGGGAACATTACTGTAGTGGCCACTTTCTCCATGGCCAGGTTCCTGATGTTGCCTACATGAAACAGAGACATGGGACATATACAATAATCCCTGTGAACAGTGTTTTTCTTCAAATAGCTTTAAAGAAAAAGCCCTTTTTTGTCTATTTTGGGAGAAATTTTACACAGAAATCTTAAAAGTTATTTGAAAAAATATACTAGTAGCTAATTTTGGGAAAAAAATGACTACATTTCCTAGGGGAAACTGCCTCCATTGGTAGTTTTCGATCATGAAACACACTGGTATATTCATGATTATTTGAGGATATACAATGTATTCATGTTAGTTTCCTGTTTCTATCATTATTCAGATTTTATTCATCAGATTCCACAATTTCTGGGGATTTTAAATAAAACTCTTTTTACATGTAAAAAAAAATACACAGACCTACTCTAAAATTTTGGAATTTTCATTATTACAGTGTATTCAATAACTTTTTAAAAAAAACTTTTCACTCCCTAAATCAACGCTTTGAAAGACATGTAAAGCATTAACTCTTTGATGTTTTTCTCTTTAATATTATCTTATGATAACATCTTCCTTACCTAGAGGTCCACGACATGTTGGACACATGTTTAGTTTTTGTTTACAGGCCTGGCAGACAATATGACCACTCTGACACTGGGTGATGGGTGGCAGTGCATAGTCGAAGCAGACAGGACATTCAAAGAGGGAAGCAAGGTCCGAGTTACTGCTCCCTGCTGCAGCTGTTCAAAGAGAATGGATCACTGTTAAAGTTATATCAATAGAATGAAGTGTGTAAGTCTGTATTTATAAACACTAATTTTAAAAAAAGGGGTCAAGGTCACAGGAAAGGTCAAGGTCAAAAAATGTTGATGCAGTTGAATAAGCTACATCAATATGTATCAGTATATGAAGATTGAAAAAAATTTTCTTGAATAGTTTCTTTGAAATTGAGTTTTGAACTGAGCTAAATGCAAAGCGTGATGGAAGGACAGATGGAAGGATGGACATGACAAACACTATATGCCCCAGCCATATTCATGGTGGGACATAACAAAAAGGCCCATGGGCCACAACATTTAACTGAGTAACAATGGCCCTTCTGTTCATCAGCAGATTCTTTTCCCTATATACTCTTTTACATGTATGTATATCTTACTGTATGAGATCACAAACTGTGGCCCCTACTTACCCAAAGTGGGTCATGATTTGCATACACTTGAATCTGCATTACTTGAGGATGCTTCCTTATAAATATGACTATAATGATTAATCATGGCTTTGCTGTTCTTGAAAAGAAGATTGATTTTTAAAGATTTTTCCTATGTATTCCTATGTAAGACTTAGATTGCCTATTGTGCCCCCCCCCCCATCCACCTTGGGGGTCATGATTTGAATAAATTAGAATATACACTATCTGAGGATGCTTCCATATGAATATGACTAATCATGGCTATGCTGTTCCAGGGAAAAAGATTTTTAAAGATTTTTCCTTTGTTTTCTTATGTAATACTTTGATTGCCCATTGTGGCCCTCCCTACCCCCAGGGGTCATGATTTGAACAAACCAGAATCTACACTACTTGAGGATGCTTCCAATTAAATATAATTGATCATGGCTTACTGTTCTTGAGAAGAAGAATTTTAAAGATTTTTTCCCTTAATTTATATTAACATGTAAAACTTTTATCACCCACAGTGGCCCCACCCTACACCCTAAGGGTCAAGATTTGAACAAACTTGAATCTACACTACCTCAGGAAGCTTTCACAAGAGTTTCATCACATAATTTTCTCCGGCCATGTGGTTCTTGAAAAAAAGATTTTTATTAAAGCAACCCCACCCATTTTCACTATTTCTTAATTATCTCCCCTTGGAAGAGGATGTGGCCCTTCATTTGAACAAACATGAATCCCCCCACCCCACCCCACCCAAGGTACTCTGTGCTAAGTTCAGTTGAAATTGGCCCCGTTTTCTGGATAAGGTGAAATTGTAAAAAGTTTATGACAACAACAACGACAACAGAAAATGGACAAATTTTGATCCGAAAAGCTTAATTGAGCCTTTGACTCAGGGTGAGTGAACAACAAACACAAGACCAAGAATACTAAATAAACTTACCAATCATTTCAGTTTGCAAATCAGGCATATTGTTGCACATTTTGAATAGTGTGTGTTTCCTCACACATCCAAAAATCACAATTCTACACAAAATAACTTATTTTTCTAGACCCATTCAAAGAAACAAATGCTTTCTCCATAAAAAAAAAAGTGATAATTGTGTCCATTTCTCCACATTTGCATACTGACGTAATTAGCAAATTATCACTTCTGATATGATACCTTTGGAAAAAATCAATTTTTCCTGCTGACTTTGTCCACATTATTTACAAGATGTTACATTCTAAATATGCATGTTGACTTTATCAATGCCTCTTCAATAATGCAAATCTCAATTCTTGGAGTAACCCTTCAAATATGATTGAAGGGCAAGATTAGCACAGATGGGATCTGAGTGTAGGAAAAATGAAAAGTTGGATCACCCGGAATTGTGCAACTTCCTTAGATGAGTAAAGTATTTCACTTTTATAATATATACATGTATCATCTAAAACATACGTCAAATCTAAGTAGTCTCAAAATAATCTTGGTCTTAAAAAACATGCTTAAAATAACTTATACAAGTACATTGTTTTACTTGTAATGCCTGAGTCTGTCACTATTTTTTTTTACTGCTATACAGATAGAGGATATTCAATGTTTTGTATATGAATATGGAATTTATTTCACAAGTGGGACAGGATCAGGGGTTGAAATTTTCCTGGAAATCACTAGCCCAGGGGCTACTGGTCAGTAAAAAATTAATAGCCCAAACCTCAAACTAACTAGCCCCACAATTTTTCATGTAAAAATGAAAAAATAACAAATTAAAGTTTCAAATACTTTGGTGATAGAAACAAATTAAATTAGTTCTTAGTCAAAAGAATTCAGTCTACACAGAACTGAATTTTTTTTCTGTTCTGCTAGTCTGACGGACTATCGTTACATTAAAATTAGCTAGCCCGAGTCTTAAAATGACTAGCCCTGGGCCTCGGGCTACTGTATATTTCAACCCCTGAGGATTTTTTGATACTGGGGTACTTACACGAGTGCAAAGATCGAGTGAAAATATCAAAAAATCCTGTCTCAGGAGTGAAATAAATTCCATATTCATCTACAAAACATTGAATTTTCTGTTTATTACATTTTCTTAGATTTTCCCTTTGCCTCTGTGTTTTTGTAACACAGTGTCATAGGCTGTGACATCATAGTTAAGCGGTTGAGATGTCATAGCAAAGTAATTGCGAGATTGAAAAATGTTGTAAACATGGATTTTTAATAACATACTTGGAAAAACTTTGGCAGTATAGCTATTAGTCTCTGTCAGAATGGCTTATTAACTCTATCTTATAACAGACCAGGGATTTTTTTATAAAAAAATTGGAAGTTTTGCCGCACTTCTGATATTCTCATACTGTGAGAATACCATTTTGATATCCTTTCACACTGTGTCAGAATATCACTTTTCTTCAATAAATAAATTACAGTATTTCACTGTTGAAAATGTTATAAATTATCTACCGGTATATTCTGTGGTTTGATTTTGAAAATGAATCATGACAGCACTGGTAAATTATATTATCATGCACATGAAATGTTACAACCTTTTCAAGACAGACATATTAATAAGTATACAACAATTGTTTCCATGGAGCTAAGTGTTACAGTCACAGATTGAATATGGAGGTGGGTACTAATTTTTAAAGTCCTTTGCAGGTTATCTTGGTTCCAATTTGTATCTATATTTTCAGCTGTGGACAAGTGGATTGACACTGTTTGTGGTACATGTATTCGTCTTCATATCCAAAGGCACAAGATGCAACATTACTGGGCTCAACACTTGTTATATTTCAATTGTTACCATCCTTTAGGACAATCATCTTACAAAAATCACAATATCAATACAGAATTCAGGCTGCTCATAAAAAATTCACCCCTAACAAAAAATTGAATTCTTTTGTAAGAACAAAAATGTGTGCTATAATTCAACCCACAAATATTCGGCAAAAATCTAAATTCTACTCCTTTTTCAGTGATAAATACATCTAGCAACTATGGTAACAGAATATTTTCACTGAACTCATAAATTTAATATCAGGTTTGTCCAGATGAAGGTCAACCTTGAAAAGTCCAGGTGATCATGGTGATGATTGTGACTGTTGAAACCTGACATCATTTGGTCAGACTGGAGTTAAAACATTCTCAGAGGCAACTTCAGTTACCAGCCTGCCAACCTGTCCATAAACAGATAATCCAACCAGACCACATGCATCTCCAAAAGTATTAAAGAACAGTGTATTTAATGGTAAGGCTGATGGTGGGGTGCCAGGGGTGGGAATAGTATTAATCAAGAAATTATCAGATTGTAAAATTTTCCACGTTGGAAAATCAATCAATCAATTGGATTTTTTAAGAACATATGCAACGTAGATTGAACTTTATTGTCTTTTTCCCTGGATTTGTTTAGTAATTTTTATATATTTTTCTTTGAATTACACAAGAATTTTCATCAATTGATATCTTTTCAAAACCCCCTGGTATTGCATGTTGATTTTTTGTCTACGAACATCTGATGGCACTATAATCTTAAGAACATCTTGAAAAAATATCAGTAGGAAAGGGTACGTTGCATATGTCCTTAAATTCCAAGAACCTTAAGTCCTTAGGTGCAACAACAATGCACACACATTTATTCATAATAATTATATATTATCAGAACAAACTAACCTAGTGCAGCTTGTGTGTTGGAGATATTTGTAGTTCCGACATTGTGTATTTGCTGGCGGGGTTGTTTTCCCGAGGAAGAAGGCTGACGACTCAGGCTCATTATAGCTGTCTTCTTAACGAGGACAAGCTAGGAGCTGTAAAAATGAAAGGTTATCATTTATAAGCAAATTATTAGCATAAAAATAAAGAAATATATATATATATATATACAATCTAATAGGTATAAATCCTTGCAAGACAGAGGATCAATATATATTGGTATAACTAATATTATATGCAGACCTATCAAATTTTTAGTCCAAGATTGGGAATGTCAATTTCAGAACAAATTAAACAAATGAAGAGTCAGAAGTTTCTGGTGTCAGAGATTGTACTCTATTAGTATTTAACAGTTCATTGAAATCAGGCTAAAACTGTAGGAGTAGCATTTTGATAGAATTTCATGATTTTTTTTTTTTGGAAACCATATGACTACACCACTCAACAAAACTGAAAACAGATATAAGAATTTTGTATTCTGTTTACTCTATTTGTATACTGAATTTTAATCAAATCAACCCAAAATTGCAGGAGGAATTTTATTTTGGGTGACCCTGGCAACACAGTTGAATTATGTCTTGAAGTAGTCTTCTCTACTTGTGTACCAAGTTTTATTTATATCAAACAAATTGAGGAGTACCATTCAAAAAAAAAAATTAACAAACAAAAAAAAAAGTCGACCATGTTGACAGACAGGTGATGCACACTTTACTATAACAGATCGATCGAGCTCCAGTATAGGTACTGTAAAAGTACTTTTTTCAAGGGGTCATAATTCCGCGGAATCACAATTTCTGTTAAATCTGCTGGTAGAAAATTATGCAGACTTCTTGTATTGCCTTTGATTGTGTTAATGCACTTTAAGTTAGCTGTGACAAGTTTGTGACCCCATTCATAGCCTAAATTAATCCCACGCGGAAAAAAGTACGCCTGCAGTAATCACCAGAATAACTATGGCAACTTTGAACCATTAAAGAACATCCAGGAGCTAATACTTTCTATTTCCATTACTGGAACTCTTCAAATTAGAGGCGTGTTTGGTCTTCTAACTAGGACAACAATGAAGTAGCAGAGAATACAAAACATCCCGATCTCAATCCAACTTTGAATGTTAAATGTATTTTTCAATAGAGGAACTAATTGGCATATGTGAGATTGCGAAAGCCCAGAATTCATCATCCATTGATAAACATTACGACGTTTCCGAGGCATGTACATTCAGGGATAGACATTGATTTTAGATTCACTTGCCCAAAGGGCAAGTATTCTCAAACTTTAACTCGTTTGTTCTATGGAAGAATTATTTAAATAAATAAATATTTAACATGATTTTAACTTATCTTTATATTTTATTCTCACTGACCAAGGTTTTAACTTATTTGCACTTGCTAACCTGCCATTACAGAAAAAAACTTCCCATAATGGGCTGACAAACTTTAAGTCTCCTTGTGGTCACCCAAGAAATAATTGTATATATACATGCTGTGATGCATACCTTGGGACTTGGGTACTGTCATTAAAGCATTTGGGTGACTTTTAGTTTAAAATGAAATCAAGAGACTCAGCTTTTTTAAAATTTTACTTTTCTTGTGGACAAAGTCCAATAATCTTAACTGTTGGGTGTTCTACAATTTTTTTCGAGAATAAAAGTCAAAGTGTCAAATTCAAACATTAAGAAAATAAAAAAGAAATGCCAGTCAGGGAAGAACCTGAGATTATGAAGACAACGATTGTGGAAAGAATTAATCATGATTATAACAAATGAACCAACAGATGTTTATTTTGTAACAGTGTTGTGTATACACCATCTCTCGATCAATCTGTTTTTGAAAACTAAAGGAAACTGAATACTCTGGTATTTGTTCAATAAATAAATTACTGCACTTTAATTCTTTCGTTTTTAAGAGAATCTGGATTTTTGGAAAGAAAGTTCTTCTAAGGGCTTCAAATTCTTAAATTTTAGGAGCCCACAAAGTGAATGTAACTTTGAGTAAAGTTTTATCCTTGCTCAGTAACCCTACTGAATATAATGGTACACTTTCCATACTGGGACCAATGGGAATGAAGCCGGATATCAACCTGATGTTTGTACGAGAACCCCCTTGAAGAGCAATATGTTCTGAAAGAATCCTTCTAATGAAATTAGATTGTTATCCAGCTTTGGCACCTTGATTGGCAGAAAGTCTTTTCTATACAAAGTATATACAGGGAAGGAGATACTTGAATGTCACTGCCACATCCTTTTGAAGTAGAAAAGGAGCTACCCAAGCCAATATCCATGGTTCATATAGCCTAAACTTCTATATTCCTTCCTCCTTATACACACTTCGCCCTCAAAGACACAAGTTCACTGGCCCTGTCAGGACAATTAATTTTACAAAGAACCTGAAGAAGGCCCCCCACACTGGCCACCAAATGTAGGAGAGGAGGAATGCATAAAGAAAATATATGGCTGGATCAGGAATCGAACCCGCACACCTGTAACACTAGTCAGGTACTCTACCACTGAGCTACCCAGGCTGATATCCACGGTTCATATGGCCCGAACGTCTACACTAACTACCACCACCCCCCTTTCTTAAATATACACTTCCGGCGACATCCCTACGATAAATTCCTCTCCCAAAAGTTGATTCCTGAAAAACACTTCTTGTATCTTATAAAATTACAACTTTGTCATAAAATTTCAGAGACCCTACAACGGTCGCTTATGATGGGATAGTGTCAGAAGTGTGTTAAAATAATGGCGGATATGAACAATAACAAGTCTAACTTAGCATACATACAGCTCCATCATATGCCTCAGATGCAAGAAACCAGTGTCTTAATCGGATGTTTAACCTTTCGATAAAAAAATAAAGTCAATATTTCTGATAAAAAGAACCAAACCTGCGTCAAAACGACAGGTTGTTACAATAGCACTCTTCAGTTTCTTGTTCGTCGCCTTCCTTTTGGTGCATAACGTCATCAAATATGCAGACTATGTTACTTCCTGTTTAAACGGGGGTTGTTTCAGGAAAGGAATAATGTCCAATCGCTTCGCATTAATTAAGTCTACCTCGACTTTCTTTAATAACATAATTACTTTACTTTTTTATTCATATATGCTGATTAACGAGGAAACTGGGTGGAGGGGGTCAATACCACTGAATACGGTCAGACACTCATAGAAAAACCCAAAAGCTAACGTAAATTTACGTGAAACAGTGAAATGAATTTTTGATCTCCCGGTAAAAATCGTTATATGAGATTAATCGACTGATATGAAATGGCATCCTTTCTTGCTTTTCTCTTAAAATATGAAAAATGATCATGTTCGGATTCCTTTTTGTTTGTCAATTAATACAGTCCTTTGAAAAAATCCCCAGACAACCCGTATATCGGTTCCGGTATTTCTAATAAGGAGTGGATCCAATATCCACTCCTGGATTAAGTCCATTGTCGCATAATTTACGTTCCGGGTAACTTAGCGTTCCGGCCGGAACGCTAAATACCTATAATATTGGTTCCGGGCTATAATAAACGTTCCGGCCCGCGTAAGTTTGGTTCCGGCCATAATAAACGTTCCGGGCATCCAAGCACCCTTTTAAAAACTTTATTTATAATTAATATTTACAAATAATTTGGATTTTTTCTTTCTCTTAACGGGTTATACGATGCAGCAGGATTTACACGTATATCGATTTAGAAGAAGTCCCAATATACGGTCTTAATACATGTAGCAATACTATAATCCATGGAATTACACGTAATTATGTTGTTTCTTTGTAAACAAAAGAACGCGAAGGTGTGAAACTTGTTTACATTGATATACCCCTTCATGTTGTTTTATGACTCCCTTCTATTGATACAATGTGCATTCATGCGAATCGCTGTATGTCACTTCCGCAATTTTAAATGAGTTTTAGGCAAAGGGCACCCCGATCAGCTGGTAATGCTAATACATGTAGATGAATTATATTTACGATTAAAAAAATTACTGGATAATATTTTGATATCTTTATATATATTTTTTCAAACACCCATTGCGTTTTTGTAAAACCAACTATATAATTAAATCACATTACGTGAATGAACATAATAGGAGATGTGTGGGCGACGGACTTGCAAAGGTGTGAATAAACATTAATTTCAGCGGAAAATTTATAAAGTATTTTATATGAAGAAAAGCAATTTCCTGTAATAATTCAGTAAAAAATTTTGTGGATTTTTTTTCTCGGATAAAATTTATTTTTTAAACAGTCAATGTAATGCCAGCAAAATATGACGAACTTTAAAATTTCTAAGATCCCGATTCTAGCAAAGGTTTCAAGGTCACGGCTAAAAACTATTGAATAAAACTCAGCTCATTTTTATTTATACAGGTAAGTGCAACTTATCAGCATTTGTAATAATAATTCTGAAGAGGAAATGTAATACAGATACAGATTTGTATTTTACAATCCTGAGAAATTTTAAATGTTAAACGCAACTACATGCAATATTTATTATATTATACTGAATTTTTATACAAATACATGTACACATAACAGTGTTGCATGTTGCTACGCTGGAATGCGTGGCTTCATCATTCAGCGGGTAATCGTGTTTTTTAAACAAAATAATGTTTCTCGACGAATCAGTTTTAACTAATTTACATGAAAGTATAATATCAGAAATTGTAACCCGGAACATTATTTGTGGTTCCGGGCTACTTCATCTTCGTAATAAAGTGGAAAAGAAACAACCTAGTAACAAAAGATATTTGAAAATACTCTCAGCAATTCTAACCCGGAACGTTAATTATGACCATAATTTTAGTTCCGGGCTACTTTATCTTCCTAATAAAGTGGAAAAGGAACGACCTAGTAACAAAGATATTTGAAAATACTCTCAGCAATTCCAACCCGGAACGTTAATCATGACCATAATTGTAGTTCCGGGCTACTTTATCTTCGTTATAAAGTGGAAAAGAAACAACCTAGTAACAAAGATATTTGAAAATACTCTCAACAATTCTAACCCGGAAAGTTAATTATGGCCATAATTTTGGTTCTGGGCTACTTTATCTTCCTAATAAAGTGGAGAAGAAACAACCTTGTAACAACGATATTTAAAAATTCTCTCAGCAATTCTAACCCGGAACGTTAATTATGATCATAATTTTAGTTCCGGGCTACTTTATCTTCCTAATAAAGTGAAGAAGAAACAACCTAGTAACAAAAATATTTGAAAATACATAGCAATTGTAACCCGGAACGTTAATTATGACCATAATTTTAGTTCCGGGCTACTTTATCTTCCTAATAAAGTGAAAAAGAAACAGCCTAGTAACAAATATGATTGAAAATATATAGCAATTGTAAGCCGGAACGTTAATTATGACCATAATTTTAGTTCCGGGCTACTTTATCTTTGTAATAAAGTGGAAAAGAAACAACCTTGTAACAAAAATATTTGAAAATACATAGCAATTGTTACCCGGAACGTTAATTATGACCATAATTTTAGTTCCGGGCTACTTTATCTTCGTTATAAAGTGGAAAAGAAACAACCTAGTAACAAAGATATTTGAAAATACTCTCAGCACTTCCAACCCAGAAAGTTAATTATGGCCATAATTTTGGTTCTGGGCTACTTTTTCTTTGTAATAAAGTGGAAAAGAAACAACCTTGTAACAGAAATATTTGAAAATACTCTCAGCAATTCTTACCCGGAACGTTAATTATGACCATAATTTTAGTTCCGGGCTACTTCATCTTCGTTATAAAGTGGAAAAGAAACAACCTAGTACATGTAACAAATATATTTGAAAATACTCTCCGCAATTGTAACCCGGAACGTTAATTCTGACAATAATTATGGTTCCGGACTTTTTTATCTTCGTAATAAAGTGAAACAGAAACAACTTAGTTACAAAAAAGTCTGAATTTATTTTACTATTATCTTTTTATAAGGTAGAATACAATGAACAGGAAACAAAAATGTTTGATATTAGTCTCAGAAATTGTAACCTGGAATGATAATTATTTTTAATTAAAAAAAAAAATTAATTTACAATTTTACATTTTTGCAGATGCTATAATTTAAACTCCTCCCTTTTTTTGGAGGGGGGGGGGGGCTCAGATAATTAACTAACAATTTTTTTTAATAATTTTTATTTTTGGAGCTGTTATAACCTCCTTTTTTTCAAATTTGGGGGAGGGACTGAGATTTAAAAAAAATGGAGGGGTGTTACATTATTGCCGCTTGCCCTTTGCCTACATGTATAATTATATGTATTTTGAATTTTTTTTCTCCACAAATTTTGATATTCATTAAACATAATGGTATGTATAAAACGATAAAGTTTTAAAGTGTCACGAAAATTGTCATTTTCTTATTGTGTTTTATGTATAAAAAACACCAAGGAATAAAAGTTATTTCCCAAATATCTTAAGGGGTGGGTGGGTAGGATATGCATCGAAGTTACAGAAAAGTCCATTTAAAACATAAAAAAAAAATCATTTAAAATTTGCTAAAACCTTGATTTTACTAAAATATTTGAGCTAATTCAGTTTACCTCACTGCTATTTTCAAAATCAACATTGCTGGTCTTTACTTTTCATATTTCAACCTTGTTTTTTTTTCTTCCTACGGTCTTTAAAAAACAACAACAACATAATTTTCATTAATTACTTGTGTTTGTTCATTCTAAGGGAATAAACCATATCGTTATGTTTTATGTTTGTTTCATTGCAGAATAAACCACATATTCCTGAAATAGCCATTGTTAATTTATCACAAAAACTATATAACTATCTTCATCAGTGAATTATATTTTTTTATGTTTGTTTATTTCTAATGGAATATAAATCATATTTTCATGCCAAGTGATAATATCTATGAGGATTGGAAGCCATGTATTCGAGGCTCGACATTGTGGAATTTGCAACACTTGTAATATCATTTAAACAGAGAATGCATCTCTATAAATACATATACCATTTTGTATTTAATTCTTTACTTTATCAGATTATAAAATTAAAATTTACTGATCAAATCTATCTTTGACATTATGCTTCTTTTTAGGGTTTTGTAATCTCAGTCTAGTTAATCTTCTATCCTCTTTACCCTGTAAATACCAGGTCTGCGTGCATTCAAGCGAGAAATTCACACCTGACATGCACTAAATAAACAAAGGGACTTAATTTGTATGCATTAGATAAACAAAGGCTTTCTTGCGACCAAATTTTATTCGGTGTATATGTATCAGAAAGCGTATTTCACGATCTTTACTTGGACTATTTAATTCATTTATTTTTAAAAATGGCTGTAAAAAAATGGCATGACGCCTTATAAAAAGAACATTGCGCCACATGAGAATGGCATGCCGCTGCGCCATGCTTAATCCTCAAGGAAAAAACTACTTCTATGATTCAGTGTAGAATGAAATCTGGCAGATATTAATTGAGAGATACCGCGATTCGAAGATTGCAGCCATGGCCGGAACCAAACTTACAGCAAAATCCGGAACCAATATTATGATTTTAAGGTTCCGGCCGGAACGCGAAGTATCCGGAACGTAAATTATGCGACACCATCCTACCCCATAAAGCTATTTAAACGATAATGGTGTTCAGATACATGTCTGTAAAAGAATGGTTGGGAGATGTACTTCATCTTTAGAATGAAATCACCAATCAAATGCAGGATTTTCGGAGGGGGGGGGGGGGGTCATGATTTATTTTATTTAATGATATAAATTAAAATAGAAAATTTCATCACTAATGTGTCAGATCGTTTGATCAGACTGTTAAAAGCGTGTGACATGACGTAAATATAGTCCCCTTCTCCTTCGATGTGAATACATTTACGTGGGCTTATACATGTATATTAAAAAAAAAATTAAATTAAATTAAAAAACAAAACCGCACAGAAAAATTTTAGTGGCACATTGAACATAAAGGTTGCTTAATAGAATGATGTATTATTGATAAAAGACATGTGACAAACAAGACGAGCCGTATATGGCTGTGTATTATCAGACTGACATACGACTCCAGGATGCTGCACTATTGGAAAGACATCTACAGGACATCGATTTTAAGTACATGTACCCTTTTGCTACCAAAATCCTCTGAATATGAACCAAATCAGTCCTGCTTGTATAATACAGTTTTCCACATCATTTCACCACCAACACCAAATCTATCAACCTTTCGGAGGCATTTTTCTGTGAAACATTCAATACGGCGAATTTCAAGCTTATGCATTCTGACTCTTACATCATGCAAGCTTTGGAATAAACATTTTCGACTAGTAGCTAAAACGAACTGTTCAGCGGTGTTGCTATGGCCATTCTCTGTTGGTCTGAGACCTCTGAAGTCGATAATTACGGTGTTGACTGGGATCAGAACAATGGCAGGAATGTGGTCCTCTGACTAATTCCTATGGCATGTCAAACGTTGCAATATTCGATCTTTTCCAGTTGTATTCTATAATTTTCCATTTGCATTGCATAATTTTCAATTTGTATTGTATAATGTTTATTTGTATTCTATAATCTTCCATTTGTATTCTGTAATTTTCCATTTGTATTGTATAATTTTTCATTTGTGTTATATAATTTTTATTTGTTTTCTACAATTTCTACAAATGAAAAATTATAGAATACAAATAAAAAATAAAAAATTTTACAATGCAAATGAAAAATTATAGAATACAAATGGAAAAATTTTACGATACAAATGGAAAATTATACAATACAAATGGAAAATTATACAATACAAATGGAAAATGGAAAATTATACAATAAAAATGGAAAATTATACAATACAAATGGAAAGTTATACAATACAAATAGAACAGATCGAATATTGCAACGTTTGGCATGCCATCCAGCATATTGAAAAGTCAATTGCAAACAGTCGTGTTTGATATTCTGTGCAGTTCAGGAATATCTAATGGTGTAGACGCTTATTGTGGAAGGTTAATGATGAAAATTACGTAAACCACTGAGGCGATTGTGTGCTGCTAATGTCACGCATGGTCTGTCATATTTTTGGCTATCATTTGTTGTATGTATCTGTTTTATAGATGAGATATACATTAAAACCTCCTGCAGATTGTAGACTGCTTCCAGTCACCTAATTTCTTTTTTGTGATATGCATTATTCAGATGCAGCCCACAGGTACTTGTGGACAGGACCCCCCCCCCCCCCGATATTCAACCCCGGGGCTTGTTGGACATTTTTTTCACAAATTATATTTATTACACTTATTCATCATGTGTACCATAGGGAAAAAAATCGTGAAAACCCCAAAATAATCGTTCCACACAAAAATATCCCACTATATACATAATAATGGGGTTGAATGGGGGGGGGGGTCTGCATGTCCCCAAGTACCTGTGATGCAGCATTTTTAAACAGCGTCATTTTGCTGAAAAATCAGAATTAAAGAAACCGAGAACCCCATCTTTTGATATACACCTGAAGGATGTGAATCAGAAACCAAGAAAAGTGTTAGAAAGACCAGATTGTAGTAATTTGTAAAATCAGGTATTTCTGTCAGTGAGCTTTGTAGAATTGCTGTCAAGTTAACAACAGCGTAAAACAATCATGTATTTTACTCGAATGAATCATATCCGTCTAAAATAAAATGTATGACAAAACTATTTTATATTATTCAGGGTATTATTTCTGTTATGCAGCTTTATTGTTTGTTTGTTTGTTTTTTTGGACCAGTATATTTATATGGTATTCTGCATTTGCCAAATCTCAATGAATACATGCATGTAAATAATTTAATGCAATAGCTACATTTATGAATAAATCCACAAAATAAAATTTTTCATATTTTTGGAAATAAAAGTGAACGAGAGATAGGATTTTTTAAAAATATATATATGCCGAATGACTCAATATGTTTAAATAAATGAATATTCATTTTTTTTTTAACATTTTTTTAAAAATTCCTTTTTTAACATTCATCCAAATGGAATGAATATTAAGAAAGAGTTATTGAAAGAATATTAACAAAGAGTTGTATTATTTTCACAAGAAACATCACTGGACATCATATCATTTACTAGCAAATTAAAATCTATTGTGATATGGGCGGTACAAAATCAGTTTTCCAAAAGTTATTTCATGCATAATATTAATACACAATGTAATTATAATGTGTCAATAGTAAAGAACAATAAAATGAGTAAATGTAACAGTTAACGTAACAATTTTACGTGCTGTAAAAGTTTCAGGTTTTGTTGAAAATACATGCTTGATTAACCTCCTCCAGAAAAACATTACGGAGCAGGGGTGGAATCGACTCATGAAGCTCGTCACGCAAGAAGACGGACCAATTTTAAAAACTAACAATACAACTTTTAAATGTTGGATGTTTATCAACGTTTTTGACAGAGGCTAAAGGACTTGGATAAGATTAACAGAATGATTTAATATTAAATTACATCTATATAAATAATTAACCTAGGTCATTGATTGATGATTCCTGTTTGGTGCATGTTGTGCATATTTCCAGATTTGGAAACTGGAGTACTCAAGTACCGTTATTCTTACGGAATTTGCTGAATTTTTTTATGGTTGTGCATGGCACGTCCTATTCTCATTAAGTCCAGCAAAAATAAAGGCACAAGAAAGAAGAAAACTCAAAGATTTGAACGTTCGAATGATGCTACGTCAGTTGACGATGAAGAAGACGAAAATAACGCTTATATGGTCACCAAATTGTCTTCCTTCCGACATGGGTCAGGAACAATCCCAACTTTGTGTCCATCATCTGAAGATTGCTGGATTCATAAATTTGGATCCAAGTACAACGAGTTAATGACACCAGATGGCGATGAAATTCGATCCTCATATTTCGGATTTTTGGTTAACCACATGACTCCTGTGGGAAATGGAGAAGTGCTGATGTCGGATTATTACAACATGAAATTAAAATTGTTAACCAAATCGGGTGAAATTATTGATATTGCTGAAACAGAGCCACTTCATCCATTTGGTGTTTGTGCGACTGTGGATGATGATTTTATCGTCTGCTTGGTGGACAATGACGACTGTGTCTTGTCTGAGAATAGTGAGCGAGTTCTTGCAAGAATTAACCGAGAGGGAGTAAAAATTCAGAAAATAAAAAGCCCCAACTCGAAAGAGGACCGACTTTTCACTAAGCCGTACAGAGTAAGTGAAAACAGAAATCTAGATATCCTCGTGGTAGATTGGACCTCGGATAGAACAAGCCGATTGGTTGTTTTAACTAAAACTGGTCAGCTAAAATGTGTATGTAAAGGTAAACCAAGAAAATTTGGTGAAATGCCATTCAATCCGAGTGACGTTTGTTGTAATTCGGAATCCTTTGTCTTGGTAAGTGACTTGTCCAGTCATACAGTTCAGCTCTTGAATCCAGAATACAAATTCGTCCAGAATATTTTGGCGCCAAAAGATGGGATAGAATATCCACTTGCGTTGGCCTTGACCCATGACAATATATGGGTGGGTTCTGGGAATGGTAAGGTCACCTTGCTACGGTTGACCAAAAAGAAGCCACCGGAAATGAATGGACATCTTGATGTTGAGTCAAAGAAAAGCAGACTTTGTATAATAAGTTAGTAATATATTTTAGAGATATATTTTCTATCAAAATAGAGTGTCAATAGCTAGACCTTTTTTTTTTATACATTCATAGCTACCGAAGTACTCTACGTGTTTTTTTTAAAATTATTTATGAAAGACGACCACTTTCACTGTAGTGTATTTAAGAATATAAACCGCGATGTACGTGATTATACAGACGCTTTATGATGCATGTACGACTTAAAACCTATTACACGACATTTTAATCTATACATATAGCGCTGTATATCCTGTTGTGGCCTCTTTAAAAACGGCCTGGTGGACAAAGCAAATTTCATGCCGTGGTTACTAATGTCCCATCTGTCTAATTATGCTTTGTATCATTTTAAGCCCCCCCCCCCTTCCTAAGCTGTGTCCTCTGTCAGTGGATTTTTATTATAAATAAGCCAAACATCTTTTTCAGTTAAGGTATTTTAAGAAGAGCAAATGATTGAGAATCTAGGACATTCTTATTTAATTTTTTCAACAGCAGTAGATCAAGCGGAGTGGTCGAGGTGGGCGGGATGACCCCCTCAACCAACCATGGGATTTTTATAGTTATACATTGTATATAAAATTTACAGTTAAGTAACCAATAATGACATTAGACCCCCTTCCCCAGGAAACATTGACCCCTTGTATCACAAATATGCATGAAAGCTGCTTGTGCATAGACGTGTCCAACATCAACAGCATCCCATTTGTTTGTCAAAAAATTCTGAGTCGGATTTTTTGAGTGGATATAGACCCACCTACCCCCCGGAAAAAATCCTCGATCTGCTGTTGTTCAACAATTCTTGACTTTATCCAAGATGCCTTTTACATAAATATTTACTAACTATAAAATGAATTTATTATAAATAAATTTATTATTAATAAATCATTAATTTACACTTAAAGTTATATGTAACACATATTATTTATAATCCGTGTAGCTGAATCAATTAAAGAATTGAAATAACAAAAAATTATATAGTGCTTCAAATATTGTAACAAGATAATATTAAATAGGTATACATATATGTACCTTGAATATGGAAGAGCCATCGGGTATGCATGTAGGAATGTATTCGTATGAGCCATTTATATGAAAGCAATGAAATAAATACCTGTGTTATGTATATATGTACTCTGGATTAAATATAAGATACATGCAATTTATCAGTGGTCTATTTTTTTTTATTTACCATCCTTCATTGGGTTAGATTTGTCCTAGGTGTAAAGTGCATGGATTGTGCCCAACCTGACACGTACATGTAACGAAAAAAAAAAGAAAGCCATAATTTCGTCAAAAATCATCGAAGCGAAAGGAAATGTTAATTTTATTTAATTTAACTCATTAAGTCTAGAAAAAAGGTCTGCAAAAATCAAGTGCATGTTACAGAGGGACAGACAGATGGAGAGGAAACCTATAGTCCCCTCCGGTTTTTAAATCCCTCTTTCACTTCATTAAAGTTTTGACTCATTATTGTGAACCAAAATCTAGCCCCAAGAGACCTATGATTTAATCAATGTTGAATCCACACAATATATATATTGGATATATTCCAATACGATCAACTTATAGCCCAGCTGATCCGAACTTTTTTCCTGTACACATGCATGATATGTAAAATTTCATTTTGGGTATCTGATATCGACCCAACCCTAAAATGCGAAAGTCTGAGGGAATATAATTCTAAAAAAAATTACTTAGGTATGTTTTGCTTATTGATACATGTACATGTATAATTCAGAGTGCATGGTCTTGCCACTCTTGACCACAGGCACTTGGGGGCTGCCCCCCCCCCCATTTCCATTTTTTTCTTGTTTAAATCGGGGGTCTACACATTTTCCTATTTTTGTATACTTATACATGTTTGCACTACCTGATATCGATAATGTAACCCTTTAGTCTCAACAACCTGTTTTTAAATATATCGTTTTCGACTGATGCATAAAAAGAGAAATCTTTTTATGTATCAGTCGAAAAACGACTGTGTGTAGACCCCCGATTTAAAAAAGAAAAAAAATGGAAAGGGGGGTTCAGCCCCCAAGTGCCTGTCTCTTGACCCCTGTATACGCACTCACTTGTAGAACTCTAATCGCCTGTTCTAGCCTCAACCTATTCCCAAAGGCCCTGATCTGAACAAATTTGAATCTAAACTATATGAGGATGCTTGTATATTTATATGACTAATAATGGTTTTGCTGTTCATTGGAGGAAGAATTTTAAAGATTTTTCGTATATATTTCCACGCAACTTTTAATGTGGCCCCACCTTACCCTAAGGGGCCATGTTTTGAACAAACCTAAATCTTAACTCCCTGAGCATCCATTTTCATATGACTATAACCTTCTCTCTCCTGTTCTTGAGAGGATGATTTCCTATATGTATATATTTCTATGTAAAATTTTGATCGTCTATTGTGGCCTCACCCTACGAAGGGGGTCATAATTTGAACAAATTAAAAAAAAACGTACCACACGAATATACATAAACTCTACTTGTAGAGTTTATGTTTATACGTGTGGTACGTTTTTTTAACCTGGTATTTCTTGTCTGAGAGTGTCAGAATCTTTACTGTATCAACTTTTTAAGTGTAAAAGTAAATTCAAAATTTTATTAATTTCTTTTACATTTAACCATCCGGAATACAAGCCCCTATGACTTAATTTTCCAACTCCTTTGAAAGTGGAGGGTAACCCCCTCCCCAATCTCCCGTCCCTCCCATTTTCAAACTCAAGTTTTTGTTACTTGAATTAACCACACTCAGACTAAAGATTACTCATACTGACATCCTTCTTACGGTATATTGAGAGTTTGTAGGTAGTATGAAGAGTTATATTAATAGTCCGATTACTCCGATACATATATACCTTATAAGAGATTGTTCTATCTGACGTATCCGTATAAGTATCCGTATCCGTATACGTATCGAGGTGAGAGAGGCATCTCGATCCCGATGTCTAAACTATTTACTATTATAATTTCCATCGTTATTTGTTTGGTTTTAAAGCAGCCCCATTCATTTAAGAATAGCATATGGTATTTTTTCAAATAAAAAATGTATTAAGCTGCTATAAAAGTTTGTTATTTCGCTGGAAAATTTTTAAAAAAATAGATAATGAAATTCAATAAATTTCTATTTGATTTCATTATATTGTTTAAAACTTTAATTGCAATTTTGTTTAAAAACATTTGTCGGGATCCCCTCTCTCTCTCTTAACATCAGGACATTTTATTGATTGATCCTGTAATTTACATTAGATGACATAAAAGTTAACCCCCTCACTCACACACTTAATGCAAAAGACGTTGATATCCATAATATCAATAAAACCGTGTAGCAGTTTTCTAAAGAGAATTTGCTTCCAGACCCTTACCAGTATATGCTTAAAAATGCCAGCCCCCCCCCCTCCCCCCGGGAACACACAAAATTTTCATAGCGTCTGTTGACTTTCTTCATTCTTTTTTTTTTTCAATGAGCTATTTGACAATTCCTGTATGTCTCCCCTTCCCCTCCCCAGTGAAATTGCTACTTTCGGGCCTATTCTCATATGGCTCGATTTTGTTTTATATTTTGTCCTTTCAGCAATGATAACTTGAAAAGACTTCATGGCGACAAAAATAGGTAATGAAATGAAAATTCAATTGTTAAATTTGATTTTTCCTTTTAGTTCTCTTGTTGTCGTACATGTGTATTATAATTCATGGTTTGATATAGAACTGTTTCAAAATAGGGTATTCATTATCTTAACTCTCTTTTTATAAGAAAGAAAAGAACATTAGGCTAAAAAATGCCAAAACAATAGATTTATCTATTTTTTTCTATGCTACCTTGTCAATCCAGTTGATTTTTATTTATTTATATTTTTATTTTTTTTTATTTATTTATGCATTTTGGCCAAGACTGGGACAAGTGTGAGTAAATTCAACACGCAGTTCATAGAATTGAATAGAAGAGGCTGCTTCAACGTAGCAGAGAAATAAAAAAAAAACACAGAATAACGGATAAAATTTATACAAAACATTTAATTGATAAAATATCAGCATTTTTTCAGAGTTTTGATCCCGCTTGTACACAAAGAATTACAGTCATCTTAATTTCAATAAATAAATCATTTAAGTAAACTTTAGTCAACATGTATCTAAAGTAATGTATAAACATAAAAATTTTCTCCGTTTATCTCCTTTTATCGACAATTGTTAATTCATCAGACAAAAACTGCGTGTAATTGCATCACTTTCGGAAATCGTAGTCCTTTCTCAAGCTCTCTGGAATTTCGGATACGGCTATCACCTAACAATTTAAGGAATTTAGAGTCTTCAAACCACCCCAGAATTGCCAGTTTTCCAAAGCTTTTCTGGAGAGCTATGTCCATCAAATATAATGAAATGATATACAGAATGTTGATAATGATAAAAAAGAAAATGAGGATGGAAATTTTCAGTGACCTCCCCCCCCCCCCCCACACACACACACACACAGAGTATGCAGTATGGTCACCTTTTTATTGTCAAAGTTTTGATAAGGTGACTTGTCATTTTTTATTTTCTCCCTGCCTCGGCCCAGCTTCCCCCTTCTCCACTTTGTTAATCAATTTCAAGTGTCTGCTTGATGTAGACAAACTTATACTCATCCAGAATGTTTGATCTCTGACACCTCGTACAGTTAAACTTTGTTAACTCAAACCCTTGGATATATCGAAGTTTTAATTGGTCCAATCAAGTTTGAGATAACGAGCGTTGACTGTATGCATTATGGGGAATATGTCTTGTTCTGGTAAAGGTTACTTCTAGAATGAAACAATAATATATCCTGATATTGTGTGTGTGTGTGTGTGTGAGAGAGAGAGAGAGAGAGAGAAGTCCCTTTTTGAATTTTTTTTAAAATTTTTTAACAATTTAATAAAAATATACGTTTTTTTTTTTTTTTTTTACTAATTTTATTTTTTTAAAATCCTTCCATAAAATGATAGGTGTGAACAGCAACTTGATACGTTTCATCAGAAATATTACTATATATCTTATTTTCCAATGAATGGGGTTAAGATCAAACAAGAAACGATGAAAATGTTACTCAACGGTTAAATCATCGGGATCGAGATGCCTGTCATACTTCGATACGTATACGGATACGGATACGTATACGGATACGTCAGATAGAACAATCTCTATAAGAAATGTCTTAAGATTGTTTCGTGAAATAACTGTGACAAATTTTAAGAACTTCCTAAGTAATAACTTAGACACATCTATTTAAAGTTACTAGTACAGAGTGTTTGTCTTACGATATATATTAGGAAACGTTTGTGAAACAGGCCCCTAGACTGTTTCCATGGAAATGTTGGCCATTTAAAAATTTCTTATGTAGCCTAAATGGCAGATCTAGAGTTAGTGATTATCATTTCTTTGAAGTTTATTTAAGATTCTCCAAGCTATCTGTGAGAACTTTTAGGTCTAGCAATTACAATATGTCAGTCGAAACATAATAACTTCTAGCCAAAAAAAAGATTCTGGGTCACTGAGGCGTGACGAACAGGCCAGTCCATTCGAACAATCGTGGGTCTCGTGCTTACTCACCAGAAGTTCCGAGAGAGCTGATTTAGAATATTAATAGTAACAATGAGAGGATGTGACATGTCTCTACAGATAAAGGTAATATACAGATTTTTTTCTAGTTGACTAATGATGTACATTGTATATACGTATACGATGATTTCTATTCGTCTATGCATAAGAAATATATAAATTATATCATTTTAGATGTTTAATAGAATCGTTAAATTACCACTTAGGAGGTAACTAGATATTTTGGACATTTCACATTAAGCTAGATACAGAAATTCTATATTCAGGAAATTTACATAATCCTCACGATACTACATGTAATTCCTGTAAAAAAAAAAACCCCATAAATTTACATTTTCCCTTAAGCTACCGTATAGCCATATCTTAGACAGTTAGAACAATAAGTTTTTAGATGCGCATCTTCGCTAGCCAAAGGTTTCTGATCCGCTATTCTCCTCACAAGAAGGGTAGCGGATCAGAAACCCTTGGCTAGCGAAGATGTTAGACTGTAAGATGAGATGAATACAGACTGCATGGTTCAATAAATTGATACTAATGGAACAGCACAGATATACTACATTAAGGATGCAAAATACATTTGCATGGTTCGTAACTTCTGTATATTTCTTTTAAGCCTGCTTTGCATATACATCTTGTAATCCCTCATCTGTAAATTACTGACCATGTACCGGACTTGTAGAGTAGGCTTTCCCCTCTAACCCCCCCCCCCTCCACCGGAAAACTGACTCAAGAGTAGGATCCCTCCGGTAAATAGGCCCTAGAGTAGAATATTTCACCGCTAGGATCCAGGGGACATACTTACTTGCAAAATCAATGTTTCTTGTACTCTTGTTTCAGCTTTTCCCCACATTTTAACTACTCGATTCAAATACTCACAAAATGGCATGCTGAACCTATCAATTATATTTTCACACACTCTTTGTGAAAAATACCGATCTATAGACAAAATACTGGGCCGGTGGAGGGAAACAAATTAAATCTCTAAAGTTGGCCTAATAAGCATTTCAAACATCGAGTCTTCACGATTTTTTAAGTGACTAATTTTACAATTTCCTATGAGTTAAAATGTTTGGTTGAGACTCATTAATTTGAACTATATGTTTAAGACCTCCTACTAAATTTGAACAATTCTTGAGTCGTAAACACTCATATTTCCATTTAAAAATCGGTTGACTTTCATATAAACCTTTATTCAAAGTATTGTCGATATCATTTTAGCATTGATAAAATAGGGGAAATCCTACTCTCGGAAAGAAAGAGGAGGAAATTTGGCCTCTGAGATTTCCCCTTGGGGGGATCCTACTCCAGAGTACAGATTCCGGGGGGAAATTTGAAAGAAAATAATTATTTAAAAATATGAAATGGATGAAAAGTTGTAACCGGAGGATTTTTATCAATATATAAGAATTATTTGGAGAGAAGAGGGTTCTCAATTCAGCTGGTAAGCATTGCATATAACTTTTAAAAGGAAAAAATCGTGTCGGGGGCACGGAAAGGGGCTAATGCAGTTGCAAGCCTTGTTTCTTTTTAGTATACAGTAGGAATATGTCATTCTTAAAACGTGCATAATATCAAATTTCTGTGATATTCTTGTGTATATCAAGCAGAAAGATTTACAAAAAACTAAAATTACCACTGTGCGCTTAAAAAAAATGTTACGAATATAGTTCGAATTTCCTCGACAATACATTATATAGAAAATATACGTTATCCTTGACCCAAGCGCCTATGGTGTTGTTTCGTCGTCGTTCGCGGGTCGTAAACTTTTGAACATTTTCAGCTTCTCTTAAACTGCTTAACCAATTTCATTCAATTTTGGTATATAGCATATATGGATAAAGGGGACAGAAATCATGAATTTCATGCTCACTGTCTCCCTGAGGCCTGGACAAAAACCATCAAAATTATTGAACATCAGTCAAAGTTAACATGATAATAATAAGCAATGAACCCTCTACTAAAATTTTGAAATTCAAGGCCCCTGAGTTCTGGGTTCAGCCTAGCTCCAGGGTGGGGCTAAATAGGTCATATATGCAGTGCTCCCCATTTATATTAATCATTAAGTGATCACTACATCGTTTACCTATATTTTTGAACTGACTCTACAACTCGGTTAGTCTGTAGTAATCAAGATAGTAGAAAAAAACATGTTTATATAGATAAGAATAATGGATGCAGCAATAATCATTCAAATAACGTTTTATGTATTAAATTGGAGCGTATCTAATCCCTGTCGGTAGGTAAAATTCACGAGATAATCAAGCCTTGTTGCATTTTCATGTAGTAATTGCATTTCTACGTTTCCTAGGTGTGAAAAACTGAATACTATGCATACATAGCATGCGCGGATCTAGAGTTGGGGGGGGGGACCCCCTGGAATATGCAGAGTTATTAAAAGTATATACAAAAGATGACTTTAGACCCCATTCTCTGGAAAACGTGGACACCACCACCAAGAAATAGGTTTTTCACGTTTGGTAAATGGATTTTACTTTTTTATGTTTTGCTTGTTCTGGGTTGGAAATTTTTTGACTGGGGTGCCCCCTCCCCCCCTGGAAAAAATTCCTGGATCCGCGCCTGCATAGCTAAATTTCGATCCATTTTAACAAGTGTTGAATATCAGGGAGATCTAAAATCAAAATGTGTTTTATTAGAACGCCTGACATGACTTGAAATTGTGATTCGATTGTGATATTTGGAAACTAAGGACTTTGCATCAGACTATAACACAGACGTTTTATTCTTATTAAACAATAAAATAAAACCATAAACACAATCAACAATAGATATTGACATTGTATTCTAAAAAATACAAAAAAAAAAAAAAAAATTACCAAAAAATAATCAAGTTTTAATAACAATATGAGTGCCAATTTCTGCTTTCAAGTGCCTTAGTGCATTCCCCCGTTTTAATGCCACCCTCTTTAAAACGCCAAAGTTGCCAAGGTACAAATGTTGGCGGTAAAAACGGGCGAACACTATATATCTTATAAAATATTCTTTACTCATGGATATGTAACAGGAGAGGAGAAAAATGCGAACCAGACCAGGATATTTTATTTTTTATTTTTTTGATCAATGTTTTTGTTATTTCAATCACATTATCAGTAGTATTCAGAGATGTTTAGATCCAGAAGACAAAACAAGACCAAATCATATATAGGAACAGTAAAAAAAATATTTTGATAAAATTAGTTTTTTTTTCGTTTATCTTAAAGGATGAAATTATGATGAAAGAAGGAATGGTTTTATTGTGCTTTCATATACAGAATTGATATATTTAGTTCAGTTGTATCTGTAGCCTGAAATAAAGTATTGATCCATCCTATATATGAAAAACCTAATTATGGTCTCATTTGTTTAAGCTTATTCTCTCAAACAAAACAAAATGTATGTCTTGTCTCTTAAATAAGTATGGGTGAAATTCTCTCATGTACGGAGTTGTATGAAGTTATCCTCTATAAAATTTTATAAGATAGACCAGAAGGAATATAAGGGCTTTTAAAGTTGGAAGTTATATGTAAGGTCATAGGGAAGGTCATGGTAAAAAAATAATTGACACAGTTTAATTGCTCACCGATTTGTTTCAGTGTATTAAATTTGCATTAATAAAGTTAGTAATAATTTAAAATAAAGGGGGAAAAAGCTAAGGAAAAAGTTAGAAAAGCTCAAATTAAAGTTGGAAAAGCCAAGATTTAAGATGGAAAAGCCAAGATTTAAGATGGAAAAGCCAAGATTAAAGTTGGAATTAGCAACTTAAAAGTTGGAAAAGCCAAGATTAAAGTTGGAAAATCCAACTTTAAAGTTGGAATTACTAAGTTATAAAAATATTATGTGGCATTAATTAGCTTCCGTATAGAAGCTTCAATTTTTTTAAATCTTAAAGACGAAAGGTGCTAAGTAGAAAAGATTTTTTTTGATTTAAAAAAAAAAAAAAAAAAAAAAATTAAATTAAATTAAATTAAAAAAAAAAACAATAATAAGAGGGACGCACCAGGAAAACCAAAACGAGAAACTGGAGTCATACTTACATGTAAAATGTTTATCGTCTGATGAACATTTTCAGTTGCCATAATGATAACGTCCACATAATGATCCATGTAATTATAATAATATTGATATTGGGGAAAAAAAAAATATTTTTCTCAACTTACAGTGAAAAGTATTTTCATTAAAAAATCCTTTCGTTTCAGGGCTGTCCATCGTCATATGCTGTAGGAGTACTTATCTTAGTATGGCCAATACTGTGGATGATACTGCATACAGAAAAGACAGCAGGTAAATAAAGCCATACAGGGGATCATTGTTTCACAAACACATCTTGTTTTCTAATGTAACAGGAGCGGCCTACTTTTCCTAAGGAGGGGTTCCAAAGCTAAGCCTCTTTAATTAAGCATAATCAAAGCTTTAAATGTATTTAGAAATGGGGTCCGGACACTTTGATTTTTTTCTTGCTTTTTCTCTCTCTCTCTCCAAACCATTGTTTGGCGTATTGATACTTGGTCAGAAAAGGTATAAGTGTTCAAGTGATACAGACCGGGTTTTTTTTTTCAGATAAGAATTAAATCAAATTTTTATTCCTTTGCCATGGCCAAACGCTTTTTGCAAAACTGACTTGATCTAGCTTCCATGAATATCATTTGTCACGGGGATGGAACTTATGTGAGAAGCGCTGACTTTTACAATCGACGCTTACTTCTGCGTTATGTACGGAGGCACGGAATTGATAATATTCGTTCATTTTCCTTACACAAATCAATCTAAAATAAATATCAGATCGAGGATGATTTTTAAATGCTCCCGATTTGTATTGTTTTAATGGACTTTAAGCTTGGTACTGTTCATTATCTCCATATTTTATTTTAAAGTCGGCGACCAATTTAGTCTATGGTTGTTTGATTGTATGTTGTTAAAATTACGTCCTGTTTGAGAATTTTTTCCTCATATAGAGGCGTCACCATATACCGATTAGGACTTCATTTAGACCTTTACTGAGCAGTGTGGTGTCTATAATGCCAACGTTTGTCGTGACTCGGTGCCTCAGTTTTTAAGGTCTCATCCGAAAGACCTGCAACTTTGACTTCAAAGGGCTGGGTGCTAGGTGAAGGAACAGTTGCTACCTATTTTTCATCGATTTAGGTCAGTCGTGGCTGGGTGTTGAACCCATGACCTTCCGCGATCACAGAGTGAGGACTCTATCGAAAATCAATATATGAAAACAGCGGAAATCGTGACAACTGATTTAGCATCATAAAACATAAAACTAAACAGTTATTCTTTATATAAATGTATTATATTTCTTAAAGTAAAAGACAGAAAAATGCTGTAAATGAAAAAATTTTGAGCTTACCATAACAGTTAACAGAAGACACAAAAAGTTCAAATGATTTAAAACTCTAAAAGTACTAGTCTTTAAAATGAATTAAGCAATAGAGTATACCAACCTCAGCATCATCTGTCACCAAAAAGAAAGAATTCATTAAAATTTCAAATCAATACATTCAATATTGAATGAAGAAAAGAAAAAAGATTGTAATAAAATGGTTTAATTTCATTTCTTCTACAAATGAGGCCAGATACAATGTAAAACACTCGTCGTAATTTATATCGACGTTGTCCCCACACACTACTCAGAATCCTATACGTTTTGATTTTACAAATTGTACGCTCTACCGTACATCTGTAGTCTGAAATCAGGCTATTCAATTTCCGACATTTTCTTCTGTCAGCAGCACTCCGACGGTGTATGTGTTGTGTAGTAAAAGGAGTTAATATAGGGTGTCGGTTTGGATAAATTTTGTCACCTAGTAGTTCAGCTCCACCTATTTCCGGAAGATGGGCAAATTGTTGGACGCCGTTGAGGTGACCTGGGAATCCACATTCGATAAATCGAATAGAACCATATTATCTATAATAATCTGAGCATGGATAGCATGGTAGCGACGGTGTCCTGAATAATAAATTTGATGGGGCTCTGTTTGTGGCTTATCAATTTCAACTGAAGTCCCATCAATTGCTCCTACTGCAAATGGTATTCCTGGCCAGTTGTTTGTCATATCACGCCATTCATCAACATTTGACCATTTTATATAAGTTTTTATAGATCAAAAAAGGTGAAATAAGAAAACGTATTTCATCTTTGATGGTAGACACACTTACATTAAATATCGTAGAAAGCACATAGTATGTCGGGCAGCTTCGAAGCCATATAAGAAATAATAAAAATCTATTCCAGCTAGAAAAATGTGATTTATTTTTTTTGAGGGGGGGGGGGGATTGATCGCATAAACTACTGTTGATTAGTTAATTCAATTAAAGTTTCGGGTGTCTCCCCTGTCATTTGATGAAATCCGTAATGGTTGTCTGAGAACAGATTGGATATATTCCGTGGATTCCATGAATGTATACCATCATGAAGAAAGAAACGTTGTTCGGCTAAAGGATCTGGCGGAGGCTACACAATGATCATTAAAACTAGAAATAAATTTCTCCAGAAAGTTTCTATCTCCGGAGGAGGTCTTGTTAAAGCCGGAAGAAGAGCTAATATCATTCTTTCAGAATTGTTCCGGTTCATGTTTCTACAATGAAAGGACTTGTGTATATTTGAATAATTTGCACATTTTTTGAATGCAGAAAAACAACTACAATCTATTCAACCGTTACCTACATAGAGTAAAGATTGGAGACAATAAAGAAACTTTGCAATCGGAGCTACCTGACCCTAGCTATCTTTCATGATAAAAATGCATATTTGAGTCTCAAGATGGATTGAGATCCCCCCTACCCCTAAAAAAATTAGATAATATCAATATATGCATATAAAGAAAATACTGGAGTTCAAATAATACAAATGTCGTTTATCCATCACAACACTATTTTGGATACCTATCGGTAGTCTCACTCAGGTATGATGTTATTTCGCGTAACTGTTTCTATACCTATACGCGTACTCATTCGAACATATCGATTCATTGAGCACTAGGAACATGGACGCCGACCAGTTACCTGATATTTCAGAAGGTAATGTACTTGTCTGTTTCAGTATTCAGTATTTTTTTCTGAACATATAAGAAGACAAAAATTCAATAAAACTTACTTTAAACGTAGATGTGATTATCATTCAAAAAGCAGAACCAGGTCGTTTCAGAACTATGGAAAGCTAGCTGTTGTTCTCTGAGAAAAATCCGTTTTTACGCACGTGGTTTTTTTTTAAACAAAATGACACTGATACACAGGAAACTGTAACATTTCTCTAACACTTTTGTTAAAATATCTTAAACACGAAAAACGGGTAACATATGAACATATGTTTGGAAAAAAATCTCTCAATACCTGAAATATATGCAAGTTATATTTTATTACGATGCATTACTTATGTTCACCTTATTTTTATACATTATGTTCATCGTATGGTTCAAACATTCACATATGTTGATTTTCGTAAATTTAACATATATTCAACATATGTTCAACATGTGTTCAACATATGCTACTCATATTTCATTTAACTTTCTAACTTGATATTTTTTTTTATTATGTTTCTCAAATAATTTTCTTTTGTATCATTTTTTTTTTACCATTTGATGTTTTGCAGATGAAAATCAAACAATTCTTCAAAGAAAGAAAAAGAATGTAAAACTAGAAACTCATTGCGAGCAATGAGAGGTCTTCCGTCCGATTTTGAAAATAAAAACGAAAATTCAAGCTGAAAAGGTGATAAAAGAAATTCAGACACTCTGGAAATTTAACCCTGGCTGTCATCCTGAAAATCCAACGTGCTAACCATTAACCATTCACTTTTTTGCATCACTTCCTGTCACGACCGGAAGTAACGGCGATACAAGATTTCCTCGCGATTCAAATAAACTGATGACTGACTATCAGTTCTGAAAGTTTTAGACTTCAGTCGTTTACTGTAGCCGAGCAATATTGTGAGAACAAATTCTAATTTTGAGGACAGGTAAACACGCGACCGGAAGTGAATTTTATAAAAAAATCTCTGACTTTTCTCTAGACACTTGCAGTATCTACAAAATGCATAAAAACATTTCAAGTACTTTATCGATAAGAAATATTTGTGAGAAAGTTAAATATCGAAATAACGAAGTTTATCACCTAAAACCGGATGTTGTCTTTTTTTGTTTCCGGTGGAAACTAACATATTTCAAAACAGCGAAAGAGATGCAATAAAGTGATGCAAACTTTAATTTAAAAAAGAAAAGTTAAAATTTTTGATTTCTTTGATCACTTCCTGTGACGACCGGAAGTTACGACGGACGCGTTTAACAAAAATGGTTTTGCGTACTCCTCAAGGTCTGCTGCTCATATAAGTCTGGTGTTTTAATCTTCTACCTGTTTTTGAGATCTCGCTCAGACAATTTCTCATTTTGAGGACAGAAAAACACGCGACCGGAAGTGAATTTTTGAAAGATATTTGAGGTTACTCTAGACCTTTGCAGTCTGAATAACATATTTAAAATTCATTTCAAATACATTATCTATAAAGAATATTTATAGGAAAGTAAAATACGAAATTTTGCAGTTTTTCTCTTATAACCGGAAGTTGTCGTTTTTGTTTCCGGTGGGACCAACATCTTTCGAATCTGCGAAAAAGATGCAATAAAGTGATGCAATTCTTAAATAAAAAAAGAAAAGTTGAAATTTTGGATTTCTTTGATCACTTCCTGTGACGACCGGAAGTGACGGCTGACGCTCTGAACCCAAATGGTTTTGGCTACATCTTAAGGTCTGTTGCATATATAAGTCTGGTGTCTTAATCTCTTACCGTTTCCGAGATCTTGCTCAGCGAACTTCTCATTTTGAGGACAGAAAAGCACGCGACCGGAAGTGAATTTTTGAAAGATATTTGAGGTTACTCTAGACATTTGCTGTCTGAATAACATATTTAAAATTCATTCCAAATACTTTATCTACAAAAGATATTAATGGGAAAGAAAAATACTCAAATTATGTAGTTTTTCTCTTATAACCGGAAGTTGACGTTTTTGTTTCCGGTGGGACCAACATATTCCAGAACTACAAAAGTGATGCAATAATGTGATGTAAGTATTGATTAAAAAAAAAGAAAATTGAAATTTAACGATTTCTTTGATCACTTCCGTAAGCGACCGGAAGTGCCGACGACGAACGAAAAGGTGCCCTCTCCAATCTAGAAATCATGTTCTATCATCTCTAACAAGTCTCCAGTTCATATCTTGAGCCATTCTTGAGAACACTCAAGGACAAAATTTCATTTTAAAATCAGGAAATTGTCCATAACTTGGCACTGGAACCGAATTTACCAAAAAACGGAATTTTATATAAAATTCATACAAAGACCTTTTATCCCTGAAAATTTCAAAGAAATTCATTGAATAGTTTTCGAGAAATCGCGTGCACAAAATTTTGTCTAAAAAAAAAAGAATAATAATAATAACTAGATGCGTTTCTTGTTGCTAGGGCAACAAGTGGTCTTCCGACCGAACTTTTCTCCAGATCGCTGTGCTACCTCACTTCATTTAATACTTTATTGAATGTATTTTTTTCGCGTTTATGTAACACAGTCTTTCAACATAGATCATGATTATTAAAGGATTTTTGCAGAATCTCTGTTAAAAAAGCTTAAAAAAATAAGCAAAAACTATCTTACATGTCTTCACAGAGAAAAATATCATTTACAACTGAAAAAAGAGAGAAACAATCTCCCGCCCCAGCAGGATTCGAACCCGCAACAATACGAGAAAGCTTGGATCGGTCATATGAAAGATATGGAGATAACGAACAGTATTCAAGCTCAAAAGTCCATTATACAATACAAAATAGGAGCAGAGCAAACACGGACCTCCAAACATCAGAGGTGGGATCAGGTGCCATGGAGGAGTGAGCATCCCCTGCCGACCGGTCACACCTGCCGTGTGCTCCTTGTCATGATCGGGAAATCACGGAAAAATCCGTCGACAATTCAGTGTGTAAATAATGGCCTAACAATTGGTATGAAAAACGTTAGTCAGCATTTGACTCAATGATAAACTGTATTTGCTGACAAGGCCATTGTATCGACCATAGAACTTACGAAATGATGACTTTAAAACGAGACAGCTGATATTCTTGTTTCATCAACTTATTTGTCAATAATTTACCTCGTTTTAGAAATTATACATACGTAGAGCATGCTCTTGCGTATCGAATCAACTGAGAGATATATACCCCGTATGCAGGTGATGAAGGTATATTGCTGCATAAGTAAGGGAAGTTGACGATTGAAAAGTTAAAGTCATCACGTTTATCATAAAGCTTGGTTGTTAGATTACCATTTACATCTTTTTCAAGTAAAATATACAAATATGAAACAGATGTGTCAGACTCTGTGGTATCTTTTATCTCAAGTTCACCAGGACATATCGTATCGACATAAGAATGGAAATAGCCATTGTTAATTGACAATACGTCGTCGATAGATCTAAATGTCGAGTTGAAGACCACAGCAAGTGTTTTCTTCTTTTCACGTACAAGATTTTGGACAAATTCTGCTTCATATGAATACAAAAAAAGGTCTGCTAATAACGGGGCGCAATCAATCTAATTAAAATTAGATGTTCCGAATCCGCTACCGCTTCTCAATCTAATTAAAATTAGATGTTCCGAATCCACTACCGCTTCTCAAACATCTAACAACATCCCATACGGGGTCACGTCAGAACGACCTTTTCATTAGCCAATGAAATCGCTCTTTCCCAAGTTTTGGCTGGTAGTTCGGAGGTTTTCTACGTTATCTCCTTATAATGTAAAAGCCCGAGGAGTTAAGAAGTGGGGCAAAAATGGCGGATACACCGAGGAAAACATGTGTATTGGGTGATGTATGTATTGTTTGCGGGTTTTCCTTTCTTGTGTTAGAGAAAACAGCCGACGGAAAGGAAAATTTACATAAATATTATGAAAATAAGCTTAAATTAAACGCAGAAAGAATCCAATGCATACGAAACGTAACCCAAGTAAGTATAGAACTTGAAGGTGCAAGTAGATCTAATGCAGGTGTGTGTCGGAAGTGTTTTAGACAAGTTGAAGCAGTTATAAAAGCAGAGGAGAAAAACAGTGTTACTAAACAGAAACTTAAAGAAGGTGTAGAGTCTGTGTATCGAACGCAGGTGATGCAACTGCCTTCTCCTCGGCGAAAAAACATTACGAAGCGGATGTTGAGCAGCCCTGGTGCAAGTAAAACAGAGAATAGACCTGCGAAGATGCTTGCTAGTGTGACATACGTTTCACCTGTTAAAATATCTCCTTTCAAGGAAATAACTGGCCAGAGACAAAATGAGAGACAACATCTTCAGGTAAATGAATGACATCATTTCAATATTTCCCAATTTAGATCTATAAATATCTGGGACCTATATACTATAGGTACCTGTAGGACCTATATACTATAGGTCCCTGTAAATATTTTGTCCTCTAGTACATTCCATTGACCCTCACAACATATTAGATTTATTTGAGATAATGCTAAATTCCCAAGTATATAGCCAATATGGGTGTACAGCCCAGTATTCTGCAAATACATGTGTATATTTTTTTTAATAGATGCAACAGGTCAAAGCTATGGAGGGCATATTTGGTAGGTATCATTATTGTAAGGATAAAAATATTAATAATAAAAGATGTTTATTTTATTTCATTCAGTGATATCTGAATGAGATTCAGTGATGGAAATTCTCAGCAATATATTTTATTTTCATCATATGTAATTTTCAAAATGTGTTATCACATAGGCTTGTCGATGGGTATTGAAGATAAACCTAAAAAGTCATCTAAAAGATCTCTGGACTTTAGTCCAGTAGTACCCCCTTTAGATGGATCTGTGGAGGTTATTTATTAGATTTTTAAAAGAAATTTATTTGTTTATTATTATTGTTATTAATCATTGTTATTGGTATTAAAGACTAACTTTAAAAATTAGGTTGAATTCCTACTAATTATAGGTACTTGAAACTTTGTACACATATTAAGAACCAGTCATGAACACTTACATGTATATGAAAAGCAGAGAAATAACTTGTTCATGATTGCCTTGAGTTCAAAGTTCTCTTGTGCCAAAACTGCATGTTCAGTTGACTTGATGAGCTCCATTGCTTCAAAATTTATACCTGACCAGGTGTGAAACATTCATTAATTAAACATCAACTGTCTTTTTAAACAAAAAAAAAAACATTACTAATTTTACTCTATGGTATTTCTAGTAAGATATAGTTTAAAGTTATCAAAAGGAGCTTATTTATTTGTTTTGTTGTCGTTTACCTGATTTTTATGTAGAACTGTTGACAAAAATCAACATTTGTGCATGTGAATTATTATTTTTTTTTATAGGATTTTATTTGTTTGTTGAGACTTGACAACTTTCAACAAAGGAAAGTTCCTGGACAAAATTGATGTAAGATACAAATTTCTGTGACTGGCAATTTCTGCTTCATTTTTGGATAAATGATGTAAACATGTTAAAATACAAAATACAAAGGATGATAAGCATATTTTTACATATCTTGATTTGAAACTAAAGATTTTTTTTATAATTGTTATGAAATATAACTGGACATGATGACTCACAGTTTATAATTATATGTGTATGTTATTCCGTCATTTGACTTCAACTGTCAGATTGTAATTTTAATCATTCTTTATAGGTTTCGGTGTACTATCCAAGTGGAAAGAAGACTGCTCTTATACAGAATGAGACTCATCAGAAAATCTGCAAGGCATTGATCCGTTGCACAAATGTTGATAGTACCATTGTGGAAACCATGTGTTTGTCTAATCCAATGTGCATTATAACTGGAGCAGCAAAGATTGTTAAATCGGAGAGTGTGAACATCTGCAAGCGGGGATCTGGATGTCCATTACAGAAGAAAGACTATGGGGACTTCTTCAACTTCAGCTGGGATCACATTCAGGAATACCTCCAGGAGCATTGCCCTGCTCTTCTGTCTATTATCACTGCTACAGTTTGTGATTTGACACCTAGTGTTTCTAGTAAACCATACCAGCATATAATTCTCACAGCCTGTATTGGATTGCATGGTAGAAGCCAAGATATGTCTTTGGTACAATATGTTGTTGGCTTCATTCTAAAACATGGTGGATGTACGGAACGGGTAATACTTTTAAACATTCAATTAAATTATAATTCTAGGCTGAATTTTTAAAATGTATAATGATCCTGACTTTGTAGTTCGCTAAAGATAAAGTATCTTAAATGTGGATAAACAGGTATTATCATGATTATAAAAATAAAAAAAAATCTCATCCCTAATTAACTTATGTTTGGGGTCAGAGTTTACAATGAAATTGAATGTTTATGACTATCTTTATTTGGAAGGTTGTCAAAGAACAAATCTCATCTGATAAATTTTAGTGTGATGAATCTAATTCAATATTTTTGTTAACATTATGTAACAGGATATTGAAAGGTTGTCCAAGATTGGACTGAGTGTACATCCCACAACTCTCCACAGGAAGCTGGTGAACTGGCAGAATATTCTTGATACCGATATCCTAAAGGCTAGGGATTCCTGGGCAAATGGTGGACATTCTACTTATCAGATCATCGGGGATAATTGGGACAAGGATATATTGCCTTCCTACAGGACACCTGACAGAAAAACAATATCACTGCATTTATTCAATATGTATGCAATTCTTGACAGAGTGGTGTTTGCCCCTGAAAACCATGATAGCCAGACTGATAACATTGAACCTTCAAAGTTTATTCCATCGGTGGCTGAGCAAAGGCAACTTATGAAGGAGTTGTGCTTTCTTATCTCAACATCCATTATAGAAAATCATCCCCAAATGAATGATCTTCTCGTAAAAGTGTACCCAAAACACTTGGAACATACATATTCAAGATATGCAGGGGAGAAAACTTCACAGGTAATCAATTTTGCAGATTGATTTAAAATCTTATTTCATGAAAAGGGGGTCCATTTTAGTACACATATTTTTTAAAATGTGTGAATGAACTTTTGGAAGCCCTGGACAATTATTTGAGGGATATTTAAGTCTGTTCATTTGATCTATAAATATATAGTGTGTGCCCTCTCCGGGTATCATGATAATCATATTAAGTAAATATAATATATAATTTTGAAATTTATTTTCAGTATCCTTTAGGACTACGGGACTGTAATGAAAACAAGACGCAAGATGTGATTCATCTTTTGAAGGATTTGTCAAAGTTATACGTCCCTTGCAAAGATGACACAATTGTAGAAGCAGTGTTTTTTGGAGGTACAGAATGTATATGTATATAGTGTAAAAAGGAACTTGTGTTTAATAATTTTATTCAGCATCACACAGATGTACTTGCATTTTTGTGCAATAGATGTACACATAAATATTATCAATGGGCACATGTATTTTAATTAATATTAAGTAATATTTTTCAAACTACATTTTGCAGGAGATCGCTTGACAGATGAAAGAGTACAATCAGCACAGGAAGCAATGAAGAATGCTGATACTCCATTGGAGAGATTAGAGGGGTTCATATCAAAAATAGAAGATTTCCATCGCATGATGAACTTCTTAGAGGTAAGAATTGTTTACATGCATGATTCAAAATTCTATACTTGTAATTTAATGGGATCTGTTTTTTAAACATTTGTTAAAAACAATTACCCACTGAATGATGAAAGTACACTCTCCAGTGCAATAGAACTTAAACAACTGTCAACATTGCTTGATGATGGTTGCTAATGAAAAAAAAAGATGACTGCACAGAATTCATGTGCTCACGGTTAACTATTACATTTTTTAAAAAGAAAATATTCAGTATGATATTGTAGTTTCTGTTCCTTGGTTGACAGTGGTTTTGTACATGCACAAGTTATGAAATATTAGATGTCATATATTTTAGCAAAATATTTTATGAAATATTAATATCTTATTTACTGGATAAATTGATTAAGACTCTACCAACTTGAGTTCTCTTAATTTTTTTAATACTCTTTTACCTTCTCATTGAATTGGAGAAGTATTAAAGTACATAAATATTTTATTTTTATATTCCAGGCAATTCATAAACTGACTTACAATTCCCAAAGTGGCTCAGACAGATGTACTGCTTACTACTTCCGTAATCTTTTAAACTTGAGAAATGTCAAGGGGAAAGTGTGCAATTCATTTCGAGCATACAAGATGTTATATTATGTTATTTTGGATGCAATCTGTTTAGTAATGTTCCTAGCAATAATGAATTCTGAAAGTGTTGATGAAGAAATTCAGATTCCAGAAGATTTTGACGACAAGACAGATGTAGAGAAGACTGAATGGATAGAAGGTATAAGTAGTCAGATATTGAAGAAATGGTTTTTTGAAGAGTCAGATGATATTTGTGAAAATTTAAGGGAGATAATTTCAAACCCAGATCATCCCGATAATTACTGGATCTCAAATCTGCAAGAGGATGGTCGTTTCAAATGCCATCACTGTGACAAGACATACAAGTACAGCAATACCCTACAATATCATGAAAAAAAATATCATGACGTCAACATTGAAAAACCAAAGCCTAAGCAAAGAAAAAGAGACAAAGACGAAGTAAATGAGTACATAGTTATGTTATTTCGGTTGACACTTTTACTTAAAAATTTAGATTCAGGAATTGATATGGGTGATGGACAAAGAGTCGTGCGCTCAGCCAAATATGAGCTTCCAATATATAATCTGACCAACAAGGTAAAATACATGATTGGGTCTATTCATTTAACAGCCCTTACATCAGGTATTCTTCCAGAACACCAGAAAAATCGACTCATTGCAAACAGATTTGTCAATGTACAAGGTGGAAAAAACAATAATATTTCATTAGATGAATATTTAGAAATGCTTAATAGGGACAGTAAAGTTGTTGCATCAGGGCATCAAACAAAAGACAGCATACTGCAGAACTCAAAAAATTATCCTCATTTAGTGAATATCAAGGATCATTTTGAGGAAGTAAGTGGAATAAGGAAAAGAAAGGGATTTCATCATTTGCCGTCATACAAGACAGATGTTCTAAAGGTTGTTAAAGAATTGACTGATCAGAATGTCTTGACAGTAAACCGCCAGCGGAGATTGGATTGCAAATCTTTAAATCCAGATCGAGATCTTTATTCCTCAGCATACAAGGGACTTTGTACCATGATCCATCGCCATAAACCATCTGCTCCATTCAGGCGCTTGAGGGACCCACACATATGAATACTGGTAGTGGTACTAGACATGAAAATCATGCCAGAATACATTGAAATCCTTACTATATTCATTGAGTATTACCTATCACTTATGTTGTAGGTGATTCATTTGGATAAGACTACATGTTGTTATTTTATATATTGCCATACTTAATGCATTTTGATTTGAAAATACTCTTTTTAAACTTGTGTGTATAGATGTATGAAGGAGATGGGTGAACAAGGCTATTAAAAATGCCTGTAACTTCAAATGTATAAAAGTCATCTTCAGCTTGTGAATTTGTACTACTCTATGCAGCTGATGACAAATAGAGGCATTTAAATCATGTTTGTGATATGTCCCTTGACTAAATAGACTTAAATATTTCTCAGAAAGATACAATTGTTACATTATAAAAAAATATTTTTAAGGTGAGGTAGGTCTTTATTCTATATTTTGTTACTTAAAAATTCTACATTTTGCACATACTCTAAGCATGTTAAGTATTATCTTTCAACCCCCCCCCCCCCCCCAAAAAAAAAAGAGAGAGAAGACCTACTGTACTTATATGGAAAGATTGTGTAATAGTATGAAGAAATGATCATTTTTGACAATTTTGATGTGTGTAAGCTATTTTGTTGATAACTTTTTTCAATCTTAGTTAGATTGCTGCAAATTGTAGTGATTAAAGAAATTTTTGTCATTTGATATAATTTTTTTTTCTATTTTTCACACAGTAGGCATAATGCTGGCCCGGTCCGTTTGTCTTCTTTGTGCGCGTTATAAAATGGTCAATTGAATATCAGTAAAAACTTGACATATATGCTAAAATCTTTTTATTGTTGATTGTTTTTGAAAAATATACTATTGTTTGGCTTTCAGTGTTGGCAGTTATTAATAAATGCTTCAAATAAATGGAAATATGGTCTACTTTTGAGTCTTCCTTAAAAAGTTGAATGATTATGGAAATACACACTTGCATTCAGGGTTGTCCATAAGAATTAAAATAGCAGGGGAAATTTAAAAAAGTAGAATGGAGGTTCCTCCCTTAACAAAGGGATAAAGGGAATACCAAAGTAAACAGGGGATTACATCATTAAATGTCTTAGGAACAAGCCTGTGTATTGTCAGTTTATATATAAAAACTGTTCTTTGGGAGATCTTTCAAAATTCAATGTCTGATAAAAATCTATATTGTTTAATTTTGGGTGGGGGTCATACAGGTTTAATACACAAGTTATATTACAAAGTATTAAATACAGATACCTGTACTTAATAAATTTGATTTTATGTTTAAGGTCTCAAAGTTTGAAAACTGTATATGAACTAGTTTTTTGTCAGACATTGAATCTTTTGATCTTGCTTAACTTCACTTATAATCTTTCCACATTCTAGTGATTAACAAGGAGGTTAAATGTTGTAGAAAACAAGGATTGTATAGATTTATTAAATTGCCAGTGAATGTGATGAAACAAGTCCAAATCGCATGAAGGTGAACATTAACAATCATTAAATTGGACAAACTGTTGCTGAACCATCTCTGTGTGGAGAATCATACATCACTGAATATTTTTAACATGGCAATTTAAATTAAAACAGATTACATTTCAAGAGATGAAATAATCAAACCTTAAAGGCATGCATAATTGCTTATTCAAGTTCTATGTCTGATTCCATTAAAAGTTCGACATCATCATCATAGAGTTCGGTAGATTCACTGTTCGTGTCACTCTCTGAGGCTGGTGGTTCATCTTTTAACATCTTCTCAAGAAGAAAAACATCCTTCTGACAGTCATTACATCTGCACAATAACACACATCTGTCACAACATGTATGGTGTGGATCTTGTGATATTAGACCAAGTTCATTTTCCTTCACAAAAGGTTTCAAAAGTACCTTTCTCCTGCAAGTTTGTGAAATGTACACATCCCTCACTTCCTGTTCCGCTTTTCTTAAATGGTAAGAATTGTAAAGGAGCAAGGCAAGTGCTGGAGTTCCATCCCGACCTACACGACCAATCTCCTGAATGACCTCCACTAATTGCTTTGGAGCTCCATATAAGATCACATTATTTGCACTTGCCATGTCTATCCCCATTCCAAGGGCACTGGTCGCAATAACAATTCTCAAGGAACCATTTTCATTACAAAGGTCATCCAGTATTTTTTTCTTCTTTGAATCTGGTGTCTCAGAATGAAACATGTCACAGAATGATACACAATCCGGCACTTCTGAAGTTAAATAATGATACAATTTGGACACATCCCGAATGCTGGTGCAGTATATAATTGTTCTGGGAAAAGAGTCTAATCCATCAATCATCCAGGCCATTCCTAAATCTACAGAATTTGCAATTTTTTTCACAGCAAGTTTGATGTTGGGTTTGTCAGGTGATAATCTAATTTCAGTTGTGTCTTCCTTCAAATTCAACACTTTGCGGACTCTTCGTGAGATTTTATGTGTGCAAGTTGCACTCAGTGCCAACACTGATGCAGATGGGAAAATTGAACGTAGTTCCCCTAGGTAGCTGAACCATTTCCTAAATGCATCTCTGTCTTCATCATCCTTTTCGCCCCTAAAAACATGAGAAATGAAAAATTCTGATATAGTTTTTTTCGGGGGTGTTAAACAGATTTTACTTGATATCATTATGCACTGTGTCCTTCATAGTTACAAAAATGAGAAGGGCCATTAGTTTGTATCCATAGTGACAACTCTAAATTCAATGTAATTGAAAGCTTGAATGTGTAAAATCTTTATTTGTTGTATTAAAATTTATAATAATTTCATTCTGAAAAAATTGCACATTCTAATTATTTAGTAGCAGTTAAGATACACTGATATTGGGATATATTCAAAAATTACAAAGCAATTGAAAATACTCACCAGCATGCAATGGTGTGAAACTCATCAACAACAATAGTTGATACACCAAACTGATGCAACTGGTCTCTGAATGAGCTATCACCAACAAGCAACTCTGGGGACCCAAATAGGTAATCAAATGCACCTTCCTTAATAATGCGGTCAGCTTCCTGGGTACCATCTAATAATTAAAAAATTTTTTTTTTAAATATCACATCAAGTTTTCATTCATTTATGCTTGCACAGTTTATTCAGGTTTTTCAATATCTTTAGTGAACAAGTTATAATCAATGCTGACAGAGATATAAAACACTTTTACATCTCTGCTGGCGGTAGCGGATTCGGAACATCTAATTTTAATTAGATTGGGGCGCAATTGGTACCCATGGGAATTCCAATAGATTGTTGGAAGACCTGGTCTCCAAAAACCACATAGATATTGTCAATCAGAAACTCAAGCATCTTTTTAATGTCAACTTCAGAGTACTTGTGTGTACAATCAGAATGTTTTTAAACAAAATAATTTTGCAAATGACCAATGACAAGGTAAGTATATTTACGAGTTCCATTTTTATTGAAAAAGCAGCTGTCAATGATATCAAAAAGCCTGGACTTTAATTTATCGTGGGGAATGGTTGTGTATAAAGTTGAAAAGTCGTAAGTTTTAAAGCTGTTGATTTTGGTAAAATCTTGTGATTTCAAATTTTCCAAAAGTTCCTTGGAATTTTTAAGTATCCACATCTGATTTACACCACTTCTCAAATATATTGTTGCACAGTACTCTTGAAGTTTCTCCTTCACCACTGTTAATATCTTAGTGAGGATTAAAGATAGAGGCTTGGTTGAACATATACTGGAACCCGCTATGTATCTTTGTTTGTAAGGATTTTTATGAAGTTTCGGAATCCAATATAAATATGGTAATTCGAATTCATTTTGGTTGTTTGGAATATTAAAAATATTCAAAACTGACATATGATTTTGAAGAATTTCTTCCTTAGAAAGGGAACTATGAGTATAAGTTGGATTACCACTTGTAGAATTAAATCCAAGTTCCTCTAAAATACATTTAATATAATGAATCTTACAAACAAAGACAATATTGTTACCTGCTTTGTCAGCAGGGACCAGTACGTACTGATCATGTAATCTATCTTTGTATTACATATCTTTGCAACAAATGCATCAATCAAAATGATAAAAACATACTTAGAACTCTTAGAAGACTCTCGATTAACCCTGTAAATCCCAGAGAAAAATATTGAAAAACAAAAAAAGTTACAAATTTAACATTTTTTTTAATTCACTTCCGTTTGCGACCGGAAGTACGAACGATGGAAAATAATGGTCGATCAACATATCTACATTTGATGCTCTATCACCTCAGCAAGTTTCATATTCATATCTTATCATATATATCGAAAGACCTTAATAATAACAAGTAAACTAATTGTTCAGAGAACAATAAGAGGCCTTTCCACCTTTTTAAGTGTTTTCGTGTCGTGTTTAGGCCGAAAAAAAGAAAAATGCCAAAAAAAAAAAAAAAAAAAAAAAAAAAAAAAAAAAAAATCCTCCTCCAGCTGGGATCGAACTCAAAACCCTTGGTTTGAAAGGCAGGTGCTCTAACCACTGCGCTACACATTCCGATAAAATTGAGCAAGTTAATTGTTTAAGACTATAGAATAAATACAAGCGTATTTTTAGAATCGGTAGGGGAAGAAAGAAGTTCCGTAAAAGGAAATAGTTCCTGAACTTGCAAGCAGTATATAAAATAACAAGGGACGGGTGTGCGTGAGAAAACGTTAACACTGTTCCCTAATGAAAATGTATTAATAGCCTGTAGCCCGATTCATCGATATTGTGAGCATGCTGAATTTTTTGAAAATAGCTTTGTTGTAAGCTTAAAAGATCGGGTTCGGATTTTAACATTTCTGACTGAATATCCTGAAATAAATATGAAACATTTAAATAAGCATTTCTTTTTGGGTTAAATTAAATATGTGTAGCACAAATTAAACTCCCAACATGCATTTTTAGAAGGGAAACACGACAATGAAAGCGAGAATTGTTTTTAATATACCGAAAATCGCTATTTCTGGAAACTGATTAATTCTAAATAAAAATCAAATAAATTCCAAATGTAAAAGAAAGAGAGAATGCTTGGTATTAAAATGTCGTATCATATCAGGAAAATCGAATGCTACTAACGACATCTGAAGAAATAACCGATAAAAGGTTTAGATCATTTCTTCGTTCACCTGCACTTTAATTCAAACACAACAGAACTTGTAGTTTTTGCCGTGAAACTTCATGACTTCTATAAACTTATAAGACTCATCGTAAAACTCTCAAGAAAGTTTCTCTGAGGTCTATACTACAAATGTACCAAATATGTTGTCGATCCGAGGTCTGGTTTGAATTTTACAGAAATATTCTACGTTGTTGTTGATGTGATTTTTTTTAAGAAGGGGGGGGGGGTTGAATTATTTATTTTATGCCTCTTTTAAACTAAGAATTGTAACTACTTTCACATCTTTAAGCCTGATTGTGACCTTTGGGTCAAGATCAAAGGTCAAGATCAAAGGTCAAGGCCATTTCAAAAAAAAAAAAAACAAAACAAAAACCCAAAACAAAACAAAACAAGGAAATCTTTTCTTTCTATGTTTTTACCTGATACTGGAGCTGGATGCATGTCCTTACTTTTCATTTGACCCAATGTCAAGGCCAAAGGTCAAGGTCAAAGGTCAAGGTCATTTGGTGAATTGCTATATTTCACACATATATAAGGAATTTCTTATGTTTTTAAATGACTTTGACCTTGACCTATATTTCAAGGTCAAAGTCAAACATGCCGATGCAGTTGGTCCCATGTCTCTAGGATACACCGTTTTAAAAAAGGTTCATTAAATGTAAGCAGCATAAACTTTCAGGGGCAGTAACTCATACAAGGGACCAAAGAATGCTTTTGCAATGATAGAATGAAGAGAGTATTAAATGAGTCGAAGACACTGCTGAAGGCTTGGAATCTCTACGTTTTACGGTTTCGGAGGAGTAGCGATAACAAGGTTTTATTGCAAAAGGGGTGACAACTTTTGAATGGGTCAAGCTTTGGGGACAAGAATGAAATCTTAAAATAGTTTTAGAAGGACATATCATAGATGCAAAGATATTCAGTATATGTCGAAAGGTTTTCTACAGAATCTCTGACAAAAAAGCTTTTAAAAATCAGCAAAAACTACCATACATGTTTTTAAAGAGAGAGAAGTCATTAGCAACTGAAAAAAAGAGAAAAACAAAGAAAAAAGAATTAACTACCTCCAGCAGGATTCGAACCCCAGACAGTGGGACAAAGTTTGGATCAGTCATATCTTTGCAATAAATGCACGCATCAAAATATTGAATACATATTTAGAATTCTTGTAAAACACTCTATAAACCCTGTAAATCCTAAAGAAAAATATTGAAAAACAAAAAAGTTGAAAAATTGGATTTTTTGAATTCACTTCCGTTTGCGACCGGAAGTGCCGACGACGAAAAATAAAGGTCGTTCCCCATATTGGAATTTGATGTTCTATTTATTCATTGAGTTTCAATTTCATATCTTTAGCCGTTGTCGAGAAAAATTCTGGACAAAATGCCATTTAAAAAATACAAATTTCCCCAAAAATCGCGAACGGAAGTGATTTTTGAAAAAATGAAAAACACGTCTGGAGATATTTACATGATGCATCTTCCGCGAAAAAATCTCTGAAATCTGCTCACTCACAGCTGAGATATCGCCATAACTATGAAAAAAGAATAATAATAATAATAACTAGATGAGATCTCGTTGCGAGCAACAAGTAGGTCTTCCGTCCGATTTTTCGATAAGATGAGATAAGAATTTTGACTGAGATTTTCGTTAAAAAAAAATAAAAATATAAATTAATTGTTAAGACAAACAATTTTCCTTCAGTAATGTGTAACAAAATACTGATCAATAAAAAGTTATAGATTAAACACTTCTTGGTGCCTTATATGAGTGGTCAGCTCCTTTTTCTTGATATCATCTTAAAGCTCTCATGATTTTGAACACTTTTTGTTCAACAACTATTCAGAAATTCTTTTTCGTTTCCGAGATATATGCAAAAGAAATATTATGGGCCTTCCCTTTAAGTCCTAAATGGGGACATGTAGCAAAAATTGAAAGATTGCATATTATTAAGAATATTATTTTGAACGTCTTTTGTTACAATATTGGTAATCATAATATTCTTCCTTTTCAAGATTTATTGCGCCAAAGATTATACAATCTGACCCCTATTTATCCCTTATTGCATAAGATATTATGTAAACACGATGTTATATAGATAAAGAGTGTGAAGATGAACTATTTCGCTTCAGTAATATATTACAAAATATTGATCATTAAATAGTTATTGATTAAAAAATTTTGGCCCCTCTCGGCCCCTATTTTGAGGGGCCAACCCCATTTTCTTCAAACCACTTTAAAGCTCTTATGATTTTGAACACTTTTTCTTCAACAACTATTCAGAAATTCTTCTTCGTTTACAAGATATATGCAAAAGATATATTTACGGGCCAGCCCTTCAACTCCTAAATGGGGACATTTAGCAGAAATTGAAAAGTTACTTACTGTTTAGAACATAATTTTGAACATCTTTTATTCTATATTGCTTATCAAAACATTTCCCACTTTCGAGATATAAAGTGCTAAAGATTTAGCCTTCTGGCCCCTTATGGCCCCTAATTATGTAACATGTGATGTGAATATTATAATATATAGTTGGAAATTGTTGAGATAAACATTTTTGCTTCAGTAATGAATTGCAAAATATTGATCGTTAAAGAGTTATTGATTAAAGACTTTCGGCCCCTATAAGCCCTTATTTTGAGGGGCAAGTCCCTTTTTCTTGATATCACCTTAAAGCTCTTATGATTTGGAACACTTTTTGTTCAACAACTAGTCAGAAATTCTTTTTCGTTTCTGAGATATTTACAAAAGAAGTATTTAAGGGCCGGCCCTTCAACTCCTTAATGGGGACGTTTAGCAAAAAATGAAAGGTTGCATCTTGTTTACAACATTATTTTGGACATCTTTTGTTCAATATTGCTTATCAAAATATTTCCCACTTTTGAGATATAAAGCGTCAAAGATTTAGCATTCTGGCCCCTTATGGTCCCTAATTATGTAACACATGATGTGAATATCATAATATATCGTCGTAAATTGTTGAGATGAACATTTTTGCTTCAGTAATGCATTACAAAATACTGATCGTTAAAGAGTTATTGATTAAAAACTTTCGGCCCCTCTCAGCCCCTATTGTGCAGGTTCAGCCCCTTTTTCTTCATATCACTTTAAAGCTCTCATGATTTTGAACACTTTTTGTTCAACAACTAGTCAGAAATTCTTTTTCGTTTCTGAGATATTTACAAAAGAAGTATTTAAGGGCCGGCCCTTCAACTCCTTAATGGGGATGTTTAGCAAAAAATGAAACGTTGTATCTTGTTAAGAACATTATTTTGGACATCTTTTGTTCAATATTGCTTATCAAAATATTTCCCACTTTTGAGATATAAAGCATCAAAGATTTAGCATTCTGGCCCCTTAGGCCCCTAATTATGTAACAAATGGTATGAATATCATAATACATAGTTGTAAATTGCTGAGATAAACATTTTTGCTTCAGTAATGCATTACAAAATATTGATTGTTAAAGAGTTATTGATTTAATACTTTTGGCCCCTCTCGGCCCTTAATATGATAAGTCAGCCCTTTTTTGTTGATATCATATTAAAGATCTTGTCATTCTGCACAAATATTGTTCAGTATGTTTCTACAAAATAATTATACTTTAAAAGATATGATACAAAATGTCTCAAAATTCACTCATGATTCGTGTCCTAAATTTTGACCCCTATCGAGTTTCCATACTAGGCACTTCCGGAAAATATCCAAACCCAGGTGCAAAATGGCAACATGTCCTCTATCATCACTGAAAATTTCAGCGCTCTAGCTTAAGCCATTTTTGAGTTCCATCGCAGACAAGGAGGTCTTCTAAATTTTGATAAAAGGGCGATAACTTTCGACCGGAAGTAAATATCCCTTAACGGAATTGCCGGAATTAACTTCAGATGTCAACACATCTACCATGAAAATTTGAATGAAATTGAACAAGCCATCTCTGAGAAATCGTCTGCACAAATTTTGTAAGAAGAAAAAAGAATAAAAATAATAATAATAAAGGTGAAAAAGAAACCGAAGAATAATAGAAGGGTCTTCCGCTGAAGACGGAAGACCCTAATAATAATAAAAGTGAAAAAGAAAAAATAGAATAATAGAAGGGTCTTCCGTTGGAGACGTAAGACCCTAATAACAGAATGCGGTGTAAGGTTCACGTCAAAACATGGTTGACGCAAAACAGTTCCTGAATTTTCCCCTTCAATTCGAGCATTTCTGCATTGGACAGGGCTGATGGTTGTTTATGAGATGAAAAACTATGTGTAAGCTTTCTTAGTTTAGCGGAATCATGAACATTTTCGGCGTGATGAATAATTTGTTTACAGTAGTGATGAGGCTTTCGCGCACCTGCAGGAGCGGATCCAAGGATTTACAAATGAATAAAATTTAATAGAAATGAAGTTTTAATACTTTTAAATATTATTTAATGAAATTATTAATATGCAAGTAATAGATATAGAAGAAAACGCGAAATGCTAATGAATGCAGCTGACAATCACTACTTTCTAAAGATAAATTAATTCTAAATAAAATAATTATAAATTCTAAAGACAAAACAGAAGAAGAATGAATGGTAGTAAAATATCAAATCACATCAGGGGAACCGAACTTTATTAATGAAACTCTTAAGAAGTTCCTTATAAGTTGTAAATTTTATATCTGTGTATTCTACCTGGTTGCTTCGAGGAAAGGGGGGGGGGGTCTTGAACATAAACATGTAAATTAGCATTACTTTGTAGAAAGAATTAAGGCTTATAATGTTAAAAACGTCAAGAAGAGTTGCTTGTGATATGAAAGTCAAGGTCATTTTATAAAGAATGCAAAACATAAAAGCGAAAAAGAGAAAAGGGGGGGGGGGTCAGTAAAGATGGCAATGTCTTCTACAGTTGACAAATATAGGGGCGAATAAAATGCACACACATATCATATACAACCGTTTTTATTTAATATAAACTCGTTTCCATGGCAACGGCAAGGTTTTTCTGGCCTATCCCAATCACCCAGTAGGTTTTAACTCTACACCAGTTCCTACGTAAATGAGCAGTGAGCAGTCCTCGCAAACTATATATACGGGGGAAAAATCAATATTCTGTAGTGTTTAAGAAACGTTGGTCCTACGTTTTCGGAAATTCTAAGATATTTAAAGATATTTAATTCCTTCTTAATCCTATCAGGAAACTGGTAATACGTAAAATCTTCAAAGAGGGGCCTTTACATACCCTATGAATATTACAGAAAAAAGAAGTTAGAAAGACGAAGAAATAGAAAAAATCGACTTTTTAATCCAATTTCTGTGACGACCGGAAGTAATGACGACGGAAAGAATATTCATGGTGACATCTACAAGTCATTATCTATGATATCTGACAAAGTTAACTTTCATACCTTAAGCTGTTCTGGAGAAATGGAGCGGACATAGTCCTTTACCAAATTTCGTCTATACAATAATATTAAGAATACTAGATACTTATTGCCTAGGCAATAACAGGTCTTCCGTTTTCTTGATTCTTTTGTCAACTGTTCTGAAAAAAAAGCAGAAAATGCAAAAAAAAAAAAAAAAAAAAAAAAAGTTCTCCCAGCATGGATCGAACTCAAAACCTTCGGGTTATAAGACCTGTGCGCTAACCACTAGACCACGTATTCCGATGAAGATGGAGGTAGTAAATTAATTGTTTAAGAATAAATAGGAATAAAAGCACGTGTTCTTTTGTTTGTTATGGAATGTAGTGATCAGTATTGAATAGATTGAGAAACACGATTGGTGTATAATGCAAATGCAGATTGTCGGCTTAAAAAATTATTTGAGTTGGTCTATATTTGGAATGCATTGAATTAATCATTCAGAGCCTATGATGCATTAGAACTGCAGTGTCGAGACTTTGTTTACAAATATATGAAAATGTCGGATCGGGTTCGGATGTGACTGAATATCCTGAAATAATAGGTAAGCATCTCTGTGTGGATTGAATTAAATGTAAGTAGCATGAATCAAAATTTCAGATATGCATTTTAGAAAGAAAAATGTGCCAATGAGAGAGTGAAAATTTATTTGCTGGGAAAAAATCGCTGTTTTCGACATTCATTCGATTAATATTAATTCTAAATAAAATTGAAATAAATTCCACATACTAGAGAAAGCAAGAATGCTTGGTGTTAAAATATCATATCATATCAAGAGAATCGAGTGCTATTCATAACAACTGAAGAAATAAGCGAGAAAAGCTTTAATTAATTTTTATGTTCATCAGCACCTAAATTTCAGATACGAAAAAAAGATGTAGTGTTTGCCGTTAACATTCATAATTTCTATATACTTCAGAGATTCACTGTCAAATTTTCAGGAAACTTTCTTTCAGGTATCTTCTGCAAAACCCCGAAATTTTATGTCGATTCGAGGTGTTGTATGAGTTCTAGAGAAATATTCTAGGCTGATATTAATCTGATTTTTTTTTTTTTTGATTTTTTTGGGGAAGGGGAGGGGAGAAAGAGGAGTAAATTTATTATTGATTCTGACCTTTTGGTCAAAAGTCAAGGTCATCGAAGTTCAAGGTCAAGATCAAAGGTTAAGATCAAAGGTCAAGGTCATGAGAAAATCCCGGAAATAAATTTACTTTCTATGTTTTTTTTTTTACTTCATCAAGACTGAAATTACTCCAAACAAATAAAATGTTCATTCTACACCTAAATTATTCACAACTGATCATCCCTAAAAGTTTCCATGAAAAACTACTCATGTTTGAAACAACGTCCGGTTTTTAGGCCGGCACTCCCAGTGAAAATGATTTGCATGGTTTTAGCCTATCTAACATCTGCATTAGCCAAACATTTCTGTAAAAAGAAAACAAAACTTGGAAAATTCACTTTTTTTGCATCGCTTCCGGTCACGACGGAAACTGACGGCAACGTACGATTTTCACATGATGTAGAAAAACTGGTGACTGACTATCAGTCCTGAAAGTTTTAGACTTCAGTCGTTTACTGGTGCTGAGCAATTAGGTGAATAAAATCTCAATTTGAGGGCAGGAAAATACGCAACCGGAAGTGAATTATACTAAGATGTTTGACGTCAATTTAGACATCTGCAGTCTCAATAACATATATAAAAATCATTTAAAGAACTCTATATATAAGCGATATGTATGGGAAAATCCAAAAACCCTATAATGTAGTTTTTCTCTTATAACCGGAAGTTGTTGTTTTTTTGTTTCGGGTGGAACCAACACATATCAAAACTGTGAAAAAGATACAATTATATGATGCAAGTCTTATTCCAAAAGAGAATAGTTGAAATTTTCGATTTCTTTGATCACTTCCTGTGACGACCGGAAGTGACGATTGACGCTCTTAACCCAAATGATTTTGTCTACTCCTCAAGGTCTATTACTCATAAAAGTTTGGTGTCAAAATCTCTTACCGTTTGTGAGGTCTCACTCCGAAAATTTCTCATTTTACGGACACCTAAACGCGCGACCGGAAGTGAATTTTACAAAGATTTTTGACGTTACTCTAGACATTTGCAGTCCTAATAACATAAGTAAAAATCAGTTCAAATACGTCATCTATAAAAAATATTTATGGGAAAGAAAAATACCCAAATTATGTAGTTTTTCTCTTATAACCGGAAGTTGTCGTTTTTGTTTCCGGTGGGACTGACATATTTCAAAACTACAAATGAAATGCAATAACGTGATGCAAAAAAAGATTCAAAAAAGAAAAGTTGAAATTTTCGATTTCTATTATCACTTCCTGTGACAACCGGAAGTGACGGCTGACGCTCTTATCCCAAATGGTTTTGCCTACTCCTCAAGATCTATTAACCATTAGAGTTTGGTGTCTTAATCTCTTACCGTTTTTGAGATATGACTGGGACAAAATATTTTTTAAAAAGACGGAAATCGGAGATATCTGACGACCGGAAGTGAATTTTGAAAAAATGAAAAAAACACCTGGGGGTATTTTCATTCTCTATCATTCCTGAAAATTTCAAGAAAATCCGTCCAGCCATCTCTGAGAAATCGCTCCGACAAGAAAAGGGGAAAAAAAAAATAATAATAAAAAGAAACAGTAGAATCACTATAAGGTCTTCCGTCTGAAACGGAAGACCTTAATAACAGAATGCCGTGTAAGGTTCACGTCAAAACATGGCTGACGCAAAACAATTCCTGAATTTTCCCCTTCAATTCGAGCATTTCTGCATTGGACAGGGCTGATGGTTGTTTATGAGATGATAAACTATGTGTAAACTTTCTTAGTTTAGCGGAATCATGAACATTTTCGGCGTGATGGATAATTTGTTTACAGTAGTGATGAGGCTTTCGCGCACCTGCAGGAGCGGATCCAAAGGATTTACAAATGAATAAAATTTAATAGAAATGAAGTTTTAATACTTTTAAATATTATTTAATGAAATGATTAATATGCAAGTAGTAGATATACAAGAAAAGGCGAAATGCTAATGAATGCAGCTGACAATCACTACTTTCTAATGATAAATTAATTCTAAATAAAATAATTATAAATTCTATAGACAAAACAGAAGAAGAATGAATGGTAGCAAAATATCAAATCGCATCAGGGGAACTGAATTTTATTAATGAAACTCTTAAGAAGTTCCTTATAAGTTGTGAATTTTATATCTGTGTTTTGTACCTGGTTGCTTCGAGGAAGGGGGGGGGGGGGTCTTGAACATAAACATGTAAATTACCATTATTTTGTAGAAAGAATTAAGCCTTACCATTTTGAAAACTTCAAGAAGAGTTGCTTGTGATATGTAAGTCAAGGTCATTTTATTAAGAATCCATAACATAAAAGCGAAAAAGAGAAAGGGGGGGGGGGGTCAGTAAAGATGGCAATGTCTTCTACAGTTGACAAAAAAAGAGGGGCGAATAAAATGCACACACATATCATATACAACCGTTTTTATTTAATAAAAACTCGTTTCCATGGCAAAAGGAAGGTTTTTCTGGCCTATCCCAATCACCAGGTAGGTGTTATATCTACACCACGTCCTACGTGAATAGCGCTGAGCAGTCCCCGCAAACTATATATACGGGGAAAAAAATCAATATTTTGTAGTGTTTAAGAAACGTTGGTCCTACGTTTTCGGAAATTCTAAGATATTTAAAGATATTTAATTCCTTCTTAATCCTATCAAGAAACTGGTAATACGTAAAATCTTCAAAGAGGGGCCTTTACATACCCTATGAATATTACAGAAAAAAGAAGTTAGAAAGACGAAGAAATTGAAAAAAATCGACTTTTTAATCCAATTTCTGTGACGACCGGAAGTATTGACGACGGAAAGAATATTCGTGGTGACATCTACAAGTCATTATCTATGATATCTGACAGAGTTAACTTTCATACCTTAAGCTGTTCTGGAGAAATGGAGCGGACATAGTCCTTTACCAAATTTCGTCTATACAATAATATTAAGAATATAACAGAATGCGGTGTAAGGTTCACGTCAAAACATGGTTGACGCAAAACAGTTCCTGAATTTTCCCCTTCAATTCGAGCATTTCTGCATTGGACAGGGCTGATGGTTGTTTATGAGATGAAAAACTATGTGTAAGCTTTCTTAGTTTAGCGGAATCATGAACATTTTCGGCGTGATGAATAATTTGTTTACAGTAGTGATGAGGCTTTCGCGCACCTGCAGGAGCGGATCCAAGGATTTACAAATGAATAAAATTTAATAGAAATGAAGTTTTAATACTTTTAAATATTATTTAATGAAATTATTAATATGCAAGTAATAGATATAGAAGAAAACGCGAAATGCTAATGAATGCAGCTGACAATCACTACTTTCTAAAGATAAATTAATTCTAAATAAAATAATTATAAATTCTAAAGACAAAACAGAAGAAGAATGAATGGTAGTAAAATATCAAATCACATCAGGGGAACCGAACTTTATTAATGAAACTCTTAAGAAGTTCCTTATAAGTTGTAAATTTTATATCTGTGTATTCTACCTGGTTGCTTCGAGGAAAGGGGGGGGGGTCTTGAACATAAACATGTAAATTAGCATTACTTTGTAGAAAGAATTAAGGCTTATAATGTTAAAAACGTCAAGAAGAGTTGCTTGTGATATGTAAGTCAAGGTCATTTTATTAAGAATCCATAACATAAAAGCGAAAAAGAGAAAGGGGGGGGGGTCAGTAAAGATGGCAATGTCTTCTACAGTTGACAAAAAAAGAGGGGCGAATAAAATGCACACACATATCATATACAACCGTTTTTATTTAATAAAAACTCGTTTCCATGGCAAAAGGAAGGTTTTTCTGGCCTATCCCAATCACCAGGTAGGTGTTATATCTACACCACGTCCTACGTGAATAGCGCTGAGCAGTCCCCGCAAACTATATATACGGGGAAAAAATCAATATTTTGTAGCGTTTAAGAAACGTTGGTCCTACGTTTTCGGAAATTCTAAGATATTTAAAGATATTTAATTCCTTCTTAATCCTATCAAGAAACTGGTAATACGTAAAATCTTCAAAGAGGGGCCTTTACATACCCTATGAATATTACAGAAAAAAGAAGTTAGAAAGACGAAGAAATTGAAAAAAATCGACTTTTTAATCCAATTTCTGTGAAGACCGGAAGTATTGACGACGGAAAGAATATTCGTGGTGACATCTACAAGTCATTATCTATGATATCTGACAGAGTTAACTTTCATATCTTAAACTGTTCTGGAGAAATGGAGCGGACAAAGTCCTTTACAAAATTTCGTCTATACAATAATATTAAGAATACTAGAAACTCTTGTTGCTAAAGCAACAAAGAAGGTCTTCCGTTCTCCTCTATTGATCTGCATGAATGAACTTTTATATATGTTAAAAAAGGCACATGATTTTTTTAATTGATTTCGGGAAAACGAACGACAGGAGGTGTAACTTACCAAGATTATTGATGTAAGTTTAAACTATTAAAGTCTCAATAACATTTACAAAAATCAGTTTTATTTTTTTAAATGTTTGACTAAGAAGATTCTATAAAGAAATGTTTCAATATTTGATTTATTCCATCACTTCCTGTGACGACCGGAAGTGACGGCGAACAATCTTATCCAAATTGTTTTTGCATACTCATCAAGATCTATCTCTCCTTTAAGTTTGGTGTCTTTATCTCTTACCGTTTACGAGATCTAGCTATAATAACTTCTCATTTTGAGGACAGGAAACCAGGCGACCGGAAGTAAATTTTACAAGGATATTTGACGTTACTGTAGACATTTGCAGTCTGAATAACATATCTAGAAACCATTTCAAATACATTACGCATAAAAAATATTTATGGGAGAGAAAAATACTGAAAATATGCAGTTCTTCTCTTATAACTGGAAGTTGTCGTTTTTGTTTCCAGTGAGACTGATATATTTCGAAACTACAAACAAGATGCTATAATGTGATGCAAAAAAGTTTCAAAAAATAAAAAGTTGAAATTTTCGATTTCTTTGATCACTTCCTGTGACGACCGGAAGTGACGGCGCACGATGTTAACCCGATTGGTTTTGCCTAATTATCAAGATCTATTACTCATATAAGTTTGGTGTCTTCATCTTTTACCGTTTATGAGATATGACTCGGACAAAACTTTTTTGAAAAAAGCGGAAATCGGACATAACTGACGACCGGAAGTGAATTTTGAAAAAATGAAAAAAACGCCTGAGCGTATTTTCATTCTCTATCATCCCTGAAAATTTCAGGAAAATCCGTCCAGCCATCTCTGAGAAATCCGATTTACAAGAAAAGGGGAAAAAAAAAATAATAATAAAAAGAAACAGTAGAATCACTATAAGGTCTTCCGTCTGAAACGGAAGACCTTAATAATAGAAAACAGACGGAAAACAATAAGGTCTTCCGAAGGAAGTCGGAAGACCTTAATAATAAGAAACAATAGAATCACTATAAGGTCTTCCGTGGAGACGGAAGACCTTAATAACTAGAAACTCATTGCGAGCAATGAGAGGTCTTCCGTCCGATTCTGAAAATAAAAACAAAAATTCACGCTGAAAAAGTGATAAAAGAAATTCAGCGTGAAAATCCAAGAAAGCAAACCATTAACCATTCACTTTTTTGCATCACTTCCTGTCACGACCAGAAGTAACGGCGATACAAGATTTTCTCACGATTCAAATAAACTGATGACTGACTATCAGACCTGAAAGTTTCAGACTTCAGTCGTTTACTGTTGCCGAGCAATATTGTTAGAACAAATTCTAATTTTGAGGACAGGTAAACACTCGACCGGAAGTGAATTTTATAAAAATCTCTGCAAACTTTTTCAATCAAAAAGATGAAAATATGCATAAAACTCCCAGAAGACTCTCTATTTACCCTGTAAATCCCAAAGAAAAATATTGAAAACAAAAAGTTGCAAATTTAACATTTTTGAATTCACTTCCGTTTGCGACTGGAAGTAGGAACGACGAAAAATAATGGTCAATCACCATATCTACATTTGATGCTCTATCACCTCAGCAAGTTTCATATTCATATCTTTAGCCATTCTCTGATGATACTGTTTACTTTCTTTTATTCTTTATGTATTCAACTTTTTATTTCATGTAATTCCATATACAGGCATGTCCATGTAATCTTTTTCTGCACTTCTATATACTTCTGCATCAGACCATTTGTCTACTACGAAAGGTTGGTCACGATACATTATTTCGCGCCAAACGTCACGGTTAAATATTCGCGCATTTCCTTCGGAATGTATTTTCTATTGAATGGTGATGGTTTCAATGAAATATCAAAATGTATGTTCTTATAACCTGAATATCGAGCTTGAGAAAGTATATTTATCATATTGTACTTATTATATATCGTATGGATAAGTAACACTGAAGCAGTGATTTAGGTAAGATTTTCTACAAGTTTTATTTTCCTGTTTACCCCCAAAGTGGACTATCCCGATTAGTTACACATTCATGGGAAGACTAGAATGTTTCGCCCAAAAACATGTCTCGTCCTGCGACGGTCAAGGAATCTGATACCATTTATGTTCAATAACAACATCTTTTAGAAAAAAAATATTTTAATCATTTTCATTAAACAATCTTTAAAAAAATGGTTTTCTTATTTCTGTCTTTTCTGTTCATTTAATATGACACAAGCCTGCATGGGGAAAAAACAATGGCCACGTAATAATTACTATATATTGATTGCTTTAGTCAGGCAAGTTTCTTCAAAAGCTTTTACTTATAACCATGGTTTAGGATCAGTTTTTCCATGGTGTAAAACAAAAGGTTGTAGTTATCGTATTTCCACTTGTAGTCATGTCGTTTTTCTACTTTGAGATACAGACAAGAAAAATTATAGTAGACGTTTGAGGAAACCCCGGATTAAAACTCTATTGCGAAACAGAATTGCAACGTAATTGTGATGTGACAATCCAACATTTCCTTCACATTTCTTTGATCCTTATGGTACTTTCATTCAAACAAACGCTCGGCTGACTCCGTAAATTCTGACCTACTTATCGGAGTTTACAGAGACAGCCGCCATTTTGGACCCGCTTCAAATTTAGAAATGCGAATATCTAGAGTTTGGATTGATCAATTCTAAAATAAATTATATATAAAGAATTTTCAGAAAAGTCTCTATTAACCTTATTAAAATAAAAGAAAAATATAGAAAAACAAAAAAGTTTAAAAATACGACTTTTTTAAATTCGCATCCGGTAACGACCGGAAGTATTGACGACGCACAAAAAGGTGATTCCCCTCATCTAGAAGACATAACCTATCATCTCTAACAAGTCTCCAGTTCATATCTTAAACCATTTTTGAAAAAAAGGGGGGACAAAATTTCATTTTAAAATCAGAAAACTGTCAATAACTTGGCACCAGAAGCGAGTTTTCCAAATTTTCCTTCTGATGAACAAAGTTCATTTGACGACGCATAATTCCTGAAAGTTTCATTTAAAACCACTGAATAGTTTTTGAGAAATCGCCTGCACAAAATTTTGGGGAAAATAATAATAATAATAATAATAACTAGAAACTCATTGCGAGCAATGAGAGGTCTTCCGTCCGATTTTGAAAATAAAAACGTAAATTCAAGCTGAAAAGGTGATAAAAGAAATTCAGACACTCTGGAGATTTAACCCTGGTTGTCAGCGTGAAAATTCAACGTGCTAACCATTAACCATTCACATTTTTGCATCACTTCCTGTCACGACCGGAAGTAACGGCGATATAAGATTTCCTCGCAATTCAAATAAACCGATGACTGACTATCAGTTCTGAAAGTTTTAGACTTCAGTCGTTTACTGTTGCCGAGCAATATTGTGAGAACAAATTCTAATTCTGAGGACAGGTAAACACGCGACCGGAAGTGAATTTTATTAAAAAAAAAAAAATGTGACTTTTCTCTACACATTTGCAGTATCTACAAAATGCATAAAAACATTTCAAGTACTTTATCGATAAGCAATATTTATGAGAAAGTTAAATATCGAAATAACGTAGTTTATCACCTAAAACCGGAAGTTGACGTTTCCGTTTCCGGTGGAATCTAACCTATTTCAAAACAGCGAAAGAGATGCAATTAAGTGATGCAAACTTTAATTTAAAAAAGAAAAGTTAAAATTTTTGATTTCTTTGATCACTTCCTGAAACGACCGGAAGTGACGACGGACGCGTTTAACCAAAATGGTTTTGCCTACTCCTCAAGGTCTGCTACTCATAAAAATTTGGTGTTTTAATCTTTTACCTGTTTTTGAGATCTCGCTCAGACAATTTTTCATTTTGAGGACAGAAAAACACGCGACCGGAAGTGAATTTTTGAAAGATATTTGAGGTTACTTTAGACCTTTGCAGTCTGAATAACATATTTAAAATTCATTTCAAATACATTATCTATAAGGAAAATTTATAGGAAAGTAAAATACTCAAATTTTGTAGTTTTTTTCTTATAACCGGAAGTTGTCGTTTTTCTTTCCGGTGGGACCAACATCTTTCGAATCTGTGAAAAGGATGCAATAAAGTGATGCAATTTTTAAATAAAAAAAGAAAAGTTGAAATTTTCGATTTCTTTGATCACTTCCTATGACGACCGGAAGTGACGGCTGACGCTCTGAACCCAAGTGGTTTTGGCTACATCTTAAGGTCTGTTGCTCATATAAGTCTGGTGTCTTAATCTTTTACCGTTTCCGAGATCTTGCTCAGACAACTTCTCATTTTGAGGACAAAAAAAACACGCGACCGGAAGTGAATTTTTGAAAGATATTTGGGGTTACTCTAGACATTTGCTGTCTGAATAACATATTTTAAAATCATTCCAAATACTTTATCTACAAAAGATATTAATGGGAAAGAAAAATACTCAAATTATGTAGTTTTTCTCTTATAACCGGAAGTTGACGTTTCTGTTTCCGGTGGGACCAACATATTTCAAAACTACAAAAGAGATGCAATAATGTGATGTAAGAATTGATTTAAAAAAGGAAAGTTGAAATTCAACGATTTCTTTGATCACTTCCGTAAGCGACCGGAAGTGCCGACGACGAACGAAAAGGTGCCCTCTCCAATCTAGAAATCATGTTCTATCATCTCTAACAAGTCTCCAGTTAATATCTTAAACCATTCTTGAGAACACTCGCGGACAAAATTTCATTTTAAAATCAGAAAATTGTCCATAACTTGGCACTGGAACCGAATTTACCAAAAAACGGAATTTTATATAAAATTCATACAAAGACCTTTTATCCCTGAAAATTTCAAGGAAATTCATTGAATAGTTTTCGAGAAATCGCGTGCACAAAATTTTGTCTAAAAAAAAAAGAATAATAATAATAACTAGTAGACTAATTGTTCTCGAACAATTAGAGGTCTTTCCACCTTCTTCGAATTTCATATATTTTTCATATTTAACTCTATAAAGTTAATTTTTATTCAAATAGAATCCATAAATGGCTTGAAAGTTAGAAAAAAAATGAAAATTTGAAAAATTTTGAGATGACCTTGACCTTTGACCTTGAACAAATATTCAAGGTCAAAGGTCAAGGGTCACATTGCACTTGACCTCATGCTTCTACATCTTTTAGTTTTAAAGTTATAAGGTTTAAAATTAAGCATGAAGACGTTAAAGGGCGATAACTCATATAAGGGGTCATCGGATACTTTCGCACTGAATAGATTGAAGTTGTGTCTAAAGACCCTGAAGACATTAGTGAAGGTTTTGTGTCTCTACGGTTTACGGTTTCGGAGGAGTAGCGATAACAAGGTTTTCAGTAAAAGGGGCAATAACTCTCAAAGGGATAAATCTAAGGGGACAAGTATGAAACATTTGAAATAGTTTTAAGAGGACATATTAATGTTACAAAGATACTTAGTATACATTGAAAGACAAAAGAGATATAAAAAGAGCTTAATTTCTCATATTTTGAATGACCTTGACCTTTGACCTTGACATAAATTTCAAGGTCTGAGGTCAAAGAATCTAATCCAGTTGGTTTCATGTCTCTACGACTTATCGTTTTGAAAAAAAATTATTATTTGTAAACTTCAAAAACTTTCAGGGGCAACAACTCATAAAAGGGCTCCACGAGTACTTTCGCAATGAAAAGATTGAAGAGTCTCCTCAATTAGTCGAAGACATTGGTGAAGGTTTCGTACCTCTACGGTTTACGGTTTCGAAGGAGTAGCGATAACAAGCTTTTATTGCAAAAGGGGTAATAACTCTTAGAGGGGTCAAAGTTCATATACGCAGGGTCAACTGCAAAAATCTTTTACGGAGTACATTCTTATGAAGTATAAATCTTTTCGATAGATCTTGAAACTCAAGATCACACGGCGGAAAAATAATAAAAAATAATAATAATAAGAAACAGAAGAATATCAATAGGTCTTTCCACAGAAAGGTGGAAAGACCTAATAATAACTAGAAACTCATTGCGAGCAATGAGAGGTCTTCCGTCCGATTCTGAAAAAAAGAAAACCCAAGCTGAAAAAGTGAAAAAAGAAATTCAGACACTTTGGAGATTTAACCCTGGTAGTCAGCCTGAAAATCCAACGTGCTAACCATTAACCATTCCCTTTTTTGCATCACTTCCTGTCACGACCAAAAGTAACGGCGATACAAGATTTTGTCACGATTCAAATAAACTGATGACTGACTATCAGTCCTGAAAGTTTTAGACTTCAGTCGTTTACTGTTGTTGAGCAATAGACCGGAAGTTGACGTTTTATTTATTTTGAAATGTTAGTGGAATCTAACATTTCAAAACAGCGAAAGAGATGCATTAAAGTGATGCAAGTTTTAGTTTTAAAAAGAAAGAAGAGAAATAATATGAGCGCATCCTCTGATCTAAAAAATAAAACAGGTTTTGTAATCCTCAGAAACAGTTCTATCATTTAATAGTTGCATATTTAAGATCAGAGGTTACGTCCTATATTAAATATCGAAAAATAGCTTTAAAAATTGGCTGTTTTGTAGAAATTTTCAGGATACGAGGAAAATGACGCATTTCATGACGTCGTAATGCATAGGCTAGCAAGAAAATTACGTCATTTTTGATAGATACGCAGTCATCAAAGGTCTAAATGATATTTAATGCATTGTCAACTAAAACCAAGCAGTTTCAGTTTTCCTGAAATTCATAGGGCCAATAAAGGTCCTAAGCGGTTCTTGTTCTTTAATATTGAAACCACTACACTAGCGCAATGTACCAGCCATCATCGATGTTTACCTTGCACTCATTCCCTGAAGTAACGAGTGTCGGGCAGGTTATTATTTTTTCTTATAGTGCGGACTTATAGGATGAAAACTAGCCAGCTAAATTTTGAGAAGTGCTAGTAGATTTACATCGGATTTGTTACTTGAGTTTTAACAATAATTGATAGCAGAGAAAATAATCTGTTACTGATAAAAACTAAAAAAAAAACTATTGTGTTTACTTCCTTTATTCTTTGTACATTCAACTTTCTATTCTATGCAATTCCAAATACAGACATGTCCGTGTACTCTTTTCTGTACTTCTACACTACTGCATCAGACCATTTGTGAAAGGCGGATCAAGATACATTATTTCGCGCCAAACTTCACGAGTAAATCTTCGCACCTTTTCTTTGAAATGTGTCTTCAATTGAATAAGTGTACGTGATAGCTTCAATGAAATTAAAAAAAAATATGTTGCTGTAGCCTGATTTTCGAGCCTAAGAATGTTTATTTATCACACTGGACATATAACATATCGTATACGGGCAAGTAACATAAAGGCAGCGCTAAGTTTTCTTACACAATTTATATTCCTCTTTACCCCCAAAGTGGACTATTCCATTTAGTAACACATTAATGATAAGTCTTGAATGTTTTGCAACAAAACACGTCTCGCCATATGACGCTCAAGGAATCTGATACCTATTATGTTCGGTAACTTGCATCTGTAAAGGAATATAACCCTACTAAGATCAAAGAAAAATATTGAAAAACGTAAAAGTTGAAAAAATGGACTTTTTTAATTCGCTTCCGGTAGCGACCGGAAGTACTCACGACGCACGAAAAGGCAAACCCGCATATCTAGAAGTCATGTTCTATGCTCTCCAACAATTCTCCAATTCATATCTTTAGCCGTTCTTTAGATCTCGCGCGGATAAAATTTCATTTCAAAATCAGAAAATGTCCATAACTTGGAACCGGAAACGAATTTTTCCAAAATTCTTTCAAATGTAACAATGGCATTTCATAGCGCATTATCCCTGAAAGTTTGATGGAAAACCATTGAAGAGTTCTCGAGATATTGCGTGCACAAGATTTGTCTAAAAAATCTATTTTTAAAATGTATTCTGGTAGACAATTTTAAAAACAAATTATATATTAAGCATTACAATAAGAGTCTCTATTAACCCTATTAAAATCAAAGAAAAATATTGAAAAACGTAAAAGTTGAAAAAATTGACTTTTTTAATTCGCTTCCGGTAGCGACCGGAAGTACTCACGACGCACGAAAAAGCAAACCCGCATATTTAGAAGTCATGTTCTATGCTCTCCAACAAGTCTCCAGTTCATATCTTTAGCCGTTCTTTAGATCTCGCGCGGATAAAATGTCATTTCAAAATCAGAAAAATGTCCATAACTTGGAACCGGAAACGAATTTCTCCAAAATTCTTTCAAATGTAACAATGGCATTTCATAGCGCATTATCCCTGAAAGTTTGATGGAAAACCACTGAATAGTTCTCGAGATAATGCGTGCACAAAATTTGTCTAAAAAATAAGAATAATAATAATAATAATAATAATAATAATAATAATAAGAAACAGTAGAATCACTATAAGGTCTTCCGTGAAGACGGAAGACCTTAATAATAATAAGAAACAGTAGAATCACTATAAGGTCTTCCGTGAAGACGGAAGACCTTAATAAGAAACAATAGAATCACTATAAGGTCTTCCGTGGAGACGGAAGACCTTAATTATCAGATGAAGAAATACTTTTAATGTTACGATCATTTCAGGTTTACCCCTGCTCTTGGGTTAAGATAATCGAATGTATAAAAGAAACAAACACCATCTTCCAGAAGCTGCCCAGACAATGATAGAAAGATGTAGCTACCAACAACTAAAAAATCGTTTGTCAAATAAACTAGCACAACTACTGACACCATCTGAGAAGAAAATAAAAAAACGAATTGATAAAGTAATGACATATTGTAAAATTATATATCATTTAATTCAAAACTTTTTAGATCAAAAAGAATTAATCAAGTAATGACATATTGTAATTATATGATAATATCATTTAATTGTCTTTGCCTCCCATACATAATATCTATTCATCATTTTAATTTACAGAAAGGAGATACAAAAAATGAAAGAAAATGAGAAAAGACTCATTAATGACCCAAAAAAGGATAAGCTGGAAAAGATCCTTCAAACTCTTTCCGACGATGATGATGACTCGAACCAACCATCAACTAGTACGACAAGCACCATCCAAGAAAAAAAGCCCACATCAACTTCTTCCAAGTCAACGTCAAAAAAGCCCAGAAAAAAGACCACTAAATGACTTAGTGAGGGCAAACCAAGAAGCTTAAAACAATTTTATTACTGTACTAAAAAGGTGCCAAAGCTTTTGAGAGCTTTAGGTGTAAGCTCCGATTCAGATTAATACAAATGTAACATTAAACGTTTAAAATTTATCAATTTAAACTTATCTATATCGAAATAGATAATTTTTGATTAATAAATTTTAGACTTTTAATGTAAGACAAATATACATATACATGTATTTCTTTGGGAAGCGCAAATAAAGTTTTGATGTATTTTATGTGTTTATTTTTTCAAGTTAAAATTAAATGACTGCTAAAGGGTCGTACAGGGTACATCTGCTAAGTATTCAGGGTGTGAAATGCCGATAAATAGATTTCATTAAAATTAATGGAGTTTTGCACAAATGCTGAGAAAAGAATATCCACGTGTTCACATCGATCTGCGTGTTTTACCGTTCATCCCAAAACCACACATCTATAAAAATGATATGAATAAAAGTATGATCATTTCTGAAATGAAAATGTGAAAAAAGTAATTGTTTGAATTTAAATGATTTAACGTATTTTTTATTCAGTGAAACGAAATGTGTAAATAAAAGCTGTCGTCCATATAAATCAATATTTCAACCCAGTGCTATTTTAAAAAAGATGGCAGGCGCTACAAGGGCAGATTGTGTTCCAGGTTAAAAAACAATTATCATGCTCATTATGCAAGATATTTAATGTTGGGGAAAATAAACTCAGTACATATTTTGTAGTTTTATCTCGATTAAAAACATTGGAAAAGGAAATATGATTAAAATGAAGACTATGAAATGTGTTTGAAATTATCAACATAAGAGTCATTCATGAATTATTAGGTCATTGGCATTTCCTCCGACGTATAATCTAGCCCAAGAAATCCAAAGTAGTGAAATTGGTACTTAGAACGCTCATACGGTATACAATAGGCACAAATCATAATGGGAGCCCAAATAATATAATGTGTGAATGGGGTTGGGGTTTTAGAAAAGGTGGTTGCGATTCCCTTCCTAGACAACGTAATATTTCCTTGCAATGGCCAATTTAATCGTATTTTATTATCAACTGTTAATTTAAGTATTTATATCAAAAACAAACTTCCATATATTTTACCTGTGTAAAAGTAAGCCGTCGATTGTAAAAGTCAGCGTTTTTCGCAAAAGTCCACTATTTGATATTAGAACTTAAGGTCTGAAGACACTACGTTCCTGAATTCCCTTTAATATATCAGAGGCATTTCTTATTATTCTCTTGTAATTTTTAAACAGTTTCAAAATACCTCAAAGAAATGCGATTTCACCAATTCAAGTGATTTTTAATAGGATTATATAGGAAATAGTATCTAGAATCTTGTGTACAGATGTCTGGACTCTGTGAGACTGGTAATGTATCTAAATCTTGTTAACGTAGCAATCTTCAATCACAAATTCTTGGGAAAATTAGGACTGAGGAATGTGTCATCAGACCTAAGAGTTTTAAATATTTATCCCACTAGGACAGTTTTCTAGCTATTTCTACTGCCATTAACAAATATATTTAAAATAAATATATAATGTAATGTTTCTTGCAGCCTCAACTCTCGAGTTTCCCCGTGTGTTCCGATGCAGTAACTGTTCCTCTAGCATAAATACAACAGTGTGTGCATCTAACAACGAAACATTTCCCAGTCATTGCCATTTAAAAGAGTTTAATTGTGTTAATAAGCAAAATTTCCAAGTCCTGCATACCGGAAAATGTAAAGAAAGCAGCAAGAGCATATTGGCAGGTATGAATGTATGGAAAGAACATTTCTAGGTCAGATAAATGTCAAGTAATGTTTAAACTTATTTAAAATGTCTTTGGATTGGGAAGATCTTAATTTTGAACAAGAAATATTGAGAGCATTATAGTAAAATGTCACACGCTTTTCTTTTTTCATTAAGGGCGTGATAATACTTCCAATTATTAATATAGATAATTCAAACTTGAGGTGAACGAGATAGAGAGAGTTCTTACAACACTTATTTTGTATGTTAGAGTGTGCATTTAATTTATAGCTTTGAAAATTTGTCAAATATTATCCCAAGAAGCTTTTTTTATGTATAGTAATTAGTTCATTTTTAGCTCTTCTGGTCAGAGACCAGAAGAGCTTGTGTAAAAGTAAAGTGTCCTTCGTCCGTCTAGCTGTCTTTCTGTCCGCCTGTAAACAATATTTTCAAAATGCTACTCCTCCTACAGTTTTGGTCTGATTTCAGTATAACTTGGCACACAAGTAGACTATACGAAGATACATAATTCTTTATAGTGGTTTTTGATTTCAATAATCGATGTTGCCATGGTTACTAAAAATAGAAATTTCTGTGAAATACTTTGAAAATGCTACTTCTCCTACAGTTTTGTCTGATTTCAATATAACTTGGCACACCAGTAGACTACACTAAGATACATAATTCTATATATCGGTTTATGATTTCAATGATTGATGTTGACATGGTCACTAAAATTGGAAATTTCTGTGAAATTCATTTAAAACGCTACTCCTCCTACAGTTTGGTTTGGTTTCAATATAACTTGGCACACAAGTAGACTACACTTAGATACACAGTTCTATACATCGTATACACTTATATCGGTTTTTGATTTCGATGATTGATGTAGCTGCGGATCTGTAACATTATGGTTTTATATTTAAGTCTTTAACCATAACGTTACAGATACCGTAATGCAAATATAGTGCAATTTATGGCGCAAGATTTTCTGCGCAAGGTTAGGGAGAATTTCTCCACTGTCCAGCATTAGTCAATCAACTATCTTTATCTTTCTAATTCTAGACATATTTTTTAACCCACCTGTATATTTTATCCCCCTCCTAACCCTTTATATTCGTCTCTATAGACCATTAAACTCGTTTATTTTGAATTTTCTGCCATCCGACAAAAAATACAAAACAAGCGTGTTTAGTCTGTACATACGAATATAAAGGGTTAAGAGATGGATAAAATATACAAGTAGGTTAAGAATATGTCTTGAATTAGAGAGTGAAAGATAGTTGATTGACCAGTGCTGTGATTTTGATGAATGGTCTTGTCATGCTTACTAAAAATAGAAATTTCTGTGAAAATCTTTCAAAAGGTTACTCCTCCAACAGTTATAGTCAGATTGCAATAAATCTTGCCACAAAAGAGACTTTAAACCAAGGACTATTATTCTATTTATTGCTGTTACATAGTTTCAAGTGCAGGTGCTACTTTTCTCTTCCTTTGTTGTTAGAACAAACCAGCAGAGCTTCTGATTTCTGATTTCAATAAGACTTGGTACATGTACACAAGCAGACTATACGTATATACTGTACACCGCTCTTCTTTTCTTTTTTTTTTTAAAAAGTGCAGACCAATAGAGCTACAGTCTCGCCAGAGACTTCTGGTTTGTTTATTCCATGCAATTTCTTTAATTCACATGATGGACTAATATGTATGATACAGGGTCTTGGAGTGATTCAGAAACATCGTGGATGTTATTGCTAGCTGACCATCAGACTCTTAAGAGTGGAGAGAAAGACAAGACCAACAACAGGAAAATAAGAGTTAAAAGAGAGGTAAAATTATTTATAACCATCATAGTTGCAGATGAGTGATGTTTACCAGTTGTGTGTGTGTGTGTGTGTGTGTGTGAATATCAAGTATTTGATTTACTCTGTTGAAAAGCTGAGTTTAGATGAAATTATCAGTCCACAACAAGAGCATATACAGCGCCGGGTATCTGGGTTTGTGGAGGAATGGATGCATGCAGTTCGAACAAATTGAATGCGTGTTTAAATAATGTTTATTTTTACTTGGACGACCGTTTTTAATTTAAGAATTGAAATATGGTTCAAGAACTGATTGTCAAGGTACATAAATATGTAGTTGCTTAAGAAAAGTATTAGATGTGACCGAACTATTTTTGTGCATTTCATTTTTTTTCAAAAGCACAACCATTTCTTATCTATTAGATGTGACAAACTATTTTTGTTCAATTCTTTTTTTGTTTCAAAAAACACGACCATTTCTTATCTTGAGACATATATGCGACGGTAAACTTGCTTAAATGTACACAAATTATTTTGTATTTGATAATTTATGATTATATTAGTTATTAGGTCTCTGTGTATGTGTCAGTCTTTCTCTCTTCAAAACCCCGGTAAATATTCTTCGAAACAATACATTGGCGACAAAAAGTGTAAATATTCACAGTATATTTTGTCGCCGACGACAATATGTGCCAATGTGTGACTACATTTTGTCATCAATTCTGCATGAGGAAAAAAGGCTCGACTCGGCACATATAGTTAATTGATGGTGACAATATGTACCGATGGACGACAATATGTTCAGTAAGGGTACGTGTAGGTACATATTGTCGCCGACGACAATATGACAATATGTACAGAACAACAATATGTATACCGTCACACACCCGAGTTCATAGTTCAAGGAGGCCCCAGAGTGGGACAAATTTTGTGTGTACTAAAACAGTACACATTTGAAAATATATTTTTTTCTCTGTATCCATGCACATCTAGCAGGCAACTGTTTGCATGATTGTAATGAGTAGATAGCCTTCTGCAAAAAATAGAAAATGGGACTGAATTATTTACATTTAAAAAAATGACATTTTTTATATCAAAGCGTATAAAAAATCAAAACCACTTTTACAATAAGCAGTAATCATCGCACGTTGCCAAATACGAGTACAGCTAAAATGTAGATCGAATACGCATGCACAAACAATATACAGATGTACATGGCATACCTACTGTTGGCGAGCACATGTACCGAACGCTGGAAGCTTATTGATCTGAGACATCTACAACTGACCGATAATGTAAACTTAGAATAATTAAATGTATTTTTACTACATATTTTTTTTTTACTATTGTCACATAAAAAACCAAAACGTTTCCCGCTTTGATATTTTCTCTGCTCAAAAGAAAACATATGATAAGCCTGTGTCCCACCGCTTAACTGTGAAATGGAGTAATGTTAAGTATCTTTTTTTTACCTGCACTTTCTAAACAAAGTTCGGGTATATTATTGCTAATCCCTGCCTGTCTGTCTGTCTTTCAGTCCTCCTGTCAAACTAGCTTCTTCCTCCATCTTTTCCTTCACTTAAAGCCGTAGCCAATTCCGTCTTATGGAATATGATTATAGTATTTGTCCTGTAAATGTGTGATAAGGTATCAGTGTTTTCACTTCCACCCGGGGAAGGGGGTGGCTGGGGGTGCGGTGGTAATTGGGGGTTAAAAAATTTTTTCGTACCAAAATCTTGTTCTCAGAACCCCTTTTCATATACAAGTGGTAATCCAACTTATACTCAAAGCTCCCTTTCTAAATCTTCAAAATCATATTTCAGTTTTAAATATTTTTTTATATTCCCATAAAACAAAATTAATTTGTATTGGATTTCTAAACTACATAAAAATCCACTACAATCAAAGATACATAGCTGGTTCTAGTAAAAGCCTCTTTCTTATATCAACAGCAGTAAAGGAGAAACTTCAGGAGTACTGTACAACAGCATATTCGAGAAGTGTTTTTAATCAGTTGTGGATACTCAAGAAGACCAAATGACTTTTGTAAAATTTGGAATCGCAAAATTTTACCAGAATCAATAGCATCAAAACGCACGACTTTTCGTCACTTTATACAACCATTCCCCACAATGAATTATATAAAGGTCAGGCTTTTTGACATCATTGACAACTACTTTTTCAATAAAAATGGAACTCATAAATTTACATACCTTGTCATTGGTCATCTGCAAACTTATTTTGCTAAAAACATTCTGATTCTACACACAAATACACCAAAGTTGAAAAAGATGCTTTAGTGTCTGATTGACAATATCTATGTGGTTTTTGGAAACCAGGACAATCTGTTGGAATTCCCATGGGTACTTACTGTTATTAACAGACTGTTGTTCTATTCATATGAAGCAGGATTTATTCGAAATTTCTACATGAAAAGAAGCATTCTCTTACTGTGGCCTTCAATTCGACAATTAGATATATCGAAGACGTTTTATCAATTAACAATGTTCATTTTCATTCCTACGTTGATTCGATATATCCCTTTGATCTAAAAAAAAAAACACCACAGAGTCTGACACATCTTTTTCATGTTTGGAAAGTTTAATAGAGAAAGATGGCAAACCAATAACTAAACTTTATGATTAACGTGATGGCTACAACATTTCTATCGTTAACTTCCCTTATTTATGTGTAGTAATACACCAATACGGAGTTCATGTCTCCCTGTTGACTCGATAACATGATCTACGTACGAAGAATTTCAAAAAAAAGGCAAGCTATTGACAAATAATTTGATGAACTAAGGACTTAAGCAGTCTTGTTTAAAGTCAACATTTCGCAAATTCTATGGTTAATACAATGACATTGTCAGCAAATTAAAACGATCTATCGTTAAGTCGGATGTTGATTAATGTTTTTTAGGCCATTATTTTCACACTGAATTGTCTACGGATGTTTCCGTTTATCCAATCATGACAAGGACAATGAGCACACGGCGGGTGTGACCGGTCGACAGGGAATACTTACTCCCGTATGGCACCTGTTCCCATCTCTGATGTTTTTTGAGGTCCGTGTTTATCTACATATTTCTTTGAGGAAGCAAAGACAACATGACATGTGATATTGCATAGGGCTCTTGTAGGAAGAGCTGATTAATTGAAAAATGAATATTTATTTGAAATAAAAACATAAAATAAATGGATGCCAAATAATAGATATCTCCAGTGTGACATTTCAAAATATTTTTATTAAGTAAATCATCTAGGGGTGGATATAGGTTGTAAGAAAATATGTTTTGAAACAATACCAAAATGTTTATATGCAATCCTATGAACACCGAATAGAAAGGTCAAAGTTGTCATAGAAAAATGACAGAAAATCTAACTCTTGTTCCTGTTCATAAAAACTAATAGATTTATAGTACATGTAACCTCTAATAATAAACAAGATGTGTTTGTGAAACACTGATGTGGCAGTTCCTGGTGAAGGTTGAAGTTTCTCAAATGCAAGTCAAACTCCAAGGTCAAGGCCAAGAGATAAAAAAATGTTGGAACCCAAAGAAAGGGCTTGTCACAAGGAAAACACCTGTGAAGTATGAAAGCCCTTGCAGCAACCATTCATAAAATATGGTCAAGGTTAAAGTTTTTTAAAAGTAGCTGAAAAACCATGCTCAAGGTCATGAGGTCAAAAGTATTGGTACTTAAGAAAAGGTATTGTCATGAGAAGTACGTCTGTGAAATATGAAAGCCATAGCAACAAGCGTTAAAAAGTAAAGGCCAGATTAAAGTTTTTCAAAAGTAGGTCAAACTCTAAGGTCAAGGTCAATTGTTGGTAATCAAAGAAAGTTCTTGTCACAAGGAAAACATATGTGAAATATGAAGGCCCTAAACACCCATGCAAAAGAAATGGCCAAGGTTGAAGTTTTTCAAAAGTAGGTCAAGGTCAAATATGTTGGTATCTCATCACAAGAAATACACATCTGAGATATGAAAACCGTAGCTTCAACAGATCAAAGTTATGGGCAAGTTTAAAGTTTTGCGGACAGACAAACAGACAGACGGACGGACAGAGCAAATATGTCCAAGAATCTTCGATAAGGGGACATAAAATCACTTAATAAAATGAAATAGCAATAGCGGATAAATCTACATCCATTCATTGATATCATTGGGAGAAAACCTCATTTTAACTCACCTCGACCAAGTCGGGGGGGGGGGGGGGGGGGAGTTAATATACCATACCATGACCAGTCATGTTTCGGATGCTGTATGTGACCTTTATTTTCTAAATGAGTGAACAGTTTTAAGTTTTTGGAGCAGGTCCACTCCGAAGTAAGTATAAACTCTATGACCAAACTTGCAAAGATGACGCATCTAGGGATGCACAATAAGAAACGTGTTTTGGATGCTGGATCTCACGTATATTTTCAGGATGATTGAACTAGTTGAAGTGTATAAATGTATAAGCCCTATGGTTACTAATCTTGCATGGATAATGCATCTAGGAATGTATGGGTGATACATCTAGGAATTCACATGGATCATTGAACAGGTTAAAGTGTTTGGAGCAGGCCCATTCTAAAGTAATTATTAGCATACCTGGAACACGCTTGCATGAATGCCTCTAGGGATGCTCAGTACTGGAACAGTCATTTGGGTGAGATCTTGCCTTATTTACAGATACCTAGATCGTATTGGAGCAAGCATAATTTATGTGTTTCGTCCGTATTAAAACACTTTCACATTCATTTGAACATGCCATAAATGCAGGTAATTCGAGCAAAGTAAATTTCAGATTAATTTCGTATGGATATCTTTATACGAGGAAAATTCCAATATTTCTTACGAAAGAAAATATTTGGTTTTTATTCAGAACGATTTTACAGGGGCGGATCCAGATTATCCACTTAAGGAAAAAAAGAAAAATAAAAGGAAAAGATAAAAAAGGATAAGAAGGTATACATGATACTTTTTAGGGTTGTAATTCTATTTGTGAGAAAAAATGCATCAAAATGCATTACGTTTTATTTACACATATTTTTAACCCCCCCCCCCCCAAAAAAAAAAAAAAAGCGAACAAACAATATAAAAAGCAAATATTACTATGGTAGAATACCAGGAGCACCCAATTTTGATCCGCTATTTTTTTTAAGATTCATTTTAATCAGACATTGAAAGTGAGACTCTCTTGAATTTCCAGATGACTGAGAGTGATTTCAAACCTTTTTTGTTATGATCTGATCTGTGTGCGTGTTAGTGGTGGTGGTGGTGGCGGTGGGTAGGTAGGGGTGGGGATTTGTGTGCAAAAGAAAAAGAAGGCATCAAGTCGAACACATATGTCAATGTATCTTTGCTATGTGGGTAAAGTTTATCTAAAATATAATGCAACGAAAGGCGTGTACAGTAGACGTATAGTACTATCAATAAGTTTGGAACATTTTCGTCAAAATTTTGGAAGGAAGAGGGATGTCCTCGATCTCATTGAATCAAATTACTTTAGATGCAATAAAAACCTGTTTTCAATTCAAAATGGTAAAATATCATTTGGGTGCAAAAACTTTCAATATTCCTCAATTTGTCTTTTATTCACTCGTTCACTGTTACATAAGTTATATATTAAATACATATAAACACAGATATCAAGTAAGGGTCAAAATAGACAAGTACTTGAACAAAAAATGGACACTTGTAAAGAGTTCAGGAAGAAAAAATAGCTTCGAAATGTGTTAAAGAATGAGATAGTATTTGATCAGAAATCGGGACACGTAAAAACTAAAAATTTCATCACATCACATAATTTTTTTAACACTCTAGTGATGTATCGGGTTTCTGTGATATAGGAAAGGAAAATGTTTTCCCGATATTGTATTTTGATTTGCTAATATGCCTTAAAATATGGCTAGATGAGTTATTAAAAATACAAAATATCATGTTTTAAAATATGTTTTTCTTTAAAATTGCTACCTACATGTATGGGTCATCTTTCCGTGAATTTAAAACGTTATTTTTGTGCAATTTAACTCGGAGAAACGAGCAAACATTTGTTAAAAATTGGAAGACCCAGAGAACACTGAAAAGGATTTTTTAAAAATGTAAAATTTCCCTGTGTGCGAATATAACTATAGTAAAATCTGTCCAACTGTGGTGAACCGGTCACGGTGGCCTAGTGGTAGGGTGTTCACCTCTTGTTCGGGAGGCCTGGGTCCAACTCTCTTTCGCCGCGCCGCGTCAAACCTAAGACGTAAACATAGGTATAGTGATTACATGTATTCCTTTGTCAAGTGCCCGGCACTAGAAGTGAAAGTCACGTGTCTTTCGGATGAGACCTTAAAAACCGATGTCCCTTGTCACGGTAGGCGTTGGCACGATAAAGAACCCTCACTGCTCAGTGGCCCTAAGTGCCGAGTATAGGTCTAAATTTGAAGCCTTTCACCGATATATGGTGAAGTCTCTATATGAGTGAAAAATTTTCGAATGGGACGTAAAACAACATACAATCAATCAATCCAACTGAGGTCAGCCGACCAAATCGTCTGACTGGATATTTAAATTTTGCATGATTCGTACATAAGATTCCTGCAGATTACCTTGCTTTTTGACAAAGATTTTAATATTCCTACGTTGTTTTCATTAGCTCATTAAACTTGTGAATTTTATTTTGCTGCTAAAATGTGCTGTTATGATAAATCTATATGCATGTGGCTTAAACCTTTAAGATCAATTACAATAAAATAAAGTATTAAATTGTTTCAGAAGAAACATTTCTGTACAATGGAATGTATAGTATTATATAAAAATCAATTTTGTACAGGACGACAATAATGTAATTTTCTTCAATCAATGCTTATAAATAGTTCTTCCATCGCAAATATGAACAAAAGACGTTTAAAATCATTCATTTTTCTGTCATTGAAATTGTTGATTACAATTTTGCCACAAAAAGCTTGCAGCGCATTATTGCTTTAAGGTTTAACAATATTTCTCGAGTAGAAACATTTTCTGTCGTTTGAAAAATTTGTACAATAAAAATTAAATGGATTTTATCCCCAGTGTATAATAATCACACAATGTACATGTTTTTTTTTAAAATCTCTGTCAATATTATACTATCTACTGCATCAATTTCTGAGCTTAACTTGCATAATATAACTTGCGTTTTGTGTGTGTGTGAGGGTGTGTGTTTGTGTCTAATACCAAAATTACATTTCCAGCTTAATACCATGTTTGATTTCTGAAACTGTTTTTAGCTCTACTGGTCAGAGACCAGAAAAGCTTATGCGATAGTAAGGTGTCCGTCGTTCGTTTATCTGTCTGTCCGTCTGTAAACAAATTTTCAAAATGCTACTCCTTTTACAGTTTTGGTTTGATTTCAATATGACTTGGCACACAAGTAGACTACATTAAGATACATAAGATACAAAGATGCATGCGAGTTTAGACAATCCTTGTAGTACATAATTCGTGAATACTTTGCCATTCTTCATTGCTCATTTGGATACATCTTAATATTTTTTTCTAAATAATAGGCCAAAAATAGGGATTTTATTGCACTTGAATGTGCACAGGGTATGGTCCTACGGCGCACGAGCAAAACCAAGGGTTTTATTAGAGAATATGCGAGAATTATTTCGAAATAAAAGTATTAAATAGATAAGGTTGGAATTAAAATTATTGTATTTTTAATTCAGTATGTATTAAGTCGTCATTTGGAAAATTTAAGAAATTTGCTTCACTTTTAGCAGTTTTCCGAGACTTTGATATGGGAAAGTGGTAAATGCAACACCCGCAAAATGGCGACGTTCAAGATGACTACGTAACGGCGCACCAGAGAGCAGTTCAGTTATATGTTGATTGAGTAATGACACCTTCAGAGACTTTAATATCGATTCTCTGTAAGGACCAAAAATGCTTGGCCACGCACTATCATGGAATTTTATTTTATCACTATAATATTAGAGAGTGCCCTATATAAAGACTATTGGTGGGTAAATTTTGGACAGTACCTCCTTGGTTTCCATAGCAACGACTTTGAAATATTTTGTTATGGCAAAACTGACCTGATTGTCATCACTATGTAAAATAATTCCGTGCTTCCTTAATGTAGGAAAGTTATCAACATAACATGGGTTTCATTTTATAGCTAAGTAATTAAAGTTTCTGTGCATCTAAATTTTATTCAATTCAACCCAAGGTTTTTAATATGATACAGATCAATTTACATGAATTTGTCATAAAAATGAATACAAAGGTGCCTATTTCTTGATATGCGTATTAATTTTTGCAGGCAATTGAAACTTAGAAAAAAGATATTTTCAGTAAGATCGAGCTTAGATCTAAAAGATGCAAAAAGATTTGAGGTGGGGAAATCAGTTAAAAGTCATATTCCAATCTCCTCAAATTATAACTTTTCCTAAAAATTAACCTAGAGTTATTTCCCTTTGCTGACTCTTTTGCACTGAAGACAAAAAATTAAACTGGTGTTATTTCCCTTTGTTGACTCTCCTGTATTGAAGTCTAAAGAAGTTTATAACAACATGTGGCAAAAACAGACGCCAGAAAAATAACCATGAAACAATAACAGAAAAATGATGTGTTTTTCAACTTTTTAAAATGGAATTTAGGTGTGAATGACAAAGTAAGTCATCAAAAGAAGGAGACACTGCTCTCTCAGCATTCAACTTGATAATGAAGTATAGGTCTTTATTAATAATAGATTTTTAAAGTCAAATTCACTTTGCGAAATATTGAAACAAATTTTATGAAGTCTGACTTGTATTCCCATCATGTGGGATTCCATGTACTCTCTAAAACCCATGAGAAAAATGTAAGATGCAATTGGAGGAATACAACAAGCAGAAGATACGGCAGTCATTGGGAATGGTTAGAACAACCCTAGGCACAGGTATAAATTTGAATTTTTTCAAATATTCATTTTGTATAAAAACTACATGTAAGAAGCTTTTTCAATTAAATTGACATAATTTTTAAATCAAATATTTATTTTTATATAATAGACTTAATTGGTCTATATTCAAAGATCACCATGTTAGCAGGACATTCCAGATATACATCTTAGTAATATATTTGCATTATAGGAATTTTTGCCTGCTTCAGAAAGCAACTTACTTTGGCAAATCATAACTACAAAGTTTATCAAAAGGAGGAGAATGTTATAGAAGATGTAAGTATGTATGTAATGAAAAATATACACAAGGCAATTTAATATTAAACAAAAAACATATATTTTTGGTAATGTTGTACACAGTGGCGGATCCAGGAATCTTGAAAGGGGGGGGGGGCAGTTTGGTGTCGGGGTGGGGCTCAAGGCCACACCAAAAATTGATTTATTAAATCTGATGTATATTTTGGACACAAAAGGGGGGGGGGGGGGGCTGGGCCCCCCTCTAAAACCGCCAGTGGTACAGTTTAAAATCTGATTTGGCCAAAAAAGTAGTACCGGTAGGTGGTGGGTAAAAATTAGAGATGGTCGACTTAACGGAAACACATATTAAAATTTTTTTTAGCCTAAAAAGAAGTCATATAATTCAGATTCACTGTAAACAAACAAAACATATTTAACTGTATTCTCTATTGAGAAGTTGATGGCTCGTTTTAATACTCCCCCTGCGGAGGTGAATTAAAACGAGCCATCTGCTTCTCAATAGAGAATAATTTAACTGCAGCTATAAATACACACTAATAAGATATAAATATAATATACCCATGTAAATGTATGTATTCATGATTGACAATAAGAATTAATTTCTTTAATTGAAAAAAAATATTTTAAACATATTTTAGATGCACTGGTGCTTTGAAAAAAAGAAGATGAAAAGATACCGGTACATAAAGAGAACCTTTATTCTTGCGTTTTTATCATCTTTATTTCAACACAAAGGCCAAATACCAGAAGCAGGAGACAGTTACAAAATTAACTAATGGAGAAAAAAACCTTGCAATTAACCGTGAGAACTGAACATCGGACAGTATCTTAACTGAACAATATCCTTTTGGAGAAGATTCTGTTAGAGTATGGGGACAGCTTTTGGAGTAGGTGATGGTAAATTGTTTCCGTTACTTTTACCTTGCAATTGGCTACACTGAAAATACTGTATGTGTACATAAATTGGCATATTCAAAATTTAGCGCAATCACTGGGTATGGAGTGGTTGGCGTAATCATGAATTAGCGCTACATACGTCTGCGCCATGTATTGTATTTATTAATGGTTTATTTACGGTATTCATTAATTAGCAAATTGTTGTCTGCGTTTTTTTTAATAAAATATATTTCTATGACACATTCACAAGGTATTACAATTGAAAAATCCAAAATATAATTTGAAACTAACCTTTTATAAAATTCATACTTTCTGATACTAAAAGTTCTCTTTTAGTATCCAAGAGTATGAATTTTTATAAAAATAAATAAAACAATGAACTTCATGTGTATAAACTATAAAAGAAGATGGATTAACTGGAACCAGATATTTGAAAACATAAACATATAGATAAATTTATGTCATCTACATTATTATTTTACTATATCTTGTGTATTCATATTTTTTTTATTTCATGTTTATTCCTAAAAATCTGTATGTAAGCTTTCCAGCCGTGGTGTGTCTGTGTTTGTGTATGTGTATGTATGTTTGTTTATGTCTAAAGTCAACTAAAAAAAAACTTTGTGAATGTGTCATAGAAAAGTATTTTATTTAAAAAAAAAGTCGGGGAGAACCCTTGGGATATGGAACGCAGGGGAGGGGGGGGGGATGGTCCTCAAGCACCTGTGAAAGGAAGCCTGCTTTTTAAAGTACACATGCAGGAATTCTGAGGCAATTTATTTGGAGGTGTAAATACTAACTACTAGCTTAGTATTATATACATTTTAATAAAAATAGATATGCTTATATACTTGTATTTGTTATCACATGAAAAATGTAGTAGATATTAAACAATTGATTTTTGATTAAAGTACATGTATGTTTTTTATTCCAGGGGAAAAGATGAAGATGATTATTTCAAGTTTCACTTTTCAAACCCATTTAAAATTCTTCTTGACTGGTTAGACACAACACCACATAATGGCCAACCTCTGATGTAAAGAGAAATCATGGAAACATCAAGCCTAGCTGTTTCTATTGCCTACAAAATTGCTATATAGCAGTTATTTTCTACATTTTGTTTATCTCTAAATACACATTTTGGATAATGTTTAGTTGTAGATTTTTGCTTGATTAATAATTTGAAAAAAAAAACTGTTTTTAAAAGTAACGATAAAATTATACATATACACATGAAAATGTGTATGTTTTCTGATTGTAAGAATATACATTTATGGTTTATTTTTAATGGGGTGTTAATTTATGGTAAGTCTAAATACTTCTAAATTTCTTTATCCAAATAAAATTGATATCTAAAGATTTGCATCTGGGAACAAGCAAAATTTAAATGGAAGAAATTAACATTAGCTTATCAAATTTCAAACCTGCTAAATTAATATCTACCTACCTATGCATGAAAAAGTAATTATTTATTATTTATTTATTTATTTATTCATTTTTTTTTTTTGGTTGAAAAGTATCATTAGAGTTTTTATCCATTATCTTTTTCCATTATTTATCTAGTATTTGAAAATGTTGTTTACTGAAATAAGTTCCAGTGAAAAGTTGAATAGCTAATTTTCTTTAGGTTTGAGTTACCTGCCCTTTGTAAAGGATCATAGAGAAACAATAATAATTCATTTAATTTTGTTTTATCTTATTTATTATCTTTAATAATATTTACTTATCATTCCGTTTGTCTTATCTATTCGTGAGAAAAATGTTTGGAAAAGAAATTTTATAAAACAACCAGTGTCTAGTAACATTTTGAAAAAAATATTATTTGGCAAAATGCCAATTTTCGAAGTTAAATATATCGAAAACGAAAAAAATCCCCATTCTACTTTTCATAAAGGTTAACTAATATTATTATAGTGTTTCTAAAATTACAGGTGATTTTTTCTTGAATTGCCTGCATTTCTTGAAAGACTTCTTGAAATATAGGGTAAAAACGACCATTTTCAAAATGTAAGAATTTGGTCATCTTTGAGCCATCAATTGAAGAATTTACAGTGACTTGTAGAATTTTTTTTATTGTGTTATATAGTGCTTCATTTGTTCTATTCATATAATGTATGAATTATCTCAAAATAATAAAGATGATTAAACCACATGAAATCAAGTATGTAGCATTTTTATGCTTGAATTGAGAGTAAATGGGGCAAAAATCTATATTATCCCGTTACCATGGCAACCAAGGTAGTAACCTTAATTTTGAATGTTGATTATGTCAAGGTGTATGGGCATTAATCACCTGAAAAAGTTTCATGAAAATCGCTCATGGTGTGTGCCACAGCTCTACAGTAAAATTTTGGTCCTTACAGAGAATTGATGTTAAATGATAACAGAAGATAACAAAATATAAAAAAAAATCACTATTACAATACAAGTGGAATGGGACTTTTTTTTAGCGGAAGCTTTTTGATTGAGTCCCAAGGTAGATCAAAACACACGGAAACCACCAGTAGCAGGAAGAGAAGAGAAACAGCTTATGCCAACTAGCTGTCATCCCCCACACACATTTAAGGGTGTGCCTAAGGGTCTAGCCACCAGAATTCGGCGCATCTGTTCATCCCCTAGCTTATATCAGGAACAAAGCGGTCTCCTCAAGTCCCACTTATTCAAAAGAGGCTACAATGCCCGCACCATACAAACTGCTATTGATGAGATGGCGGGACATGACAGGCAAAACCTATTACGCTACAAGGAAAAAGACAATAGCGGCAGGGTCCCTCTGGTAACCACATACCATCCCGTCCTTAAGAACCTCAGCGGTATCTTTCAAAAGAATCTGCCAATTCTCCACTCAAATAAACGAATGGCAGAGGTCTTTAAGGAGCCCCCATTGGCTGCATACAGACGCCCGAGGAATCTAAAGGACATGGTAGTAAGAACCAGATTGGACAATCCATTACCTAACGGGGGCTTTAAAACTTGTTCTGACAGAAGATGTCTTCTCTGTAAGCACAGCTCTGACACAGACAGCTTTAACAGCCCCGTTACAGACCGCAGCTACAAAATACTAGGGAATTTGTCCTGTCAAACAGACAACTGCATTCATCTCATCAGTTGCAAAGTTTGCTCCAAACAGTATATTGGTGAAACAGGAGATCTCCGCAGGAGAGTCAATAATCACCGTTCTACTATTAGGACCAGAAAACTCAATGAACCCGTTGAGGAACATTTCAACCTTGGAGGTCACAAATGGGAGGACATGACAGTAGTGGTTATTGACCATAATCCAAGATGGACAGACGCTCAGAGAAAAGGCAAGGAAAAGTTCTGGATGCATAGGCTGAAGTCATTCCGCCCTGATGGTATTAACAAACTTAATGACTTCACCAGGATGAACGTGAACTAGACCCAATCCCGGATTGTAACAAACAAGTTCATTCTCTCTATATAGTGTAAACTTTACCGTAATTTCGCATTAGCAATTCTGGAACAACCTACCCAGATATTTACAGCGTACATTTTTGTGTATTTCTTTTATCCGATTTCCAAATTTATAATATATCCAAATTCATATTTTTAAAATTGCCCTTCCTTATTATCTTTCTTTAATTTCTTTTTATCATGTATAGTTACGCTATTTTGAGAGAATAAGACAATGTACGATTTACTGCTTGTCGTAATTAATTAGCGATAATTAATTCGTTCAATTATGTAAATCGCACTTCACCAGAGTTCACCCGATAGACCGGACGCAATTCATAGCGCTCCGGATTTCTTTGTTCACGACTGTTTATTTACTTGAAATTAAATATGTAACACTGTAAATATTTAGTGTTTGGTAGTTTAGTAGTAGTGCTAGTTGTTTTTGTTTCTCTATTTCCTTTGTTTTTATGACTTCTTAACTTTTCCTTTGTCCTGAGGAAGGGGCAGGTCTTCCCGAAAAGAATCTGGGGGAATAAGACGAGCCATGTGCCCATGCCCATTTTTCGGCTATGCAAGAACATTTATTGGAAAAAATCTCTCAACTGTTTCGAATTTACTTAAGCATTTTAATGTTTGCAGTAGTTCTCAAAATGATATTTATATTCTAAACAAGCTAAACAGTTGACTTTCATTTACTGTCACAAGTGTCTAACATGTGTAGGGACTTCTATTAATTAATCTGCATATTGAGTGTTAACACTTATTGTGGAGATATTATAAAAATGTTAACATTGTATATAATGATAGTGGTGATCTAGAAGCGCTTGTAGTAAAAATAAATAAACACGGGAAGAAAAGTATTCAAATATCTATTCTAATTTTTATCCGGTATTCTAAATAATTTACTGTAAATTAGTTCATTACTATATATATATATATATATATATATATATATATATATATATATATATATTATTTCCAGTGAAAAATATGTTATTCCTATAGACATTTTTTATAAAGTAAAACAAAATTAACTCTCTTCCAAAAAATAAAAATATCATGACTCGAACACTTTCCTCAATAAACGTCCCTTTAAAGAGCTCCTCGCTAACCTATGGTGTCCGGATAGGGCCATTTGCAAAAGCTCAACAGCGCGTTCAGAAAAACACGCCGTCGCGCTAACACACAACACGCTGTCACGCTAACACATGTTCGCACAACACGCCGTCGCGCTAACACACAACACGCTGTCACGCTATCACACAACACGCCGTCGCGCTAACGCAACTTTACACAACACGTTGTCGCGCTGTCACACAACTCGCTAACACAACTTTGTGATAGCGCGAATGCGAGTTGTGTGTTAGCGCGACGGCGTGTTGCTTGAAAGCGTGTTAGCGCGACGGCGTGTTGTGCGAACTTGTGTTAGCGTGACAGCGTGTTGTGTGTAATCGCGACGGCGTGTTGTGCGAACTTGTGTTAGCGTGACAGCGTGTTGTGTGTAATCGCGACGGCGTGTTGTGCGAACTTGTGTTAGCGTGACAACGTGTTGTGTGTTTGCGCGACGGCGTTTTTTTCTGAACGCGCTGTTGAGCTTTTGCAAATGGCCCTATCCGGACACCATACTATCCGGACACCATACTAACCACTATACCACGGAGTCACACATACATACCCATTTAAATAGCATACAGTTCTCTATACATGTATTTAGCAAGCGTATTTGGACTTAGAATTTTTTAAGACCACGGTGAAAATTTAAGTCAGTTAACTTAATTTTTTATGTAGAGTGGGTCTTCGTACCAAATTTTTGCAAGTGTAAGAAGCAACATCTTTCCATTGCCTTTCATTAATCGTTCTCAAAAATATGGTACGACGACCCACTCTATTTAAAAAATGTAGTTAAATCATCCAATTTATGTCAGTTTTTGTGAAAATTGAGCGGGATGCCATTTTTTGTGTTAATCAGAATCATTTTCGCTGTTACAGTATTCAGGTTTTGTCAAATTTGTATCCAAATGGTAATAAGCATTACACTAATTCAACAAAAAGTGAAATTTTTTTAAAATGAATTAACTGATTTTTTATCGATCGTTATGTAGACATATGGCTCGGCTTATCCCCCAGTTTCTTTGACAATTATTATTGTTCGTGTCGTTGATCATTTTTAGTGCTTTGTATAAATTTCCATCCGTGACCTTGTATCTACTTAGTAGATCCGACACTTAGGATATACAGTGTTGTTTGTTTTTAGTGCTTTATATATATATATATATATATATATATATATATATATATATATATATATATATATATATATAGTTAGTATATACAGGACAGTCGGGTAATGATGGGTGTTTAATTAAACAGTTATTAACACTACACAAACTGACCAATTACCCAAAGATTTCAATCTGGAGAGCCATTATTACATCCAAATCAGCTTGAAGCTGAACAAGACTCGTAAATGGACTTTTGCGAGAAGCGCTGACTTTTACAATCGACGACTTACTTTTACACTGGGACAATATACGGCAGCTCTTTTGTGATATAAATATTTAGCTTAACAGTTAATTAAACGATAATTATTGGGCATTTCAAAGCACATATTACGTTGTCTAGGGAGGGGAAGGAGAAACACTCTATACTAACCCCCCTCCCTTCCCATTTGACCAACTACTGGACTTTTGCGAGAAGCGCTGACTTTTATAATTGACGACTTACTTTTACACCAGGAAAATATACGGAAACTCTTTTGTGATATAAATATTTAGCTTAACAGTTAATAAAACGATAATAATGGACCGATCAAAAACCTAAATTACGTTGTCAAGAAAGGAAACGGCAAAACAATCCTACCCTCAACCCCTCCCCTTCCACCTTGACTAACTCCTGCCTAATCATTTCTTCCGGAATGTTTTTCTTCTTTATTTACATGTAATTCCTTTTAGAAAATGAAAATAAAATGAGATACTACAAGTATCTCTCATGAATAGGGTATTTTAAGTTATTTTATTCTACCCCCAATCATCTTTTGTGTTGGTAAATTATGTTAGTGTCCCTAATCATGGGTGGATACAGGATTTGTGATTAGAGGGGGCGTGGATAACTTTGTTCAAACATGGGGTCTGGGGGCCGCCTTAAGGCCCCCAGTGGGTCCAGGGCGAAGCCCTGGTGGGGGCCCAGGGGGCGAAGCCCCCGGAAGCTCCTGGGTTTTCGTGTATTTTAAGAGTAAAACCAGGCACAATAATAGGGGTATTGGTTAGTTTATATGTACCAAAGTTTGGCATTATTAATACTAGTCATATCATACTTTGAATGGAGGGGGCCCAGGGGGCGAAGCCCCCGGAAGCTCCTGGGTTTTTGTGTATTTTAAGAGTAAAACCAGGCACAAAAATAGCGGTTTTGGTTAGTTATATACCAAAGTATGGCATTATTGATATTAGTCATATCATACTTTGAAAATTTTAGGTGGGGGGGCGTGCGCCCCCCACGCCCCCCCTTTAAATCCGCCAGTGCTAATTCCATAGATATAACCACTATTAAGGTTTTCTTATCTATTATCAATTCCGTATCTCCGTACATTATCAATTCCGTATCTCCGTACATGACGCAGGTTTAAATGTCCAAGTAAGCCGTCAACTGTAAAAGTCAGTGGTTCTCGCAAAAGTCCACTGCCAAGTTTTCATTCCGGATGTTTTTTCTTCTTTATTTGATTCCTTCATAAAATGAGATTGAAAGGAAATACTACCCCTTACGAATAATTACGAATAAGGTATTTTAAGTTATGTTATTCACCTCCCATCATCTCTTAAGTTGATTGGATACCAGTAAATCATGTATGTGCCCCTAACACCATACCTATGACCACTAGTAAGGTTTTCTAATCTAATATCAATTCCATACCTCCGTACATAGCACATTTTTAAATGTCAACGTAAGCCGTCGAGTGTTAAACAGGTCGAGGAATCTACCATATATGGATATTGTCGTCATTGCGCACAGAGGTGCTTACAGCGAGCAATCGTCCAATCCAATGAATGAGCCGAAAAGCATGATGGTCTACTACATGTTTATATTTTACTACAAACACGTGGGTCAGGCAAATTTAGGATGCGATTTCAAATGACTGCAGGAAAGTCAACTAATAATTATTTTTAATGTTTTTGTGAAAAACACGAAGAATACGTTCTAATTAAGATTTTCCATGCTCACATTAACAAACAAAGTCAATTTTCCGTGTTAAATAGTACGTTGAAATACCGCTCACAAAGTCTTCACAAGTAAATAAGAACCCAGTTTTTATAACTCGTAAATTTGCCATGCTACTGGTGTTATTCGTTGTTACTTTGTTATTTGTTTACTAGAAATTAAAATTTAATGCAGTTATAAAAAACGAAGTCTATTGCTGTACGGCATTTTAATTCTCAAGTACATTGATCATAAAACGTGTATTGAGTAGCATATATATCGAAGTTGCATACGTAGTAAACAATGACAATACGTGAGTACACCTCAGAGTTTATTTGTTTTGGACCAGAGAATAGTCACGGGAAATTCATACTGACTGATGATAGTACAGCACGGGAAAAACTGCCAGGGTATTGTCGACAAACGGACTTATACAATGGAGTGGAGAAAACCCTAATTTTACCGTTGTAAAACATTTGTATGTAAATGTGAGCATGGAACTAATAGATAATGATGTACATATTATATTAAATGTGTAAAATGCTTGGGAAAATGCATCATGTCTTTCCGAGAGCGATTTCAAAAACTGGCCTTTTCGAAACGTACATGTAGTATTTTTTGTAGTAACCCATAATGCAACTCATTTAGCTGATTGGTCAGTTTGCCAGTCACGTTGGGTGCCTCATTTAGCATGTGAATTTATTCTGACGTCACAGAAAATAGTTTCCTCGACCTGTTGAAGTCAGTGCTTCTCGCAAAAGTCTAATAGGCATACGCCATATTAGTTTTCCTATCACCGATATCAGCACTTGGATATACCCTTCGGATTCCTTACACCTGACTGCTTTCTTGCCACGGGTAACTGCGTTGAATGGACGATACGTGTTTGTGCACAGGCACCTGAAGTTTGAATCGACCCCCCCCCCCCCAGATTATAAATTAAAATAGAAAAAGCCTTTAATTTCTCAGTAATAGAGATTGTTCTATCTGACGTATCCGTATACGTATACGTATCGAGGTGAGAGAGGCATCTCGATCCCGATGATTTAACCGTTGGGTGACATTTCCATCGTTTCTTGTTTGATTTTAACCTCATTCATTGGAAAATAAGATATGTAGTAATATTTCTACTAAAACGTATCAAGTTGCTGTTCACACCTATCATTTTATCGAAGGATTTAAAAAAATAATAAAATTAGTAAAAAAGTAAGTATATTTTTATTGATTTGTTTAAAAATAAAAAAAGGTTCAAAAAGGGACTTCCCCCTTCTCTCTCTCTCTCTCTCTCTCACTCAATATCAGGATATATTATTGTTTTATTCTCGAAGTAACCTTTACCAGTACAAGACATATTCCCCATAATGCATACAGTCAACGCTCGTTATCTCAACTTGATTGGACCAATTCAAACTTCGATATATCCAAGGGTTTGAGTTAACAAAGTTTAACTGTACGAGGTGTCAGAGATCAAACATTCTAGATGAGTATAAGTTTGTATACATCAAGCAGACACTTAAAATTGATTAACAAAGTGGAGAAGGTGGAAGCTGGGCCGAGGCAGGGAGAAACCAAAAAATACCAAGTCACCTTTGCAAAATTTTGACAAAAAAAAGGTGTAGAAATTAATCAAACCTTTAAAAAACCTATTACTGGGAATGTGTGTATGTGTGTGTGTGTGTGGGGGGGGGGGGGGGGGGGTATGGATATTAAGTCCTGAGTTTCTCTTTTCCACAAAAATAATTACGGATACATTAACTGTGAAAGATTAACTTGACCATACTGCATACTCTGTGTGTGTGTGTGTGTGTGGGGGGGGGGGGGGGTGTCACTGAAAACTTCCATCCTTATTTTCTTATTATCATTATCAAAATTCTGTATATCATTTGATTATATTTGATGGACATAGTTCTCCAGAAAAGCTTTGGAAAGCTGGCAATTCTGGGGTGGTTTGAAGACCCTAAATTCCCTAAATTGTTAGGTTATAGCCGTATCCGATATTCCAGAGAGCTTGAGGAAGACTACCATTTCCGAAAGTGATGTAATTACACGCAGTTTTTGTCGGGGATGAATTAACAATTGTCGATAAAAGGAGAAAATTTTTTATGTCTTATACATTACTTTATATACATGTTGACTAAAGTTTACTTAATGATTTATTTATTGAAATTAAGATGTCTGTAATTCTTTGTGTACAAGAGGGATCAAAACTCTGAAAAAATGCTGACATTTTATCTATTAAATGTTTTGTATAAATTTTATCCTTTATTCTGTGTTTTTTTTTCTGCTACGTTGAAGCAGCCTCTTCTCTTCAATTCTGTAAACTGCGTGTTGAATTGACTCACACTTTTGGGCCAAAATGCATAAATAAATAAATAAAAATAAATGAATAAATAATGGACAAGGATGGACAAGGTAGCATAGAAGAAATAGATAAATCTATTGTTTTGGCATTTTTTAGCCTAATGTTTCTTTTCTTTCTTATAAAAAGAGAGTTAAGATAATGAATACCCTATTCTGAAACAGTTCTATATCAAACCATGAATTATAATACGCATGTACGACAACAAGAGAACTAAAAGGGAAAATCAAATTTAACAATTGCAGTTTCATTTCATTACCTATTTTTTTTTTGTCGCCATGAAGTCTTTTCAAGTTTATACTGCTGAAAGGACAAAATATAAAGCAAAATCAAGCCGTATGAGAATAGGCACGAAAGTAGCAATTTCAACTCGGGAGAGGAAGGGGAGACATACAGGTATTTGTCAATTGGTTCATTGGTAAAAAAAAGAATGAAGAAAGTTAACAGACGCTATGAAAGTATATGTTTAAAAATGCCAGTTCAACCCCCCCCCCTCCCCCCTGGGAAGGGGGGGGGGGATGAACTGGTATTTTTAAGCATATACTGGTAAGGGTCTGGAAGCTAATTCTCTTTAGAAAACGGCTACACGGTTTTATTGATTGTGTGGATACAACGTCTTTTGCATTTTACTGTGTGTGTGTGTGTGTGTGGGAGGGTGTGTGTGTGTGTGTGAGTTGGCGGGGGTGGGGGGTTAATTTTATGTCATCTAATGTAAATTACAGAATCAATCAATAAAATGCCTGATGTTAAAGGAGAGAGAGGGGGATCCCGATAAATATTTTTAAACAAAATTACAATTAAAGTTTTAAATAATATAATGAAAACAAATACATCTATTTTTTAAGAAATTTTCCAGCGAAATGATAGACGTTTACAGCAGCTTAATACATTTTTTATTAGAAAAAAAATATCATATGCTATTCTTAAATGAATGGGGCTGCTTTAAAACCAAACAAATAACGATGGAAATTATAGTAAATAGTTTAGACATCGGGATCGAGATGCCTCCCTCACCTCGATACGTATACGGATACGTATACGGATACGTCAGAAAGAACAATCTCTAATATGAGATATCTCCGTCTACAATATCCAAATGTCGTTCTATGCAACAGAGCAAATTGAACCTTTTTTCTAGTTTAGAGAGAGAGACCATGTTTGGTATACTAAAAATACATACACATTCTGTAAGCACATCCCTCTTAGAATTAATTTTTTCCTACCAGTAATCGAATCTTTCATAACCCTCGTACATATGAAAAACATTTAATAAAAGATAACAAAATGTATGTATTTTAAATTGAATATTTTAAAGGCAGATACAACAACTACAGAGGCACCAACAACTACCACTACAGAAGCCTTGACCACTACTACTACTACTGAAGCACCAACAACTACCACAACTACTGAAACTCCAAGCACTACAACAACTACAGAGGCACCAACAACTACCACTACAGAAGCCTTGACCACTACTACTACTGAAGCATCAACAACAACCACAACTACTGAAACTCCAAGCACTACAACAACTACAGAGGCACCAACAACTACCACTACAGAAGCCTTGACCACTACTACTACTGAAGCACCAACAACTACCACAACTACTGAAACTCCAAGCACTACAACAACTACAGAGGCACCAACAACTACCACTACAGAAGCCTTGACCACTACTACTACTGAAGCACCAACAACTACCACAACTACTGAAACTCCAAGCACTACAACAACTACAGAGGCACCAACAACTACCACTACAGAAGCCTTGACCACTACTACTACTGAAGCACCAACAACTACCACAACTACTGAAACTCCAAGCACTACAACAACTACAGAGGCACCAACAACTACCACTACGGAAGCCTTGACCACTACCACTACTGAAGCACCAACAACTACCACAACTACTGAAACTCCAAGCACTACAACAACTACAGAGGCACCAACAACTACCACTACAGAAGCCTTGACCACTACTACTACTGAAGCACCAACAACTACCACAACTACTGAAACTCCAAGCACTACAACAACTACAGAGGCACCAACAACTACCACTACAGAAGCCTTGACCACTACTACTACTGAAGCACCAACAACTACCACAACTACTGAAACTCCAAGCACTACAACAACTACAGAGGCACCAACAACTACCACTACAGAAGCCTTGACCACTACTACTACTGAAGCATCAACAACTACCACAACTACTGAAACTCCAAGCACTACAACAACTACAGAGGCACCAACAACTACCAGTACGGAAGCCTTGACCACTACTACTACTGAAGCACCAACAACTACCACAACTACTGAAACTCCAACCACTACAACAACTACACAGGCACCAACAACTACCACCACAGAAGCCTTGACCACTACTACTGAAGCACCAACAACTACCACAACTACTGAAACTCCAAGCACTACAACAACTACAGAGGCACCAACAACTACCACTACAGAAGCCTTGACCACTACTACTACTGAAGCACCAACAACTACCACAACTACTGAAACTCCAAGCACTACAACAACTACAGAGGCACCAACAACTACCACTACAGAAGCCTTGACCACTACTACTACTGAAGCACCAACAACTACCACAACTACTGAAACTCCAAGCACTACAACAACTACAGAGGCACCAACAACTACCACTACAGAAGCCTTGACCACTACTACTACTGAAGCACCAACAACTACCACAACTACTGAAACTCCAAGCACTACAACAACTACAGAGGCACCAACAACTACCACTACAGAAGCCTTGACCACTACTACTACTGAAACACCAACAACTACCACAACTACTGAAACTCCAACCACAACAACAACTACAGAGGCACCAACAACTACCACCACAGAAGCCTTGACCACTACTACTGAAGCACCAACAACTACCACAACTACTGAAACTCCAAGCACTACAACAACTACAGAGGCACCAACAACTACCACTACAGAAGCCTTGACCACTACTACTGAAGCACCAACAACTACCACAACTACTGAAACTCCAAGCACTACAACAACTACAGAGGCACCAACAACTACCACTACAGAAGCCTTGACCACTACTACTACTGAAGCACCAACAACTACCACAACTACTGAAACTCCAAGCACTACAACAACTACAGAGGCACCAACAACTACCACTACAGAAGCCTTGACCACTACCACTACTGAAGCACCAACAACTACCACAACTACTGAAACTCCAACCAGAACAACTACACAGGCACCAACAACTACCACCACAGAAGCCTTGACCACTACTACTGAAGCACCAACAACTACCACAACTACTGAAACTCCAAGCACTACAACAACTACAGAGGCACCAACAACTACCACTACAGAAGCCTTGACCACTACTACTGAAGCACCAACAACTACCACAACTACTGAAACTCCAAGCACTACAACAACTACAGAGGCACCAACAACTACCACTACAGAAGCCTTGACCACTACTACTACTGAAGCACCAACAACTACCACAACTACTGAAACTCCAAGCACTACAACAACTACAGAGGCACCAACAACTACCACTACAGAAGCCTTGACCACTACTACTACTGAAGCACCAACAACTACCACAACTACTGAAACTCCAAGCACTACAACAACTACAGAGGCACCAACAACTACCACTACAGAAGCCTTGACCACTACTACTACTGAAGCACCAACAACTACCACAACTACTGAAACTCCAAGCACTACAACAACTACAGAGGCACCAACAACTACCACTACAGAAGCCTTGACCACTACTACTACTGAAGTACCAACAACTACCACAACTACTGAAACTCCAAGCACTACAACAACTACAGAGGCACCAACAACTACCACTACAGAAGCCTTGACCACTACCACTACTGAAGCACCAACAACTACCACAACTACTGAAACTCCAACCACAACAACAACTACACAGGCACCAACAACTACCACCACAGAAGCCTTGACCACTACTACTGAAGCACCAACAACTACCACAACTACTGAAACTCCAAGCACTACAACAACTACAGAGGCACCAACAACTACCAATACAGAAGCCTTGACCACTACTACTACTGAAGCACCAACAACTACCACAACTACTGAAACTCCAAGCACTACAACAACGAATAGACAGGCACCAACAACTACCACTACAGAAGCCTTGACCACTACTACTACTGAAGCACCAACAACTACCACAACTACTGAAACTCCAAGCACTACAACAACTACAGAGGCACCAACAACTACCACTACAAAAGCCTTGACCACTACTACTACTGAAGCACCAACAACTACCACAACTACTGAAACTCCAAGCACTACAACAACTACAGAGGCACCAACAACTACCACTACAGAAGCCTTGACCACTACTACTACTGAAGCACCAACAACTACCACAACTACTGAAACTCCAAGCACTACAACAACTATAGAGGCACCAACAACTACCACTACAGAAGCCTTGACCACTACTACTACTGAAGCACCAACAACTACCACAACTACTGAAACTCCAAGCACTACAACAACTACAGAGGCACCAACAACTACCACTACAGAAGCCTTGACCACTACTACAACTGAAGCACCAACAACTACCACAACTACTGAAACTCCAAGCACTAAAACAACTACAGAGGCACCAACAACTACCACTACAGAAGCCTTGACCACTACTACTACTGAAGCACCAACAACTACCACAACTACTGAAACTCCAAGCACTACAACAGCTACAGAGGCACCAACAACTACCACTACAGAAGCCTTGACCACTACTACTACTGAAGTACCAACAACTACCACAACTACTGAAACTCCAACCACAACAACAACTACACAGGCACCAACAACTACCACCACAGAAGCCTTGACCACTACTACTGAAGCACCAACAACTACCACAACTACTGAAACTCCAAGCACTACAACAACTACAGAGGCACCAACAACTACCACTACAGAAGCCTTGACCACTACTACTACTGAAGCACCAACAACTACCACAACTACTGAAACTCCAAGCACTACAACAACAACTACAGAGGCACCAACAACTACCACTACGGAAGCCTTGACCACTAGTACTGAAGCACCAACAACTACCACAACTACTGAAACTCCAAGCACTACAACAACTACAGAGGCACCAACAACTACCACTACAGAAGCCTTGACCACTACTACTACTGAAGCACCAACAACTACCACAACTACTGAAACTCCAAGCACTACAACAACTACAGAGGCACCAACAACTACCAATACAGAAGCCTTGACCACTACTACTACTGAAGCACCAACAACTACCACAACTACTGAAACTCCAAGCACTACAACAACTACAGAGGCACCAACAACTACCACTACAGAAGCCTTGACCACTACAACTACTGAAGCACCAACAACTACCACAACTACTGAAACTCCAAGCACTACAACAACTACAGAGGCACCAACAACTACCACTACAGAAGCATTGACCACTACTACTACTGAAGCACCAACAACTACCACAACTACTGAAACTCCAACCACAACAACAACTACAGAGGAACCAACAACTACCACCACAGAAGCCTTGACCACTACTACTGAAGCACCAACAACTACCACAACTACTGAAACTCCAAGCACTACAACAGCTACAGAGGCACCAACAACTACCACTACAGAAGCCTTGACCACTACTACTGAAGCACCAACAACTACCACAACTACTGAAACTCCAAGCACTACAACAACTACAGAGGCACCAACAACTACCACTACAGAAGCCTTGACCACTACTACTACTGAAGCACCAACAACTACCACAACTACTGAAACTCCAAGCACTACAACAACTACAGAGGCACCAACAACTACCACTACGGAAGCCTTGACCACTACTACTACTGAAGCACCAACAACTACCACAACTACTGAAACTCCAAGCACTACAACAACAACTACACAGGCACCAACAACTACTACTACAGAAGCCTTGACCACTACTACTGAAGCACCAACAACTACCACAACTACTGAAACTCCAAGCACTACAACAACTACAGAGGCACCAACAACTACCACTACAGAAGCCTTGACCACTACTACTACTGAAGCACCAACAACTACCACAACTACTGAAACTCCAAGCACTACAACAACTACAGAGGCACCAACAACTACCACTACAGAAGCCTTGACCACTACTACTACTGAAGCACCAACAACTACCACAACTACTGAAACTCCAAGCACTACAACAACTACAGAGGCACCAACAACTACCACTACAGAAGCCTTGACCACTACTACTACTGAAGCACCAACAACTACCACAACTACTGAAACTCCAAGCACTACAACAACTACAGAGGCACCAACAACTACCACTACAGAAGCCTTGACCACTACTACTACTGAAGCACCAACAACTACCACAACTACTGAAACTCCAGCCACAACAACAACTACACAGGCACCAACAACTACCACCACAGAAGCCTTGACCACTACTACTGAAGCACCAACAACTACCACAACTACTGAAACTCCAAGCACTACAACAACTACAGAGGCACCAACAACTACCACTACAGAAGCCTTGACCACTACTACTGAAGCACCAACAACTACCACAACTACTGAAACTCCAAGCACTACAACAACAACTACAGAGGCACCAACAACTACCACTACAGAAGCCTTGACCACTACTACTGAAGCACCAACAACTACCACAACTACTGAAACTCCAAGCACTACAACAACTACAGAGGCACCAACAACTACCACTACAGAAGCCTTGACCACTACTACTACTGAAGCACCAACAACTACCACGACTACTGAAACTCCAACCACAACAACAACTACAGAGGCACCAACAACTACCACTACAGAAGCCTTGACCACTACTACTGAAGCACCAACAACTACCACAACTACTGAAACTCCAAGCACTACAACAACTACAGAGGCACCAACAACTACCACTACAGAAGCCTTGACCACTACTACTGAAGCACCAACAACTACCACAACTACTGAAACTCCAAGCACTACAACAACTACAGAGGCACCAACAACTACCACTACAGAAGCCTTGACCACTACTACTACTGAAGCACCAACAACTACCACAACTACTGAAACTCCAAGCACTACAACAACTACAGAGGCACCAACAACTACCACTACAGAAGCCTTGACCACTACTACTGAAGCACCAACAACTACCACAACTACTGAAACTCCAAGCACTACAACAACAACTACAGAGGCACCAACAACTACCACTACAGAAGCCTTGACCACTACTACTGAAGCACCAACAACTACCACAACTACTGAAACTCCAAGCACTACAACAACTACAGAGGCACCAACAACTACCACTACAGAAGCCTTGACCACTACTACTACTGAAGCACCAACAACTACCACAACTACTGAAACTCCAAGCACTACAACAACTACAGAGGCACCAACAACTACCACTACAGAAGCCTTGACCACTACTACTACTGAAGCACCAACAACTACCACAACTACTGAAACTCCAAGCACTACAACAACTACAGAGGCACCAACAACTACCACTACAGAAGCATTGACCACTACTACTACTGAAGCACCAACAACTACCACAACTACTGAAACTCCAACCACAACAACAACTACACAGGCACCAACAACTACCACCACAGAAGCCTTGACCACTACTACTGAAGCACCAACAACTACCACAACTACTGAAACTCCAAGCACTACAACAACTACAGAGGCACCAACAACTACCACTACAGAAGCCTTGACCACTACTACTACTGAAGCACCAACAACTACCACAACTACTGAAACTCCAAGCACTACAACAACTACAGAGGCACCAACAACTACCACTACAGAAGCCTTGACCACTACTACTGAAGCACCAACAACTACCACAACTACTGAAACTCCAAGCACTACAACAACTACAGAGGCACCAACAACTACCACTACAGAAGCCTTGACCACTACTACTACTGAAGCACCAACAACTACCACAACTACTGAAACTCCAAACACTACAACAACTACAGAAACACCAACAACTACCACTACAGAAGCATTGACCACTACTACTACTGAAGCACCAACAACTACCACAACTACTGAAACTCCAACCACAACAACAACTACACAGGCACCAACAACTACCACCACAGAAGCCTTGACCACTACTACTGAAGCACCAACAACTACCACAACTACTGAAACTCCAAGCACTACAACAACTACAGAGGCACCAACAACTACCACTACAGAAGCCTTGACCACTACTACTACTGAAGCACCAACAACTACCACAACTACTGAAACTCCAAACACTACAACAACTACAGAAACACCAACAACTACCACTACAGAAGCATTGACCACTACTACTACTGAAGCACCAACAACTACCACAACTACTGAAACTCCAACCACAACAACAACTACACAGGCACCAACAACTACCACCACAGAAGCCTTGACCACTACTACTGAAGCACCAACAACTACCACAACTACTGAAACTCCAAGCACTACAACAACTACAGAGGCACCAACAACTACCACTACAGAAGCCTTGACCACTACTACTACTGAAGCACCAAAAACTACCACAACTACTGAAACTCCAAGCACTACAACAACTACAGAGGCACCAACAACTACCACTACAGAAGCCTTGACCACTACTACTGAAGCACCAACAACTACCACAACTACTGAAACTCCAAGCACTACAACAACTACAGAGGCACCAACAACTACCACTACAGAAGCCTTGACCACTACTACTACTGAAGCACCAACAACTACCACAACTACTGAAACTCCAAACACTACAACAACTACAGAAACACCAACAACTACCACTACAGAAGCATTGACCACTACTACTACTGAAGCACCAACAACTACCACAACTACTGAAACTCCAACCACAACAACAACTACACAGGCACCAACAACTACCACCACAGAAGCCTTGACCACTACTACTGAAGCACCAACAACTACCACAACTACTGAAACTCCAAGCACTACAACAACTACAGAGGCACCAACAACTACCACTACAGAAGCCTTGACCACTACTACTGAAGCACCAACAACTACCACAACTACTGAAACTCCAAGCACTACAACAACTACAGAGGCACCAACAACTACCACTACAGAAGCCTTGACCACTACTACTACTGAAGCACCAACAACTACCACAACTACTGAAACTCCAAGCACTACAACAACTACAGAGGCACCAACAACTACCACTACAGAAGCCTTGACCACTACTACTGAAGAACCAACAACTACCACAACTACTGAAACTCCAAGCACTACAACAACAACTACACAGGCACCAACAACTACCACTACAGAAGCCTTGACCACTACTACTGAAGCACCAACAACTACCACAACTACTGAAACTCCAAGCACTACAACAACTACAGAGGCACCAACAACTACCACTACAGAAGCCTTGACCACTACTACTACTGAAGCACCAACAACTACCACAACTACTGAAACTCCAAGCACTACAACAACTACAGAGGCACCAACAACTACCACTACAGAAGCCTTGACCACTACTACTACTGAAGCACCAACAACTACCACAACTACTGAAACTCCAAGCACTACAACAACTACACAGGCACCAACAACTACCACTACAGAAGCCTTGACCACTACTACTACTGAAGCACCAACAACTACCACAACTACTGAAACTCCAAACACTACAACAACTACAGAAACACCAACAACTACCACTACAGAAGCATTGACCACTACTACTACTGAAGCACCAACAACTACCACAACTACTGAAACTCCAACCACAACAACAACTACACAGGCACCAACAACTACCACCACAGAAGCCTTGACCACTACTACTGAAGCACCAACAACTACCACAACTACTGAAACTCCAAGCACTACAACAACTACAGAGGCACCAACAACTACCACTACAGAAGCCTTGACCACTAGTACTGAAGCACCAACAACTACCACAACTACTGAAACTCCAAGCACTACAACAACAACTACAGAGGCACCAACAACTACCACTACAGAAGCCTTGACCACTACTACTGAAGCACCAACAACTACCACAACTACTGAAACTCCAAGCACTACAACAACTACAGAGGCACCAACAACTACCACTACAGAAGCCTTGACCACTACTACTACTGAAGCACCAACAACTACCACAACTACTGAAACTCCAAGCACTACAACAACTACAGAGGCACCAACAACTACCACTACAGAAGCCTTGACCACTACTACTACTGAAGCACCAACAACTACCACAACTACTGAAACTCCAAGCACTACAACAACTACAGAGGCACCAACAACTACCACTACAGAAGCCTTGACCACTACTACTACTGAAGCACCAACAACTACCACAACTACTGAAACTCCAACCACAACAACAACTACAGAGGCACCAACAACTACCACTACAGAAGCCTTGACCACTACTACTGAAGCACCAACAACTACCACAACTACTGAAACTCCAAGCACTACAACAACTACAGAGGCACCAACAACTACCACTACAGAAGCCTTGACCACTACTACTGAAGCACCAACAACTACCACAACTACTGAAACTCCAAGCACTACAACAACTACAGAGGCACCAACAACTACCACTACAGAAGCCTTGACCACTACTACTACTGAAGCACCAACAACTACCACAACTACTGAAACTCCAAGCACTACAACAACTACAGAGGCACCAACAACTACCACTACAGAAGCCTTGACCACTACTACTGAAGCACCAACAACTACCACAACTACTGAAACTCCAAGCACTACAACAACTACAGAGGCACCAACAACTGCCACTACAGAAGCCTTGACCACTACTACTACTGAAGCACCAACAACTACCACAACTACTGAAACTCCAAGCACTACAACAACTACAGAGGCACCAACAACTACCACTACAGAAGCCTTGACCACTACTACTACTGAAGCACCAACAACTACCACAACTACTGAAACTCCAAGCACTACAACAACTACAGAGGCACCAACAACTACCACTACAGAAGCCTTGACCACTACTACTACTGAAGCACCAACAACTACCACAACTACTGAAACTCCAAGCACTACAACAACTACAGAGGCACCAACAACTAGCACTACAGAAGCCTTGACCACTACTACTACTGAAGCACCAACAACTACCACAACTACTGAAACTCCAACCACAACAACAACTACACAGGCACCAACAACTACCACCACAGAAGCCTTGACCACTACTACTGAAGCACCAACAACTACCACAACTACTGAAACTCCAAGCACTACAACAACTACAGAGGCACCAACAACTACCACTACAGAAGCCTTGACCACTAGTACTGAAGCACCAACAACTACCACAACTACTGAAACTCCAAGCACTACAACAACAACTACAGAGGCACCAACAACTACCACTACAGAAGCCTTGACCACTACTACTGAAGCACCAACAACTACCACAACTACTGAAACTCCAAGCACTACAACAACTACAGAGGCACCAACAACTACCACTACAGAAGCCTTGACCACTACTACTACTGAAGCACCAACAACTACCACAACTACTGAAACTATAAGCACTACAACAACTACAGAGGCACCAACAACTACCACTACAGAAGCCTTGACCACTACTACTACTGAAGCACCAACAACTACCACAACTACTGAAACTCCAAGCACTACAACAACTACAGAGGCACCAACAACTACCACTACAGAAGCCTTGACCACTACTACTACTGAAGCACCAACAACTACCACAACTACTGAAACTCCAAGCACTACAACAACTACAGAGGCACCAACAACTACCACTACAGAAGCCTTGACCACTACTACTACTGAAGCACCAACAACTACCACAACTACTGAAACTCCAAGCACTACAACAACTACAGAGGCACCAACAACTACCACTACAGAAGCCTTGACCACTACTACTACTGAAGCACCAACAACTACCACGACTACTGAAACTCCAACCACAAGAACAACTACAGAGGCACCAACAACTACCACTACAGAAGCCTTGACCACTACTACTGAAAAACCAACAACTACCACAACTACTGAAACTCCAAGCACTACAACAACTACAGAGGCACCAACAACTACCACTACAGAAGCATTGACCACTACTACTACTGAAGCACCAACAACTACCACAACTACTGAAACTCCAACCACAACAACAACTACACAGGCACCAACAACTACCACCACAGAAGCCTTGACCACTACTACTGAAGCACCAACAACTACCACAACTACTGAAACTCCAAGCACTACAACAACTACAGAGGCACCAACAACTACCACTACAGAAGCCTTGACCACTACTACTGAAGCACCAACAACTACCACAACTACTGAAACTCCAAGCACTACAACAACTACAGAGGCACCAACAACTACCACTACAGAAGCCTTGACCACTACTACTACTGAAGCACCAACAACTACCACAACTACTGAAACTCCAAGCACTACAACAACTACACAGGCACCAACAACTACCACTACAGAAGCCTTGACCACTACTACTGAAGCACCAACAACTACCACAACTACTGAAACTCCAAGCACTACAACAACAACTACACAGGCACCAACAACTACCACTACAGAAGCCTTGACCACTACTACTGAAGCACCAACAACTACCACAACTACTGAAACTCCAAGCACTACAACAACTACAGAGGCACCAACAACTACCACCACAGAAGCCTTGACCACTACTACTGAAGCACCAACAACTACCACAACTACTGAAACTCCAAGCACTACAACAACTACAGAGGCACCAACAACTACCACTACAGAAGCCTTGACCACTACTACTACTGAAGCACCAACAACTACCACAACTACTGAAACTCCAAGCACTACAACAACTACAGAGGCACCAACAACTACCACTACAGAAGCCTTGACCACTACTACTACTGAAGCACCAACAACTACCACAACTACTGAAACTCCAAGAACTACAACAACTACAGAGGCACCAACAACTACCACTACAGAAGCATTGACCACTACTACTACTGAAGCACCAACAACTACCACAACTACTGAAACTCCAAGCACTACAACAACAACTACACAGGCACCAACAACTACCATTACAGAAGCCTTGACCACTACTACTGAAGCACCAACAACTACCACAACTACTGAAACTCCAAGCACTACAACAACAACTACAGAGGCACCAACAACTACCACTACAGAAGCCTTGACCACTACTACTGAAGCACCAACAACTACCACAACTACTGAAACTCCAAGCACTACAACAACTACAGAGGCACCAACAACTACCACCACAGAAGCCTTGACCACTACTACTACTGAAGCACCAACAACTACCACAACTACTGAAACTCCAAGCACTACAACAACTACAGAGGCACCAACAACTACCACTACAGAAGCCTTGACCACTACTACTACTGAAGCACCAACAACTACCACAACTACTGAAACTCCAAGCACTACAACAACTACAGAGGCACCAACAACTACCACTACAGAAGCCTTGACCACTACTACTACTGAAGCACCAACAACTACCACAACTACTGAAACTCCAAGCACTACAACAACTACACAGGCACCAACAACTACCACTACAGAAGCATTGACCACTACTACTACTGAAGCACCAACAACTACCACAACTACTGAAACTCCAACCACAACAACAACTACACAGGCACCAACAACTACCACCACAGAAGCCTTGACCACTACTACTGAAGCACCAACAACTACCACAACTACTGAAACTCCAAGCACTACAACAACTACAGAGGCACCAACAACTACCACTACAGAAGCCTTGACCACTACTACTACTGAAGCACCAACAACTACCACAACTACTGAAACTCCAAGCACTACAACAACTACAGAGGCACCAACAACTACCACTACAGAAGCCTTGACCACTACTACTACTGAAGCACCAACAACTACCACAACTACTGAAACTCCAAGCACTACAACAACTACAGAGGCACCAACAACTACCACTACAGAAGCCTTGACCACTACTACTACTGAAGCACCAACAACTACCACAACTACTGAAACTCCAAGCACTACAACAACTACACAGGCACCAACAACTACCACTACAGAAGCCTTGACCACTAGTACTGAAGCACCAACAACTACCACAACTACTGAAACTCCAAGCACTACAACAACAACTACAGAGGCACCAACAACTACCACTACAGAAGCCTTGACCACTACTACTGAAGCACCAACAACTACCACAACTACTGAAACTCCAAGCACTACAACAACTACAGAGGCACCAACAACTACCACTACAGAAGCCTTGACCACTACTACTACTGAAGCACCAACAACTACCACAACTACTGAAACTCCAAGCACTACAACAACTACAGAGGCACCAACAACTACCACTACAGAAGCATTGACCACTACTACTACTGAAGCACCAACAACTACCACAACTACTGAAACTCCAACCACAACAACAACTACACAGGCACCAACAACTACCACTACAGAAGCCTTGACCACTACTACTGAAGCACCAACAACTACCACAACTACTGAAACTCCAAGCACTACAACAACTACAGAGGCACCAACAACTACCACTACAGAAGCCTTGACCACTACTACTACTGAAGCACCAACAACTACCACAACTACTGAAACTCCAAGCACTACAACAACTACAGAGGCACCAACAACTACCACTACAGAAGCCTTGACCACTACTACTACTGAAGCACCAACAACTACCACAACTACTGAAACTCCAAGCACTACAACAACTACAGAGGCACCAACAACTACCACTACAGAAGCCTTGACCACTACTACTACTGAAGCACCAACAACTACCACAACTACTGAAACTCCAAGCACTACAACAACTACACAGGCACCAACAACTACCACTACAGAAGCCTTGACCACTACTACTACTGAAGCACCAACAACTACCACAACTACTGAAACTCCAAGCACTACAACAACTACAGAGGCACCAACAACTACCACTACAGAAGCCTTGACCACTACTACTACTGAAGCACCAACAACTACCACAACTACTGAAACTCCAAGCACTACAACAACTACAGAGGCACCAACAACTACCACCACAGAAGCCTTGACCACTACTACTGAAGCACCAACAACTACCACAACTACTGAAACTCCAAGCACTACAACAACTACAGAGGCACCAACAACTACCACTACAGAAGCCTTGACCACTAGTACTGAAGCACCAACAACTACCACAACTACTGAAACTCCAAGCACTACAACAACAACTACAGAGGCACCAACAACTACCACTACAGAAGCCTTGACCACTAGTACTGAAGCACCAACAACTACCACAACTACTGAAACTCCAAGCACTACAACAACAACTACAGAGGCACCAACAACTACCACTACAGAAGCCTTGACCACTACTACTGAAGCACCAACAACTACCACAACTACTGAAACTCCAAGCACTACAACAACTACAGAGGCACCAACAACTACCACTACAGAAGCCTTGACCACTACTACTACTGAAGCACCAACAACTACCACAACTACTGAAACTCCAAGCACTACAACAACTACAGAGGCACCAACAACTACCACTACAGAAGCCTTGACCACTACTACTACTGAAGCACCAACAACTACCACAACTACTGAAACTCCAAGCACTACAACAACTACAGAGGCACCAACAACTACCACTACAGAAGCCTTGACCACTACTACTACTGAAGCACCAACAACTACCACAACTACTGAAACTCCAAGCACTACAACAACTACACAGGCACCAACAACTACCACTACAGAAGCCTTGACCACTAGTACTGAAGCACCAACAACTACCACAACTACTGAAACTCCAAGCACTACAACAACAACTACAGAGGCACCAACAACTACCACTACAGAAGCCTTGACCACTACTACTGAAGCACCAACAACTACCACAACTACTGAAACTCCAAGCACTACAACAACTACAGAGGCACCAACAACTACCACTACAGAAGCCTTGACCACTACTACTACTGAAGCACCAACAACTACCACAACTACTGAAACTCCAAGCACTACAACAACTACAGAGGCACCAACAACTACCACTACAGAAGCATTGACCACTACTACTACTGAAGCACCAACAACTACCACAACTACTGAAACTCCAACCACAACAACAACTACACAGGCACCAACAACTACCACTACAGAAGCCTTGACCACTACTACTGAAGCACCAACAACTACCACAACTACTGAAACTCCAAGCACTACAACAACTACAGAGGCACCAACAACTACCACTACAGAAGCCTTGACCACTACTACTACTGAAGCACCAACAACTACCACAACTACTGAAACTCCAAGCACTACAACAACTACAGAGGCACCAACAACTACCACTACAGAAGCCTTGACCACTACTACTACTGAAGCACCAACAACTACCACAACTACTGAAACTCCAAGCACTACAACAACTACAGAGGCACCAACAACTACCACTACAGAAGCCTTGACCACTACTACTACTGAAGCACCAACAACTACCACAACTACTGAAACTCCAAGCACTACAACAACTACACAGGCACCAACAACTACCACTACAGAAGCCTTGACCACTACTACTACTGAAGCACCAACAACTACCACAACTACTGAAACTCCAAGCACTACAACAACTACAGAGGCACCAACAACTACCACTACAGAAGCCTTGACCACTACTACTACTGAAGCACCAACAACTACCACAACTACTGAAACTCCAAGCACTACAACAACTACAGAGGCACCAACAACTACCACCACAGAAGCCTTGACCACTACTACTGAAGCACCAACAACTACCACAACTACTGAAACTCCAAGCACTACAACAACTACAGAGGCACCAACAACTACCACTACAGAAGCCTTGACCACTAGTACTGAAGCACCAACAACTACCACAACTACTGAAACTCCAAGCACTACAACAACAACTACAGAGGCACCAACAACTACCACTACAGAAGCCTTGACCACTAGTACTGAAGCACCAACAACTACCACAACTACTGAAACTCCAAGCACTACAACAACAACTACAGAGGCACCAACAACTACCACTACAGAAGCCTTGACCACTACTACTGAAGCACCAACAACTACCACAACTACTGAAACTCCAAGCACTACAACAACTACAGAGGCACCAACAACTACCACTACAGAAGCCTTGACCACTACTACTACTGAAGCACCAACAACTACCACAACTACTGAAACTCCAAGCACTACAACAACTACAGAGGCACCAACAACTACCACTACAGAAGCCTTGACCACTACTACTACTGAAGCACCAACAACTACCACAACTACTGAAACTCCAAGCACTACAACAACTACAGAGGCACCAACAACTACCACTACAGAAGCCTTGACCACTACTACTACTGAAGCACCAACAACTACCACAACTACTGAAACTCCAAGCACTACAACAACTACAGAGGCACCAACAACTACCACTACAGAAGCCTTGACCACTACTACTACTGAAACACCAACAACTACCACAACTACTGAAACTCCAAGCACTACAACAACTACAGAGGCACCAACAACTACCACTACAGAAGCCTTGACCACTACTACTACTGAAGCACCAACAACTACCACGACTACTGAAACTCCAACCACAACAACAACTACAGAGGCACCAACAACTACCACTACAGAAGCCTTGACCACTACTACTGAAACACCAACAACTACCACAACTACTGAAACTCCAAGCACTACAACAACTACAGAGGCACCAACAACTACCACTACAGAAGCCTTGACCACTACTACTACTGAAGCACCAACAACTACCACGACTACTGAAACTCCAACCACAACAACAACTACAGAGGCACCAACAACTACCACTACAGAAGCCTTGACCACTACTACTGAAACACCAACAACTACCACAACTACTGAAACTCCAAGCACTACAACAACTACAGAGGCACCAACAACTACCACTACAGAAGCCTTGACCACTACTACTGAAGCACCAACAACTACCACAACTACTGAAACTCCAAGCACTACAACAACTACAGAGGCACCAACAACTACCACTACAGAAGCCTTGACCACTACTACTACTGAAGCACCAACAACTACAACAACTACTGAAACTCCAAGCACTACAACAACTACAGAGGCACCAACAACTACCACTACAGAAGCCTTGACCACTACTACTGAAGCACCAACAACTACCACAACTACTGAAACTCCAAGCACTACAACAACAACTACACAGGCACCAACAACTACCACTACAGAAGCCTTGACCACTACTACTGAAGCACCAACAACTACCACAACTACTGAAACTCCAAGCACTACAACAACTACAGAGGCACCAACAACTACCACTACAGAAGCCTTGACCACTACTACTACTGAAGCACCAACAACTACCACGACTACTGAAACTCCAACCACAACAACAACTACAGAGGCACCAACAACTACCACTACAGAAGCCTTGACCACTACTACTGAAACACCAACAACTACCACAACTACTGAAACTCCAAGCACTACAACAACTACAGAGGCACCAACAACTACCACTACAGAAGCCTTGACCACTACTACTGAAGCACCAACAACTACCACAACTACTGAAACTCCAAGCACTACAACAACTACAGAGGCACCAACAACTACCACTACAGAAGCCTTGACCACTATTACTACTGAAGCACCAACAACTACCACAACTACTGAAACTCCAAGCACTACAACAACTACACAGGCACCAACAACTACCACTACAGAAGCCTTGACCACTACTACTGAAGCACCAACAACTACCACAACTACTGAAACTCCAAGCACTACAACAACAACTACACAGGCACCAACAACTACCACTACAGAAGCCTTGACCACTACTACTGAAGCACCAACAACTACCACAACTACTGAAACTCCAAGCACTACAACAACTACAGAGGCACCAACAACTACCACTACAGAAGCCTTGACCACTACTACTACTGAAGCACCAACAACTACCACAACTACTGAAACTCCAACCACAACAACAACTACACAGGCACCAACAACTACCACCACAGAAGCCTTGACCACTACTACTGAAGCACCAACAACTACTACAACTACTGAAACTCCAAGCACTACAACAACTACAGAGGCACCAACAACTACCACTACAGAAGCCTTGACCACTACTACTGAAGCACCAACAACTACCACAACTACTGAAACTCCAAGCACTACAACAACTACAGAGGCACCAACAACTACCACTACAGAAGCCTTGACCACTACTACTACTGAAGCACCAACAACTACCACAACTACTGAAACTCCAAGCACTACAACAACTACAGAGGCACCAACAACTACCACTACAGAAGCCTTGACCACTACTACTGAAGCACCAACAACTACCACAACTACTGAAACTCCAAGCACTACAACAACAACTACACAGGCACCAACAACTACCACTACAGAAGCCTTGACCACTACTACTGAAGCACCAACAACTACCACAACTACTGAAACTCCAAGCACTACAACAACTACAGAGGCACCAACAACTACCACTACAGAAGCCTTGACCACTACTACTACTGAAGCACCAACAACTACCACAACTACTGAAACTCCAAGCACTACAACAACTACAGAGGCACCAACAACTACCACTACAGAAGCCTTGACCACTACTACTGAAGCACCAACAACTACCACAACTACTGAAACTCCAAGCACTACAACAACAACTACACAGGCACCAACAACTACCACTACAGAAGCCTTGACCACTACTACTGAAGCACCAACAACTACCACAACTACTGAAAATCCAAGCACTACAACAACTACAGAGGCACCAACAACTACCACTACAGAAGCCTTGACCACTACTACTACTGAAGCACCAACAACTACCACAACTACTGAAACTCCAAGCACTACAACAACTACAGAGGCACCAACAACTACCACTACAGAAGCCTTGACCACTACTACTACTGAAGCACCAACAACTACCACAACTACTGAAACTCCAAGCACTACAACAACTACAGAGGCACCAACAACTACCACTACAGAAGCCTTGACCACTACTACTACTGAAGCACCAACAACTACCACAACTACTGAAACTCCAAGCACTACAACAACTACAGAGGCACCAACAACTACCACTACAGAAGCCTTGACCACTACTACTACTGAAGCACCAACAACTACCACAACTACTGAAACTCCAAGCACTACAACAACTACAGAGGCACCAACAACTACCACCACAGAAGCCTTGACCACTACTACTGAAGCACCAACAACTACCACAACTACTGAAACTCCAAGCACTACAACAACTACAGAGGCACCAACAACTACCACCACAGAAGCCTTGACCACTAGTACTGAAGCACCAACAACTACCACAACTACTGAAACTCCAAGCACTACAACAACAACTACAGAGGCACCAACAACTACCACTACAGAAGCCTTGACCACTAGTACTGAAGCACCAACAACTACCACAACTACTGAAACTCCAAGCACTACAACAACAACTACAGAGGCACCAACAACTACCACTACAGAAGCCTTGACCACTACTACTGAAGCACCAACAACTACCACAACTACTGAAACTCCAAGCACTACAACAACTACAGAGGCACCAACAACTACCACTACAGAAGCCTTGACCACTACTACTACTGAAGCACCAACAACTACCACAACTACTGAAACTCCAAGCACTACAACAACTACAGAGGCACCAACAACTACCACTACAGAAGCCTTGACCACTACTACTGAAGCACCAACAACTACCACAACTACTGAAACTCCAAGCACTACAACAACAACTACACAGGCACCAACAACTACCACTACAGAAGCCTTGACCACTACTACTGAAGCACCAACAACTACCACAACTACTGAAACTCCAAGCACTACAACAACTACAGAGGCACCAACAACTACCACTACAGAAGCCTTGACCACTACTACTACTGAAGCACCAACAACTACCACAACTACTGAAACTCCAAGCACTACAACAACTACAGAGGCACCAACAACTACCACTACAGAAGCCTTGACCACTACTACTGAAGCACCAACAACTACCACAACTACTGAAACTCCAAGCACTACAACAACAACTACAGAGGCACCAACAACTACCACTACAGAAGCCTTGACCACTACTACTGAAGCACCAACAACTACCACAACTACTGAAAATCCAAGCACTACAACAACTACAGAGGCACCAACAACTACCACTACAGAAGCCTTGACCACTACTACTACTGAAGCACCAACAACTACCACAACTACTGAAACTCCAAGCACTACAACAACTACAGAGGCACCAACAACTACCACTACAGAAGCCTTGACCACTACTACTACTGAAGCACCAACAACTACCACAACTACTGAAACTCCAAGCACTACAACAACTACAGAGGCACCAACAACTACCACTACAGAAGCCTTGACCACTACTACTACTGAAGCACCAACAACTACCACAACTACTGAAACTCCAAGCACTACAACAACTACAGAGGCACCAACAACTACCACTACAGAAGCCTTGACCACTACTACTACTGAAGCACCAACAACTACCACAACTACTGAAACTCCAAGCACTACAACAACTACAGAGGCACCAACAACTACCACCACAGAAGCCTTGACCACTACTACTGAAGCACCAACAACTACCACAACTACTGAAACTCCAAGCACTACAACAACTACAGAGGCACCAACAACTACCACTACAGAAGCCTTGACCACTAGTACTGAAGCACCAACAACTACCACAACTACTGAAACTCCAAGCACTACAACAACAACTACAGAGGCACCAACAACTACCACTACAGAAGCCTTGACCACTAGTACTGAAGCACCAACAACTACCACAACTACTGAAACTCCAAGCACTACAACAACAACTACAGAGGCACCAACAACTACCACTACAGAAGCCTTGACCACTACTACTGAAGCACCAACAACTACCACAACTACTGAAACTCCAAGCACTACAACAACTACAGAGGCACCAACAACTACCACTACAGAAGCCTTGACCACTACTACTACTGAAGCACCAACAACTACCACAACTACTGAAACTCCAAGCACTACAACAACTACAGAGGCACCAACAACTACCACTACAGAAGCCTTGACCACTACTACTACTGAAGCACCAACAACTACCACAACTACTGAAACTCCAAGCACTACAACAACTACAGAGGCACCAACAACTACCACTACAGAAGCCTTGACCACTACTACTACTGAAGCACCAACAACTACCACAACTACTGAAACTCCAAGCACTACAACAACTACAGAGGCACCAACAACTACCACTACAGAAGCCTTGACCACTACTACTACTGAAGCACCAACAACTACCACAACTACTGAAACTCCAAGCACTACAACAACTACAGAGGCACCAACAACTACCACTACAGAAGCCTTGACCACTACTACTACTGAAGCACCAACAACTACCACGACTACTGAAACTCCAACCACAACAACAACTACACAGGCACCAACAACTACCACTACAGAAGCCTTGACCACTACTACTGAAACACCAACAACTACCACAACTACTGAAACTCCAAGCACTACAACAACTACAGAGGCACCAACAACTACCACTACAGAAGCCTTGACCACTACTACTACTGAAGCACCAACAACTACCACGACTACTGAAACTCCAACCACAACAACAACTACAGAGGCACCAACAACTACCACTACAGAAGCCTTGACCACTACTACTGAAACACCAACAACTACCACAACTACTGAAACTCCAAGCACTACAACAACTACAGAGGCACCAACAACTACCACTACAGAAGCCTTGACCACTACTACTGAAGCACCAACAACTACCACAACTACTGAAACTCCAAGCACTACAACAACTACAGAGGCACCAACAACTACCACTACAGAAGCCTTGACCACTACTACTACTGAAGCACCAACAACTACCACAACTACTGAAACTCCAAGCACTACAACAACTACAGAGGCACCAACAACTACCACTACAGAAGCCTTGACCACTACTACTGAAGCACCAACAACTACCACAACTACTGAAACTCCAAGCACTACAACAACAACTACACAGGCACCAACAACTACCACTACAGAAGCCTTGACCACTACTACTGAAGCACCAACAACTACCACAACTACTGAAACTCCAAGCACTACAACAACTACAGAGGCACCAACAACTACCACTACAGAAGCCTTGACCACTACTACTACTGAAGCACCAACAACTACCACAACTACTGAAACTCCAACCACAACAACAACTACACAGGCACCAACAACTACCACCACAGAAGCCTTGACCACTACTACTGAAGCACCAACAACTACCACAACTACTGAAACTCCAAGCACTACAACAACTACAGAGGCACCAACAACTACCACTACAGAAGCCTTGACCACTACTACTGAAGCACCAACAACTACCACAACTACTGAAACTCCAAGCACTACAACAACTACAGAGGCACCAACAACTACCACTACAGAAGCCTTGACCACTACTACTACTGAAGCACCAACAACTACCACAACTACTGAAACTCCAAGCACTACAACAACTACAGAGGCACCAATAACTACCACTACAGAAGCCTTGACCACTACTACTACTGAAGCACCAACAACTACCACAACTACTGAATCTCCAACCACAACAACAACTACACAAGCACCAACAACTACCACTACAGAAGCCTTGACCACTACTACTACTGAAGCACCAACAACTACCACAACTACTGAAACTCCAAGCACTACAACAACTACAGAGGCACCAACAACTACCACTACAGAAGCCTTGACCATTACAACTGAAGCACCAACAACTACCACAACTACTGAAACTCCAAGCACTACAACAACAACTACAGAGGCACCAACAACTACCACTATAGAAGCCTTGACCACTACTACTGAAGCACCAACAACTACCACAACTACTGAAACTCCAAGCACTACAACAACTACAGAGGCACCAATAACTACCACTACAGAAGCCTTGACCACTACTACTACTGAAGCACCAACAACTACCACAACTACTGAAACTCCAAGCACTACAACAACTACAGAGGCACCAACAACTACCACTACAGAAGCCTTGACCACTACTACTACTGAAGCACCAACAACTACCACAACTACTGAAACTCCAACCACAACAACAACTACACAGGCACCAACAACTACCACCACAGAAGCCTTGACCACTACTACTGAAGCACCAACAACTACCACAACTACTGAAACTCCAAGCACTACAACAACTACAGAGGCACCAACAACTACCACTACAGAAGCCTTGACCACTACTACTGAAGCACCAACAACTACCACAACTACTGAAACTCCAAGCACTACAACAACAACTACAGAGGCACCAACAACTACCACTACAGAAGCCTTGACCACTACTACTGAAGCACCAACAACTACCACAACTACTGAAACTCCAAGCACTACAACAACTACAGAGGTACCAATAACTACTACTACAGAAGCCTTGACCACTACTACTACTGAAGCACCAACAACTACCACAACTACTGAAACTCCAAGCACTACAACAACTACAGAGGCACCAACAACTACCACTACAGAAGCCTTGACCACTACTACTACTGAAGCACCAACAACTACCACAACTACTGAAACTCCAAGCACTACAACAACTACAGAGGCACCAACAACTACCACTACAGAAGCCTTGACCACTACTACTGAAGCACCAACAACTACCACAACTACTGAAACTCCAAGCACTACAACAACTACACAGGCACCAACAACTACCACTACAGAAGCCTTGACCACTACTACTGAAGCACCAACAACTACCACAACTACTGAAACTCCAACCACAACAACAACTACACAGGCACCAACAACTACCACCACAGAAGCCTTGACCACTACTACTGAAGCACCAAGAAGTACCACAACTACTGAAACTCCAAGCACTACAACAAATACAGAGGCACCAACAACTACCACTACAGAAGTCTTGACCACTACCACTACCGAAGCACCAACAACTACCACAACTACTGAAACTCCAAGCACTACAACAACTACAGAGGCACCAACAACTACCACTACAGAAGCCTTGACCACTACTACTGAAGCACCAACAACAACCACAACTACTGAAACTCCAAGCACTACAACAACTACAGAGGCACCAACAACTACCACTACAGAAGCCTTGACCACTACAACTGAAGCACCAACAACTACCACAACTACTGAAACTCCAAGCACTACAACAACAACTACAGAGGCACCAACAACTACCACTACAGAAGCCTTGACCACTACTTCTGAAGCACCAACAACTACCACAACTACTGAAACTCCAAGCACTACAACAACTACAGAGGCACCAACAACTACCACCACAGAAGCCTTGACCACTACTACTACTGAAGCACCAACAACTACCACAACTACTGAAACTCCAAGCACTACAACAACTACAGAGGCACCAACAACTACCACTACAGAAGCCTTGACCACTACTACTGAAGCACCAACAACTACCACAACTACTGAAACTCCAAGCACTACAACAACTACAGAGGCACCAACAACTACCACTACAGAAGCCTTGACCACTACTACTACTGAAGCATCAACAACTACCACAACTACTGAAACTCCAAGCACTACAACAACTACAGAGGCACCAACAACTACCACTACAGAAGCCTTGACCACTACTACTACTGAAGCACCAACAACTACCACAACTACTGAAACTGCAAGCACTACAACAACTACACAGGCACCAACAACTACCACTACAGAAGCCTTGACCACTACTACTGAAGCACCAACAACTACCACAACTACTGAAACTCCAAGCACTACAACAACTACAGAGGCACCAACAACTACCACTATAGAAGCCTTGACCACTACTACTACTGAAGCACCAACAACTACCACAACTACTGAAACTCCAAGCACTACAACAACAACTACACAGGCACCAACAACTACCACTACAGAAGCCTTGACCACTACTACTACTGAAGCACCAACAACTACCACAACTACTGAAACTCCAAGCAATACAACAACTACAGAGGCACCAACAACTACCACTACAGAAGCCTTGACCACTACTACTACTGAAGCACCAACAACTACCACAACTACTGAAACTCCAAGCACTACAACAACTACAGAGGCACCAACAACTACCACTACAGAAGCCTTGACCACTACAACTGAAGCACCAACAACTACCACAACTACTGAAACTCCAAGCACTACAACAACAACTACAGAGGCACCAACAACTACCACTACAGAAGCCTTGACCACTACTACTGAAGCACCAACAACTACCACAACTACTGAAACTCCAAGCACTAAAACAACTACAGAGGCACCAATAACTACCACTACAGAAGCCTTGACCACTACTACTACTGAAGCACCAACAACTACCACAACTACTGAAACTCCAAGCACTACAACAACTACAGAGGCACCAACAACTACCACTACAGAAGCCTTGACCACTACTACTACTGAAGCACCAACAACTACCACAACTACTGAAACTCCAACCGCAACAACAACTACACAGGCACCAACAGCTACCACCACAGAAGCCTTGACAACTACTACTGAAGCACCAACAACTACCACAACTACTGAAACTCCAAGCACTACAACAACTACACAGGCACCAACAACTACCACTACAGAAGCCTTGACCACTACTACTACTGAAGCACCAACAACTACCACAACTACTGAAACTCCAAGCACTACAACAACTACAGAGGCACCAACAACTACCACTACAGAAGCCTTGACCACTACAACTGAAGCACCAACAACTACCACAACTACTGAAACTCCAAGCACTACAACAACAACTACAGAGGCACCAACAACTACCACTACAGAAGCCTTGACCACTACTACTGAAGCACCAACAACTACCACAACTACTGAAACTCCAAGCACTACAACAACTACAGAGGCACCAACAACTACCACTACAGAAGCCTTGACCACTACTACTACTGAAGCACCAACAACTACCACAACTACTGAAACTCCAACCACAACAACAACTACAGAGGCACCAACAACTACCACCACAGAAGCCTTGACCACTACTACTGAAGCACCAACAACTACCACAACTACTGAAACTCCAAGCACTACAACAACTACAGAGGCACCAACAACTACCACTACAGAAGCCTTGACCACTACTACTACTGAAGCACCAACAACTACCACAACTACTGAAACTCCAAGCACTACAACAACTACAGAGGCACCAACAACTACCACTACAGAAGCCTTGACCACTACTACTACTGAAGCACCAACAACTACCACAACTACTGAAACTCCAAGCACTACAACAACTACACAGGCACCAACAACTACCACTACAGAAGCCTTGACCACTACTACTGAAGCACCAACAACTACCACAACTACTGAAACTCCAAGCACTACAACAACTACAGAGGCACCAACAACTACCACTACAGAAGCCTTGACCACTACTACTACTGAAGCACCAACAACTACCACAACTACTGAAACTCCAAGCACTACAACAACAACTACACAGGCACCAACAACTACCACTACAGAAGCCTTGACCACTACTACTACTGAAGCACCAACAACTACCACAACTACTGAAACTCCAAGCAATACAACAACTACAGAGGCACCAACAACTACCACTACAGAAGCCTTGACCACTACTACTACTGAAGCACCAACAACTACAACAACTACTGAAACTCCAACCACAACAACAACTACACAGGCACCAACAGCTACCACCACAGAAGCCTTGACAACTACTACTGAAGCACCAACAACTACCACAACTACTGAAACTCCAAGCACTACAACAACTACAGAGGCACCAACAACTACCACTACAGAAGCCTTGACCACTACAACTGAAGCACCAACAACTACCACAACTACTGAAACTCCAAGCACTACAACAACAACTAAAGAGGCACCAATAACTACCACTACAGAAGCCTTGACCACTGCTACTGAAGCACCAACAACTACCACAACTACTGAAACTCCAAGCACTAAAACAACTACAGAGGCACCAATAACTACCACTACAGAAGCCTTGACCACTACTACTACTGAAGCACCAACAACTACCACAACTACTGAAACTCCAAGCACTACAACAACTACAGAGGCACCAACAACTACCACTACAGAAGCCTTGACCACTACTACTACTGAAGCACCAACAACTACCACAACTACTGAAACTCCAAGCACTACAACAACTACAGAGGCACCAACAACTACCACTACAGAAGCCTTGACCACTACTACTGAAGCACCAACAACTACCACAACTACTGAAACTCCAAGCACTACAACAACTACAGAGGCACCAACAACTACCACTACAGAAGCCTTGACCACTACTACTACTGAAGCACCAACAACTACCACAACTACTGAAACTCCAAGCACTACAACAACTACAGAGGCACCAACAACTACCACTACAGAAGCCTTGACCACTACTACTACTGAAGTACCAACAACTACCACAACTACTGAAACTCCAAGCACTACAACAACTACAGAGGCACCAACAACTACCACCACAGAAGCCTTGACCACTACTACTGAAGCACCAACAACTACCACAACTACTGAAACTCCAATCACAACAACAACTACACAGGCACCAACAACTACCACTACAGAAGCCTTGACCTCTACTACTGAAGTACCAACAACTACCACAACTACTGAAACTCCAAACACTACAACAACTACAGAGGCACCAACAACTACCACTACAGAAGCCTTGACCACTACTACTGAAGCACCAACAACTACCACAACTACTGAAACTCCAAGCACTACAACAACTACAGAGGCACCAACAACTACCACTACAGAAGCCTTGACCACTACTACTACTGAAGCACCAACAACTACCACAACTACTGAAACTCCAAGCACTACAACAACTACAGAGGCACCAACAACTACCACTACAGAAGCCTTGACCACTACTACTACTGAAGCAACAACAACTACCACAACTACTGAAACTCCAACAACAACAACAACTACACAGGCACCAACAACTACCACCACAGAAGCCTTGACCACTACTACTGAAGTACCAAAAACTACCACAACTACTGAAACTCCAAGCACTACAACAACTACAGAGGCACCAACAACTACCACTACAGAAGCCTTGAGCACTACTACTGAAGCACCAACAACTACCACAACTACTGAAACTTCAAGCACTACAACAACAACTACAGAGGCACCAACAACTACCACTACAGAAGCCTTGACCACTACTACTGAAGCACCAACAACTACCACAACTACTGAAACTCCAAGCACTACAACAACTACAGAGGCACCAACAACTACCACTACAGAAGCCTTGACCACTACTACTACTGAAGCACCAACAACTACCACAACTACTGAAACTCCAAGCACTACAACAACTACAGAGGCACCAACAACTACCAATACAGAAGCCTTGACCACTACTACTACTGAAGCACCAACAACTACCACAACTACTGAAACTCCAACAACAACAACAACTACACAGGCACCAACAACTACCACCACAGAAGCCTTGACCACTACTACTGAAGCACCAACAACTACCACAACTACTGAAACTCCAAGCACTACAACAACTACAGAGCCACCAACAACTACCACTACAGAAGCCTTGACCACTACTACTGAAGCACCAACAACTACCACAACTACTGAAACTCCAAGCACTACAACAACTACAGAGGCACCAACAACTACCACTACAGAAGCCTTGACCACTACTACTACTGAAGCACCAACAACTACCACAACTACTGAAACTCCAAGCACTACAACAACTACAGAGGCACCAACAACTACCACTACAGAAGCCTTGACCACTACTACTACTGAAGCACCAACAACTACCACAACTACTGAAACTCCAAGCACTACAACAACTACAGAGGCACCAACAACTACCACCACAGAAGCCTTGACCACTACTACTGAAGCACCAACAACTACCACAACTACTGAAACTCCAAGCACTACAACAACTACACAGGCACCAACAACTACCACTACAGAAGCCTTGACCACTACTACTACTGAAGCACCAACAACTACCACAACTACTGAAACTCCAAGCACTACAACAACTACAGAGGCACCAACAACTACCACTACAGAAGCCTTGACCACTACAACTGAAGCACCAACAACTACCACAACTACTGAAACTCCAAGCACTACAACAACTACAGAGGCACCAACAACTACCACTACAGAAGCCTTGACCACTACTACTGAAGCACCAACAACTACCACAACTACTGAAACGCCAAGCACTTTAACAAAAACAGAGGCACCAACAACTACCACCACAGAAGCCTTGACCACTACTACTGAAGCACCAACAACTACCACAACTACTGAAACTCCAAGCACTACAACAACTACAGAGGCACCAACAACTACCACTACAGAAGCCTTGACCACTACTACTACTGAAGCACCAACAACTACCACAACTACTGAAACTCCAAGCACTACAACAACTACAGAGGCACCAACAACTACCACTACAGAAGCCTTGACCACTACTACTGAAGCACCAACAACTACCACAACTACTGAAACTCCAAGCACTACAACAACTACAGAGGCACCAACAACTACCACTACAGAAGCCTTGACCACTACTACTACTGAAGCACCAACAACTACCACAACTACTGAAACTCCAAGCACTACAACAACTACACAGGCACCAACAACTACCACTACAGAAGCTTTGACCACTACTACTACTGAAGCACCCACAACTACTGAAACTCCAAGCACTACAACAACTACAGAGGCACCAACAACTACCACTACAGAAGCCTTGACCACTACTACTACTGAAGCACCAACAACTACCACAACTACTGAAACTCCAAGCACTACAACAACTACAGAGGCACCAACAACTACCACCACAGAAGCCTTGACCACTACTACTACTGAAGCACCAACAACTACCACAAGTACTGAAACTCCAACCACAACAACAACTACACAGGCACCAACAACTACCACCACAGAAGCCTTGACCACTACTACTGAAGCACCAACAACTACCACAACTACTGAAACTCCAAGCACTACAACAACTACAGAGGCACCAACAACTACCACTACAGAAGCCTTGACCACTACTACTGAAGCACCAACAACTACCACAACTACTGAAACTCCAAGCACTACAACAACTACAGAGGCACCAACAACTACCACTACAGAAGCCTTGACCACTACTACTGAAGCACCAACAACTACCACAACTACTGAAACTCCAAGCACTACAACAACTACAGAGGCACCAACAACTACCACCACAGAAGCCTTGACCACTACTACTACTGAAGCACCAACTACCACAACTACTGAAACTCCAAGCACTACAACAACTACAGAGGCACCAACAACTACCACTACAGAAGCCTTGACCACTACTACTACTGAAGTACCAACAACTACCACAACTACTGAAACTCCAAGCACTACAACAACTACAGAGGCACCAACAACTACCACTACAGAAGCCTTGACCACTACTACTGAAGCACCATCAACTACCACAACTACTGAAACTCCAAGCACTACAACAACAACTACAGAGGCACCAACAACTACCACTACAGAAGCCTTGACCACTACTACTACTGAAGCACCAACAACTACCACAACTACTGAAACTCCAAGCACTACAACAACTACAGAGGCACCAACAACTACCACCACAGAAGCCTTGACCACTACTACTGAAGCACCAACAACTACCATAACTACTGAAACTCCAAGCACTACAACAACTACAGAGGCACCAACAACTACCACTACTACTACTGAAGCACCAACAACTACCACAACTACCACAACGGAGGCTGCAATTACTAGTACAACTACAGAATTTCCATTAATTTTAGCTGGTATGCCAATTTTTAAGTTTTATTGTTTATTGGGCTGACCTTTATTCATCTTCTTTTAATGGCTTTCAATTGATTTTTTCAGCTTTGAATATACTCAAATCCTCCTTATATCTAAATATATTTTGTAAGTGTTATCTTTCTTAAAGGCTAATGGGAAAAAATTCTTATCAGATTTTGCATTGTGTGTGTTAGGAAATTGGAAGGGGGAGCAGTGCCCACACATGGAGAATCATTTATGCTCTGTAGTTTCTGTTTATTCTCAACTCCAAGTTTATACATTGGTTTTCAAGTGATAATCTTTAAAATGTGTTGAACTGTCTATTATCTTTTGAATTTTGGTTTCATATCTTTTATACTCTGCTTACATTTAAATGTGTCTCTTTCCTTAAATGAATTATATTTATTTTGAATTATCAAAGACTTGTTAATGTATAATGAACCCAAGCTAAACAGTGAAGTCAGAATTGCCAATAATTGCTCTAGACATTAACTTTTCAATACAAAAGAGACCCCGAAACTAATGCAAAAAGAGAAAAAAAATCAATTTTGTTTGACTAATGGACAAATAAATGTTAAATGCATGCAAATTTTCACTAACTAGTCAGGCTTCTATTACCTATATAAACATTCTCCTAGGTCAATCATTAAATGTTACTGATGTCTAAGCAACAACCTACTCCTTTAAAAAACACAAACTTAATTGCTGTGCTTTGAAGTGCCTTTAATCTGGGTTTTTTAATATGTCTGTAAATATTATATGAAGTTGCTCAATGAACAAAGTTAAACACGTATCTTTTAATATCCTTGCAGAATTTCTAGATCATGGGACATTGGCAGGTGATTCAAAATCAAGCATAGGGGATGATCTTCTGGTGGCAGTGATAGATAATCCTATTGGTTTTACATGTGGAAAAACAACTTCACCTTATGCTTATGTAAGTAAAATAACTGAAAAAGCAAAAAAAAACATGCTTGCAAATATTTATTTTTATGCCCCCCCCCCCCTTGAAAAAGGGGGCATATTACTAATTGCATCTGTCTATTGGTATGTTGGTCAGCCAGTAGACCTGCAAATGTTGTCCGCTCAATATCTTTAAAACCCTTAATTGCTTGACGGGCATCAAACTTGGTATACTGTTACTCCTTGAAGTCAGTAAATGATCCCTTTGGATTTTGAGACATTATAGGAAGATACTGTCTTTTCAATATCATGAGAACCCTTTGCTTCACAGACATCAAATTTTGTACACTGGTTTTCCATATGGAGTAGATGAGGTCACAAGGTCAAACTAAATAGTCACTTATAATGACATAAAAGATACTGTCAGTTCAGACATTAAATATGGTACACTGAAACCTTCTAAGAAGGGAATTATCATTCATTATATTGAAGTCTGATAGATATCAAACTTAGTACATATGTTGCCACTGAGTATTAAATGACATATTATTCACTATCATTACACATGTTACAGACATTCTAAATTAAAAGTTTTTCCTTTTGTAATATGCCACACAGGGGGCATATATTTTCTTAAGCATTTCTTTTTTTTTCCTAGTGTCAGCCTAACCCTGTGGTGAGGATCACTCATATGCTAAGTTATCTTTTCTCAGAAAAGACTAAGTTCATGTCATGTCTATTATTTAATCTTGTACATACTTTCCAGATTGCATCATGAGCAGCAAAAATTTTACCAAAGTAGGAACTAGTGTTTTAATATGAGTGGTCTCTCTGACTCAAGAGAAAACCTTGCTATTAATTCAACTTCTCAAACAAGTTCCAAATCTATTTGTTTTCAACATGCAAAATTTTTGATTGTCCATGATTTTTTTTTTTAAAATATCATTGTGATAAGTCATAATACATACATAATAATTACCAGATAAGAATATATATGCTTCCTACATGTATTCCCATTGTGATATTCCTGAGGTTAATTTACTCAACTTTTTTTCATGTACATGAAAATATAAATTGCCTAATATACATTCAAATCATTGTGAGTCATTTTCCAATTTTTTTTTTATAAAATACTTGATGAAAAGTTTCTTAGCTTGATGAATTTTTACTCCTTCAGAGTATTGCATTTAAGATATACAGTGAAACTTGCCTAAAATGATGTAAACTTTAAGTCCTTTTTAGTAAATTCATTTGTTTAAAATATTTTCTAATCCGGAATGTTGTCTAATCTGGCCAATTTCTTTGGAATGAGTGGTGTCCGGATTAGATAAGTTTTACTGTATATACATTCTCTTCTTTTGGCATTTCTTTAAAATGTGTACAATTGTAGCAACTTTGACTTTTGTGACTTTTTTTGTAGATCTTTTCTAATGGATATGTAACATTTGACTACTTTGACAGTGGAAGGCCAAGATTGTTTTCAGATAAATCTCAAACACAGCCACACAACATGGTTGCTCCTTTGTGGTCGGATATAGACATGACAAGCGATTCTCGCATTTGGTATCATTTCTACAATAAATTCACAGCAGACTCCTCAGTTCTGAGCCAGGCCCAGTCTCTGATTGTGGAGAATTACAGAGACTCAGCTACAGCCTCTAGTTTTAACCCTAATACAGCTTTAGTCGTGACATGGGAGAATGTTCATCCTGCTCCAGTGTCATCATATTCCTCACAGGTAACTGAGAATGTTAAAAAATCTTTTCATCCATGTGTTTTTTTTAATGTCAATTACAGATAAATAGATACAGATGATTTTCAATGTTTTGTAGTTGTATGTTGATTTTATTTCATTAGTTGGACAGGATTTTTTTTTAATTTTATCAGTGCAAAGTTCATTTGAAAATATCAAAAAATCCTGTCTCAAAAGTGAAATATAATGGAAGCACCATGTCCATCTGTCTGTCAGTCCATGTGCTCACCTGATAAAGGTCACTTTTGCTACTTATCTCAATAAGTATCCAAACTAAATTTGAAGATATGGTATATTTTTAAGAAGATGCATACTCCAGTTGCTGTATCTGTCACCCACATTGTGATGCTCCAGTGATGCGTATTAAGTGCAAAATTAAGCTACAAATGAGTTTATGTCCATTTTTAGCTATAAGCTTAAGAAGCATCCAAATCAAGATATGATACATGTATAAATATTTAGTGTCATGCCTCAGATGCTGTATCTTATCTGTATTTGAAACTCCATGCAGTGACTCTGAAGGTTAAACTCAGCATTTTGTTTACCTTTTAGCTTATGGCCCGGGTATCCAAACAAAGCTGCAGATAAGGTGCATCATTGGATACTATATATAGTACTTTATATAATATGGTACACATCCCAGATATTTCATCCGCATGTGAGTTAAGGCTAGGTATAGGCATTTCTATGCAAATGAGCTAATAAAAACGCATAAGAGGTATATTTACTATTCAGAGAAAGTTTTGATTTATTTTCATTTGCATACTTAGTATCCACAATATGTTATAGCCATTACACATGATGACGTCATATTGTGACGTCACTGATCTTACCTACTGGTGGTAATAAAACACATCAACAAAACAGCTTCAGCGCAAGAGGTTACCCTAATTATTTTCACATAAAATTTGTATAATGCTAAGAAGAATATTCTTTAGATTAATAAAACCGCTGCATAAATCCTAGGCATTCTCTCATTTAATCGGAATTTGAGGAAACTTATACCGGACTGTACATTTTTACCTTTCTTCAACTTAAAACTTTACAAATAGAAATTATATTACTGAGCTGTTGATACTTGTGCAGCAATATAAGCAAACTTTTGAATATTTTGCTTCTTAATATACATGTACCTTGTTTCAGTTAAATAAAATAGAGCATGCCCTTGCGCCGAAGCATTTTTGTTGATGTCTATTATAATATTGTGTAGTAAAGAACAATGACGTCATAATTTGACGTCATAATGTGAACTGGCTATCTCATGTTGTGGGTACTAAGTATGTATTAGACAATAAGTTTTAACTTTCTCTGTATAATAGATATAGTCCTTAGGCATTTTAACTAGATTATTTGCATAGAAATGCCCATACCTAGCCTTAACTCACCTGCGTCTGATTACATTTTTTATACAGTGCTTCTATTATTCCAGTTAAGGGAGCCAATGTTTTTTTTTGTTTTTGTTTTTTAAAAATTTCTTTTTTGTGTGTGTGAAAACTACAATAGAAAAACTCTACTTTTATAACAGGTGTAGCCTACACTGATTTCAATGTACATGCAGTTTCAGGAAAATCTACCATGGAGTATTTTCAGGGACCATTTACATTTACAATAGAATTGTAACTGAAAGCACTTTTTTGCACTTCAATTCAAAGTATAAAAATACTACTGTAGTATACAATGCACCATTCTCAGCTTTTGCCTTTTCACAAATAACATACAGTGCATTAAGATCTACTGATACTTCTGTAAATGCATCATTTGAAATTAACCATATTTTGATCAGGCCCTTGAAAAGATCTAGTATCAGTCCCTTTAGGACAACTCTACTTTAAAATCATTTAAAAATGTGCACACACATTTAATCATAATGCATACATCGATCTATATAATTGTATAGAAGTTCTGCAAATTTTTCTTTTTTTATGGTACAGAATGCCAGTTTCCAGTTGCTAATAGCCAGTGATGGAGTGACCACCTACACAGCTTTTCTGTTTAAACAGATGGACTGGGTCCCCCCTAAACCTGCCCTACTGGGCTACAAGTGTGGATATGGGCAGTCCGACTTCTTTTACCACCCTGCTTCATTGACTAACAACCTGTTACAGCAAGCGATTCGTAGTCACTACAGTGGTATGACATTTGTACTTGTAACTTTTAAATATACAATACAGTCACCCATACCAGCGGCGGATCCAGGAATTTCATAACGGGGGGGGGCAGTAGAAGGCAGGGGGTCTGGGGGCTGCATTGAAGCCCCCAACGGGTCCAGGGTAAAGACCTGGTGGGGGTCCAGTGGCGAAGGCCCTGGAAACTGATGAATTCTAACAAATAAGAGGTGTTTTTTCCCTTGATACTAGGATAATATAAACAAAATGTCCAAAAAAAAATTTAAACGGGGGGGGGGGGGTGCGCACGTCCGGCGCTGGATCTGCCTTTCTCGAATTCAGTGGGACCATGGAAAAACTTGGAGATATGGTGATCGATGCATGGGTTTGAGTTATTGAGGGTTAAATACATAAAGAAAAAGTGGTTGGATTGCTAAATGATTTCAACATAATATGATATCCATGGTATTCGAGATATTGCATTTGATGTTCGAGGGAAGTTCAACTGAATATAGTCTAATACTTTCGTTTTTTTAAAAAACGATCAACATGGATTAATTCCGATTTTGTTGTTAGTTTTTAATATCACGTACTGTATTTAATTTTTGTTTTTAATAAAATGATATTTAATTAACCCCTAAATCTATGAGTTTCACTATGCATACCCCTTCTGACTGAAAAGTTTAATCCCCTAACTGCTCCAGGCTGTTACCTGTGTGCATTGAATAAACATGTCTGATATTCTAATCCTGATTGACAAAATATTGCGGTAGGGAAACTCTGAAAATCGGAAATTTTAGGTTGATTTTTTTTCAAATCGGGATTTTTGTCACTCCACCCCCACCCCCCGATTTTCCAAGTTTGGACAGCATTTTTACTTTCGGTGGTTTTAATTTTTCATTATATATTTTTATTTATTTATTTATCTGACATTACTTTTGTTTGTTTGTTTGTTAAACTTTTTTTTTTAGTTGTTTGTCAATATTACCCCCCTCCTTCCCCGGTCGGTCTATTCTTAAGAGAGATTAAACTTTGAAATACGTGCCTGAATCCAATCACCTGATCACCAGATCACGTAAACAGCTGGTAACTGGAGAAAATTCTCACAATCCAGTTACAGGGACTCGGTCCTTCGGGCTTATTGCGTGTTATGATGATGATAAAACATAGAGGTTTACCGAACATGCAAGGAAAGTCTAGAGAGAGCAGAAGTAAAATGCGCGCCAAACTTCAGCATGCTACTTCCGTTGCTGTCGATTTCTTGCACTGGGGGCATCGAGGACGTTTTGTGTGTGCATGTGGAATATGCACGGTTCTAAATAGCATGTTCCATTTGACTGACAGTATGGAAAAGTCATTTGCTAGATATCGCACATAAACGGTAGGAAAGGTCCGGAGTGGTTATTATTTAAAATCTACTGTGAATCGAGCCCCTCCCCCCCTCCAAAATGGCGATCGATTGTTGACGTTTTACCACTACCAGTGTACTGGAAAAAAATCCATAGAAATGGGATTTAAACTTATCTGTCGGTGATCAATTTACACGATAAATTAGGGTTTCTTCACAATCTGCAAGTGAAAAACTGGACACGTATCGGAAATGCCATGAGTTGGATAACCCAAACCACATTTGTAGCATCCTTGTGCAGTTTGCTGTTGTGTAAAGATGTGCAAGCAAGTTTTCATGTGCTAAGATAATTTCGGGCCCGTAGGGATCGAGAGCCCCCCTCCTAATAATTTTGTCAGGATGTACTTTACCATAGAACGAAGCTAATTTACGGTTGTGCCCCCTCAAAAAATGTCAGATGACCTTTTAATTGTTAGGTAAAAAAAAAAACAAAACAAAACTGCACGCCTTTTGTGATTTATGACACAGCTATATATTGCATTTTTTATGCATGCTTCATATGGATATACACTCAAGCTCAATAAAATGGTGCAAATGTTAAGCGTAAAAAAATAATGAAATGTCAAAGAAAATACTTTTTGAATGAATGCATGAATATGTAACCTTTAAGGCAAAAATACAAAAATGAAGTGAACAAATCATATTGAGATATTTTATTTGGCATATAGTGATTTTTTGAAACGTACGTTACTGTCGCCAACATCGAATAATTACACTTGAATGGCTATTTCTTGTACAAATAACAGTTGAATCTTAAATTAAATAGCATATGTCTTCAAAACATTTATTTTTAAAATGCTTTTAATAAATTATTGAGCATAATCACAAATATATTACCAAACTTTGATCTGATATCCCCATGTCGCCAGAAACAAAATAAAAACGGACTATGACATTAAATATAGTATGAGTATTAGGTATTGTATGCCTGTAAGATTGGAATACGTTTTATTTTGAAGGAAACTTCTTGAAAATTAAAAAAAAATGTTACAAAGCCTTGTATATGTTACCAATACTTTGAAATTACATTCTATCTTCCTATTTTACATGCGTATGGATAGGCATGAAACATTCGTTGTATTAGTTTAATAGATGAAATAGAATGATATCATAGTTAAACATGTGATTCTTTTTCTTCTATCCAACAACTGTATTCCATGCTCCTGAACCATGATTTAACAATGTCTTATTGTTAGCTTACTATTTAAGAGAAAATGATTAAATGAAACAACCGTTACCGAAACATTCGTTACCAAACCTCTTAAAAAAGAATGATTTATGAGTTCAAACATCTTCTGCACATATACGTAGTCAAATATTTTGCGCCACTGTATTCAAATTTTGACATCCGGAGTACGGTACTGCCTTTTTTATGATTTTTTTCTAAAGTCTAGACAGTGTTGGTGAGTTTGTTTTCTAGAATGCAATAACAATGAATCAAATGTAATGAATTACAGTAAAACTTGTCCAATCCGGCAACCAGTGGTTCCAAAATTTTTGGCCGGATTAGACAACATCCGGATTGGAGAAAATTGAACCGTTATAGCAAGTTAAAAGTTACATAGATATAAATAAAGAGTGGTAAATAAATACATGTACTTGATCAAATGTGTCATTTTCTTTTACGTTTCACTTGCAAAAATCGTCTATTTCGTTTGTTTTGAGTTCTGATTGTTCTTCAGAATTTTCATTTCTGTTCAAGTTTTTTATTCAGTATCTGTTGGTCATTTATTAAATTTGAAAATCGTTAAATGTTTTAAACACACTCCAAAACCTCATCGAAGTTGTAAATATTATTTTGTTAGGGACAGATTCCTAATTAATTTCTTTCTTTTAAAATTAATATGTTCGAATATTTAGACACTGTATTTGTTAATTTCAAATGTTATAATGAATGTTGGACCAAAATCTTCTGTCGTTATGGTTGTTGTAAACTGGTGACACAAAGGGAAGTAATTCGAATTGCACGTCGTGCACGCAAAACGAAAGTAGAAAGGAGGTTACAGAATAGGTAAGATCCGGATTGAACAACATTTATCAAACATAAATTATAAAGAAAATTCAAGGGACTAATAGAATCATTCATTATTACGAGTATGGGATAGTGAAATTCCACCAAGGGGACAAGATTCACAGTCTAGGACGAGGCTTTGCCGAGTCCTAGACCGTGAATCTTGGCCCCGAGGTGGAATTTCACTATTCCCACACGAGTATGTAATGAATGATTATTTTTCTCGCATTATTTTATCCAAAATAACGGCCTGTCAATGACGTCGCCATGATAGGGCTAAAAATATATTCTTTTAATTTTCCATCTAATTAAAAATCTAAATGCACCATCGGAGAGAGCGTACTTGAAAATGGTTTACACAAAGTGTAAACTGATAAAATGAATTTCAGTCCATGTAAATTAATTAGATAGATAAAAACTGGGAATAAAAAAATTTATCTATCCGATAGCGTACACATTCATTCAAGAAGAATCCTTCCGCGATCTAAAAATAGTGCCATTTAAAAAGTGAAAATACGACAATATTTTGAATGAAAATAAGTTTATCTTAATAAGTTAAATGACAACATTTTAAGTATATGTAATATTTTTTAACATTGTTACAATTTCTTTATATAAAGCCGGAATGTTTACGTTATCATTCCCGGCATAGTAATACACAGTGTAAGACAGAAAAATCTCACACTGCTGTCTCACACCGGACAAGTCAATCTTACACTGGTGATTATGCGAGAATAAAATATTACGCCGGACTGAACAACATGCCGGAATGCACAACATCCGGATTCAACAAGTTTTACTGTAGTATGTAACTGTTAATATTTATATAACGACCGACAACAACTACGCAACCAGTATCAATCTACACCTGAATGTCCTCTGTTAGTCTTGAAAGGTGTTGAAACGTTCGTTACCGAAGGTAACAAATGTTACAAAATTTTTAACAAATCATATATCAAAATAGCAACAATATTTACAGAATTTCTTTCATGACTAATTGTTCGAATGTAAACTTTATTGATTGATTTGTATCATTTTAAGCTTAAGTTGCATAAATTTTAATATAATTTAAACTGATTCTAGAGACGCATTATTGAACACACACGTTAATTCTGAAGAAAAACATTAATCGAAATTATTTTGAAAGACATTTTTAGATTGAATCATATGATATTGATTAAACAAAGGCTTGATTTTCTATTCTGAATCTACATCAGGGTTTTTTGTTTCTCTCTTATAATTTTGATACTGTTAAAGTCGCATTTTATGTTAAGTAACGTACGTTTCAGCATTTTATTTTAGTTGAACTATGGCATTGACCCAAGCAGAAATACGAAGGAAGTTTCCATTGATGGTTAAATGATTTCAAGCTAAAAGTCATCAGAAAAATTGTTATTTACATTATTTTAGGTTCTGTTAAAATGTCTATACAGACAATTTTACATATATCTCTTATCCATTTGTACATATAGTACAGTTCAAGGAAAATATGACATGATGATATAGATGATGCAGTTCAAATTATGATTTCTTTTGACATTTTCAATACCATGGCACAATTAGAGCAGAAATTACATCTCATGAATGGTCCATTTTGTTGGAATTAATCTTAAAAACAGTAAATATTACTTCTTATGAAACATTCGTTACATACGGACGTTGTTGCATTTGAAAGTGTAAATAAGAACAAGATCACAATTCATGAACAACATTTTATTTAACGTTTCTATAAATGGATCCTCTATTCATTTAGAACCCCCATTTGCGCTGGGCAGTTTTGATTTTTCTTGAGGCATATTTGAAATATAAAATTTTAGAGATATATCAAATTCATTTGAAGAAAAAAATATAATACGACAATTTGACTGCATCAATTCATAAAATACATTATGACAGTTGACCTTTTTTGTCTTGTCACGAAAGTAAGTAGACTGATTTGCTTTTGACATTGAGGATTTATTACAATCTATATTATTTCATCCTAAAATCTTAAAGGAAAACTATAATATGATACGTAACGCTTGTTTCTCAGCAAATAATGATCAACAATACACCTTATTTCAAATTGACGTAATTTCTTAACCAATGAACTTAACTTGAAAAATCTTTGGGAATACAAACTTGATATGTTGATCTATCCGAAAATGTTATTAGCAGATGGATAATCAAAAGTCGATTTTTGAAGAAAAAATATCTTGAATTGCACCAATTTATTGAGTTTGGGTGTATAATGTTATATAATCACTTATCAGACATATTAATTAAAGCAAAGCAGAAATATTTCTATATTTTGTGTTTTTACAGGTGGAAAAAAGAATGAGACTGGGCTTTGGATTTACAAGATCGATTCTTTGCCTGCTGGCACAGTGAATTATAGACAGAAATGTTTCAGTTGGATACAGGATTACGGCAAACCTGATTACTTAAAAACTTTAATTGCTGATGTCAAACTCACAAAATGCCCTTGTAGTGAAGACAGGGTGCAAAAAGATGGTCGCTTTGTGAAGCTCACAACACAGGATACTAATAACTGTTATGTATTGGAATTCCCTGGTAGTACATCTGGAACACGGGTATGTTTAGAGAGGGAGAACTTTCAGTCTTGCTTTTTATTTTTTAAATTAAATGATTCTGATAATATTTATATATTGTCTTGTATAGGAACCTAATGTGTACTGTATTTGTGTACTGCAAGGACATATTAGTTGTCCAGTAAACAAACATTGGCTAATTTGCATTAATTGCTCAAAAAAAAAAAAAAAATAAAATAAAATAAAATGTTTAAATTAATTTCAGAATTGGGTTGAACATATTTACTTGGTCTACTCAATCAACAGAAAAATAGAATTAAAATGCCAATGATACCCTTACACATAAATACAGATACATATTTGAACAATCAAAATAAATGTGTATCTTTTGAATAGATTGTGATTCATTAAATATATGAGCTTGAAATAATTATTATAAACTTTCTGATGTTAATTTAAAATATTTCTTTAAAAATTTCCCTTTTTCTACATGTTCTAGAGCTATAAATCATATTATTTCATCTATAAGATAAATAGAAAATACAGTGTACTAGTATACCGAAATTTGAAGCTAAAATTGAACCATATACATGTATAAACCAGGATCCGGTTGCACGAATGTTAGTTAAATTTAACTGGCCATTAACTTTGCGTTAACCCGATGTTAAAGGTTCACTTCTATATAAATAGGGATCTGATCTATAGGGCCGGGCTTGGTTTTTTCCTCCACAAAAAGCTTGTCGATTTCCGTTCCAATTAATGACATTAGGCTGAATACATGTAACAATTTGTTTTTCATAAATCTTTATTTCAGTGAGTAGAGGTAGGAGGAACACTTTCATTGATATTCTGAGTTTATCTCCAAATGTAATAATTGATATTTTTCTTTATTTCTCATTGTACATAATGGTAATGTCTACTGTCTCTGGAATTCTATTTTTTATGTCAAGGCTATTTATTTTACAACACATTTCCTTTGGATATAATAAAGACATGCCATTAATGTGTGCAAATCATAAAGGCCTAAATGAAATCCAAGGGAGTACAGTTACTGATATATGTAGCCCTACTGTTTCATAACTTAAGATCTTAGAACATTGACTGAAAACAAAAGTGCATGTATGTTATTCTAAAGATATTAAGCTCAAATAATTCAAGCAATATGTAACATACTACATGTAACCCAGACAAGCACTAGTAGCACAGACAGAATAAAAACAGTGTGATTAAATTCTAAGGAATATATACAATTGAAATTCATCGCAGCTCAATGCTGCCGAGAATACCTGTATCGAGTAACACAGAGTGAGTTATTCTTGTCCTCGGAGAAAGTGTGCTTATACTTAGATTTGTTCCGCCTGACTGACAACTGTACATAGGATTGTTACAATTTGATCTCTCTCTAGTGTTTGTTATATCAAGAATGGGAATACATAAAGGATAGATAATTGAAGGAAAATACAAAAGCCTATAAAAAAATTTAAAATGGTCTTTGAAAAGGCGAAAATTTAAAACTATAAAGTGTGGCACCAGGTGGATTCGAACCCCAGACTTTAAAAAGAAAGTACCCACGATATAAAAGTCAGCGCATATATCAAATGAGCTATTCTGACTACAAGATTGAACAGTATAAATTTGAAGCAGATTGTCAAAATGAAGATTATTTATTTTTTGTAGGTTTTTTGTGAATTTCGACCCTAGGGCAGGGATGCCCCTAAAAAAATCCTATCTTAAATTATTCCTTATATCCCAACCTATCAAAATATCACAATTTTATTTAGGGGCAGGCCTGCCCTGAAGGACTTCTAGGCCAAAATTCATGCAAAAATCAATGCTTTAACAGACAAAATGGTGTTTCAGCCAACTTTGGAGGTTTATTGTAAAGTTGTAAATAATAAATTTTAGTTGTAAAATACAAATTTGAAAAATTTCGACATATATACGGAAGAAAACAACAAATAAAGATTGATTTTTAAATGTCACTTTTTCCGGGAAATTGTTCTCTCCTATAGGTCAATTCTTTTGTAATAGTGAATACATCCTTTAACAGTGAGTTAAAACAGTTGCACAAAAGTTAACTAATAGTTAAAGCCTAATTAATTTTCTGATTTAACTAACAGATTTAACCGAGGTTACCTAGGTACATTAAATATTTAATTAAGTGTGATGGTTTGGGCCGTGGATATCGGCCTGGGTAGCTCAGTAGGTAGAGCACCTGACTAGTGATGCAGGGGTCCCGGGTTCGATTCCCGGTCCAGCCATACATTTTCTCCTTTCCTGTTACAGATTTGGTGCCGTTGACCACCCCTGGACTTGCAGGTGAAAGTCCTGCCAGGGGCAAATAAGAACTTGGGTTGTGTCTTCGAGGGCGAAGACAAATTAAGGAGGGAGGAATGTGATGGTTTGGGCCGTGGATATCGGCCTGGGTAGCTCAGTAGGTAGAGCACCTGACTAGTGATGCAGGGGTCCCGGGTTCGATTCCCGGTCCAGCCATACATTTTCTCCTTTCCTGTTACAGATTTGGTGCCGTTGACCACCCCTGGACTTGCAGGTGAAAGTCCTGCCAGGGGCAAATAAGAACTTGGGTTGTGTCTTCGAGGGCGAAGACAAATTAAGGAGGGAGGAATGTGATGGTTTGGGCCGTGGATATCGGCCTGGGTAGCTCAGTAGGTAGAGCACCTGACTAGTGATGCAGGGGTCCCGGGTTCGATTCCCGGTCCAGCCATACATTTTCTCCTTTCCTGTTACATAAGCATTAAAATCAAAATTGCGGACTTGTTATCATTTCAAAACTTGTTTGCACGGAAGGAAGAACTTATACAGATATAATAGAAATGTCTGACTTGAGCAACATGCAAATTTAATCCCAATTTCGATTTAGGCAAGACTGTATTATACATGTGTATATTGCGGATATATGTTGCAATATTATCTGCAAAGAACAACAAGACAAAATCATTCCATATGAGTGGAGATGTAGGTATTTTTTTTCCAATTATGCATACAATAAATGTCATTATATTTTATCAAAATGATCATCATTTAAAAAAAAATCTTAACCTCAGACAAGTTACTGAAAAGTAGGTTAATCGTTCAATTCAAACTTAAGGCACGTAAAATGGGGAGGGGTGGGGATGCGGGGTTGTTCCTCACACTTTTTAAGAGATTTTTTTTTTTTTTATTATTTTCAATTTCCCTCCCAAAAATCAATGCCTTGTGTTAGAACTTAATACTGAATACATACTTTGTAATTGCATTGTAAAATGACTATCTTTCAAGGTAAGAATTCATATTTGAAGTAATTATGACAATTACCATTACACATTACCATTACCCCATCCCTGTAATTATCTAAATGATAATACATTTAATATATTTTACCAATATAAGATTATAAATAACCTTAGCATTTATAACATTTATGAATTGACGTCATTTTGATTATGACGTCAGAAATATTTCACCATAGGTAGGGGAAATGCGCGTTTAGAATGATTTTAACAGAGAGTTAACTAAAGGACATCAATTAAATGTGAGTTAGCTAATTTATTTTTAATAGACTTTTGAACAACAAATTTTTAACTGACAGTTACGTAACTCGTCAGTAAAAATTTAACAGCTAGTTACGGCACTAACTGGGAGTTAATTTAACTAACGTTTGTGCAACCGGATCCAGTTGTGTACTCATTTATAGAAAGAAAAACACACACACAGAGAAAAAACATTTACTGACTTAATTGGTTAAAAATCTTAATAATCTTATATATTGTTAGTATGATTACATATATTGTAAGGAAAATTCCAGTGTCGAACCTTGGTATTTTACAAGACAGAATAATCATCTTCATTGACCGTATGTCCCTTTTTATTTTCACAGAAATGCTGTTACAAAAGCCAGACAACTTTGTTGATTACCACAGGAGAAGAAGCTGGATACATTTATATGGTGAATCCTATGTTGAATTTGAAAGAGTCCAATAGATTTGACAGAGATCCTCATACATGGTGCTGTGAAAAATCAAACTTGTGCAATGAATTCCTTCGCTATCGGATCTCTGATACTTGCAGGTTTTACATTCCTCTTACTTCAGGTAAGTGTTAGATGTCCCTCAAACAGGTTTTTATAATGAGTGACCCATCACAAACATATTTTTTGTACAGATGGGAGGAGAGTGGGGTGCATTCATTTCCATGTTCTGCCTAGTAGAGTCTTTGTCATAAATTTTATTGGTCATTTAGATCCAATCATTCTCTTGTTTACAGAGGCTAATTAGTCTATGCAGTATGCTGTGCAGAAAGAAGACACTATCTTGTAAATGCTCTAGAAATCCCCCTTCCCCTGGCTTCCTTCCAGTTTTTATTCCTTTTTTGTATTTAATCAAGGCTCCTCCTTTGGAGACCCCCATGTAAGAACATTGGATGATCTGACCTATACATTTAATGGACTGGGAGAGTATGTGATGCTGACTATGGTAGAACCAGGAACAAACATCACCCTACTGGAGATACAGACTCGTACAGCACAAGCTGTCAATGCTAATGGAACCAAGATAAATGCCACAGTCTTCCATGCATTTGCTGTCAAGGAAAAAAATGGAGGAGAAGCTCAGGTAGAAGTCAATCTAAATGGTACAGGTATGTGCAGATTTTTAATCAAGAAAAAATAATTTGCAAACAAAGAGGCCCATGGGCCACAACGCTCACCTGAGTCAATATGACCCTGCTGTTCTTTGTCAGCAGATTTCTTCTTCTATATATTCATATGTAAAGCTTTGATTGCCTGTTCTAGGCATATCCCAGTGATTTTTTTCTACCCATTGGGAAAGGGTCCGGTACCGCATCAATTGGGAAAAATAGCATCGAAGTAGAACAAAGAAGAATTTTCTGTCATTTAAACAAATAAAATGTATTCTGCCTTTTTTCCATTATCCTCATTACCTATAACTCCGTGTTTTAAAGAATAAACAACAAGTATTTATTATTTTTCATATCAATGTCTCCTGTTTTCGCATTTTCATGCTTTCAATTTGTCAAAATGTATGACACTATGCTGCCTACACAGGTCCCGCCATATTATTATTACGACTAATATCTACTTTCGATTTAAGCGGAAGTAAAACAATTAGTCAACTTGTACAATGTTTCACATTAAAAAAAAAATACAATGTCATCGTAGTCTGTTGTTTGGCAGTGGAATTGGGAATTTTTAGTCTCAAAATTTGGAAAAATTAACATTTTTTGGCATTGGGAATGGTACCGTTTATCGGTACCAGTTATATAAGGGGAAAAAACCCACTGTACCCTATCCCCAGGTGCCATGTTTTAAATGAAATTGAATCTGCTTCTATATTCATATAACTAATCATGGTTTTGCTGTTCTTGAAAATGGAATTTTAAAGATGTCTGCCACCCTACCCTGGGGGGTAGGGGCAGAGGGGGAGGTGGGTTCATGATTTGAACAAACTTGAATCTACACTGCCTGAGGATGCTTCCATATCAATATGAGTAATTATGGCATTGTTGTTCTTGAGAAGAAGATTTTTAAAGATATTTCTTATATATAATCTTTAGTTAAACTTTGATCCCCCATTATGGCCCCACCTTACTACTGGAGGATGCCTTGAACAAACTTGAATCTACAATACTTGGGGATGCTTCAATATCAATATGACTAATCATGGCTTTCCTGTTCTTGAAAAGATTTTTAAAGATTTTTCCTATATATATATAGATATTCCTATGTAAAACTTTGATCCCCCGTTGTGGCCCCACTCTACCCCTGGGGTCTTGATTTCAACAAACTTGAATCTATACTACCTGAGGATGATTCCATATCAATATGACTACTTTTGGCTTTGTTGTTCTTGAGAAGAAGATTTTTAAAGAATTTTCCTATATATTCCTATGTAAAACTTTGATCCCCCATTGTGGCCCCACTCTACCCTTGGGGTCTTGATTTCAACAAACTTGAATCTATACTACCTGAGGATGATTCCATATCAATTTGACTACTTTTGGCTTTGTTGTTCTTGAGAAGAAGATTTTTAAAGAATTATCCTATTTATTCCTATGTAAAACTTTGATCTCCCATTGTGGCCCCACCCTTCCCCCGGGGGTCATGATTTGAACACACTTGAATCTACACTACCTGAGGATGATTCCATATCAATATGACTACTTTTGGCTTTGTTGTTCTTGAGAAGAAGATTTTTAAAGGATTTTCCTATATATTCCTATGTAAAGCTTTGATCCCCCATTGTGGCCCCACTCTACCCCCCGGTTGTCATGATTTGAACAAACTTGAATCTACACTACCTGAGGATGATTCCATATCAATATGACTAATTGTGGCTCTGTTGTTCTTGAGAAGATTTTTAAAGAATTTTCCTATATATTCTTATGTAAAACTTTGATCCTTCATTGTGGCCCCACCCTACCATCGGGGGTCATGATTTGAAGAAAATTGAATCTACATTATGTCATAAAGGTTTCCCATAACTTTCAACTTTTCTGGCCCAATGGGTCTTGAGAAGGAGATTTTTAAAAGAAGGCACCAAATTTTCACCAATTCTTAATTATCTCCCCTTGGAAGAGGGTGTGGCCCTTCATTTGGACAAACTTGAACCCCCTTCACCCAAGGATGCTTTGTGGCAAGTTTGGTTGAAATTGGCCCAGTGGTTCTGGAGAAGAAGTCGAAAATGTGAAAAGTTTACAGACAGATGGACTACGGACAAAATGTGATCAGAAAAGCTTTTTTTTTCAGTTTCAAAATTGTCGCTTCTGTGAACAGATAATATTATACTGTAGCCAATTTGTCAATTTATTGATCAGTTGTGGACTTTGTCTAATTCTACGATCGAGTTTCTGAAAAACACAGAAACAGTAACAGCCACAGACACTAATTTTACTTGACTAACTGCTTCCAAGACATTTATTTATTAGATCACCAATATTGCTTCATTATGCAAGATTACGTAATCTGAAGGGTATTGCAGGTATCTCGTTAGGGTATTGGCCGGTTACACAGACACCTGAAAACTCGTAGCCTATTGCTCTAACACATTTTGTCCCTGAATATAATAAGTTTATTTTTGTGTTGTAGGTTAAATTATTTTAGGGCCTAAAATCAGCTGATAAAAGAGGGTCTTTCCGATTCGATAATGCGTGTAAATGAAAATACAGTAAAAACTGCCATAGCGACTCACTGTCATATACGTGACTGTAAAAAATTCCTCCCAACACTTTTCACCATATATTATACCTGTATTAAATGACTACCTGTCTGACGCGACCAGCGACCGTAATTTTCGCTAGTACCTTTTTTAGTGGTTTCATGCAATTTTACCTTGATTTAATGACTATATAATTTCTGATTCCTACTTTCAATTTCGGTAGAGCATGCTACATTTTTGGTTCAAACATCTATACAGCATGTACAGACACACATTTTTATCATTTAAAAATTATATATAGTGAGTTTTACAAATAAAACAAATTACAAGATAAATACTTTTACTTACGTTTTGATATTTATTGAATAAATATATTTTGAAAATAGATGTTCGAGGTCGATCCCGATATCATTTCTATGAAATTAACACATATAGCATGTCATAACAGTATAAGGGCCTACTGGTCATTCAGCTATAAAACTTGCCTATTTTACTTTTAATTTCCAAGTAACTAAATCCAACATGTTTATTTAATTCAATTGTGTCACTGTATGGTTATGAAAACACACGACAGCTAGCACCCATACCAGGTGATAATTGAAATGATTGAAGTACCTGGTGACAAACGCGCAATTAGACACAGTAATTTAGTCATGAAAAAAATAGGTTAAATAAATTTTTAGTTATAAATATAATTTTGTTACCAAATGCATAAAAAAAATCATGACACAATTTTAAATTCTTAGTAATGTGCAGAATGTATGAAGTTTTATAGACTATCATGTAAAAAGAAAAAAAAAACTCTATTATAAGAAGAAAATCTTTACAGCTTTTTTATAAATGATTAAAAAATCTTAACATTGTCAGATATTCAATATTTCCCAATAATCAAATATGACTCGTGCAGATCAAACGCAAATTTTATTACCAAACATGACAATTTTACCCATAATATACAAGCGTTTACAGCTGAACAGTACTTATTGAAAAGTGGCAATATACAGTACATGGTATAAAATACATTCCACATACATGTATAATATTTTCACCATTGTATATTTGAACACTGCAGAAAATAAGCAACCTGTATTAAGAGACCACCTGTCATATGTGACCTTTTTTCCTTTCTCCATTGGAAGATCTCTTAATACAGGTTTGACTGTACTGATGAGCATGATCATATTAATTTCTAAAAGAAAGAAAATGGGCAAACTAGCTATGAAATTATCCTGAATATGTAAGATGTAATGATTTTATTAACAATACTAGAGCGAGCTCGTTGCAAAGCAACGAATAGGTCTTCCGTTGGAGCTGCGGAAGGAAGAAGTGACCTTGAGTCAAGGTCATGCCACATTCTAAAGTTATACATGTAAGCAATCTTGTAAGGGGAAGCAGCTTACAATATTTTGCTAGGAAAAACTGTAAAGGAATGTACGTGACCTTGAACATTCCAAATGCCTTGCGTCAAACCATGACACACTCTCGTCATAAAACCCAATCTGTGTGTTACCGACTTGAAAAGTTCACAGTGACACGTCATGTTCTTTTAGTCCATACATACAGTCAAAACATCTTATCCTTAGTGACCTTGAACTTGAGTCAAGGCCATGTCACACTCTGCATGATACCAGCAATGTTTCACTAGTACAAATACGGTAGCGAAATTACAGTTTCTCTGTCAGTGACCTTGACTCGACCAAATGACCTTGCATCAAGGCCATAACACACACTGGTTAAAAGCAATCCCAGTCTGTGAGTTTCTGAATGGATAAGTTCAGCCATATTTTTCCAGATCATACAGCGAGTCGGAATAATTTGTTAGGTTCAACATAATGATTAAAAAATTCATTGAGAATGTTTCATGCCCAGTTTGGATAAGTAGTAAAACGTGGAGATCGGTCCTTTGGATGAGACCGTATAAGGTCTCGTGTCGGGGTAAGTGCTAGCGTGAAAAGGATCTCTCATGCTATAAATTTTGAATTTACCGGGTGGCAGTAAATACTGACAACCGGTAAGTTCAAAATTTACAACATGACAGATCCATGGCACTTGATTCTACCTCTGATTTCAAAAGATTTGCACTGTTCCTGATTTGTATTGTTTGAATGGTCTTTTAAGCTTGAATGCTGCACAGGTGCTTGTGGACATGACCCCCCCCCCCCCCCAATATACACCCCGGGGTCCAAGAATATTTTTATTCGTCTTTTTCCATAAATTAATCCGCGGTATTATGAAATAGAGAAGGTAAGTCACTTCCATTTGTTAACACTGGACCCCTCTTGGATATCGGGCCTAAAATATCATATACATGTACCTACCACATGTCACTAAAATATGTTATTATATCTTGTTTCATCGTCGCAAGCCACGGGTTTTGTGTCCATTCTATTTCCACAAACCCGTGGCTGCCTCCTTCAAATTTCTCTCGTTCTCATGAATATTAATAACATACATTCAACCAATGGAATAACATCTGACGCTTCAAGTCAGAACCAATGAAAATGATCAGTCTATCTTGTATTTGGATGTAACCATAACCACGAGCTGTACATCAACTTCGGTTCGAATTTCCTTTCTTAACGAGTAACGCTATTCAGCGTTCTCACACAACGTTTACATTCGAAACCCTGTATTTTAATGTTAAACCTTGTAAGTATTTTAGAATATACGTTACTCACATCTGTTCTTCAGGATCTATCGTATTTTTTTTTTCGATAAATCTGCCACGCATAGCAAACATGATTTCATTATGGGCACCGCCATTTAAGCGTACCAAAAATTGCTACAGAGTGATTTCCTTGGTCAGGGTAAATCTGGCGTCACTTAATAAATATTCAATGATTCAGTCGCGAGAACGAGAGAATTTGGTAGGAGGCAGCCACGGGTTTGTGGAAATAGAATGGACACAAAACCCGTGGCTTGCGACGATGATTTGTTTCGGTAGATATTTTTGTCTTTAATCGTGCTATTTAAACGGAAGACCTTAAATAGTGTCTGTGGCTGTCACTATTTCGGTGTTTTTCAGAAACTTGATCGTAGAATTAGTCAAAGTCCACAACTGGACAATAAACTGATAAATCGGCTACAGTATATTATCTGTTCACAGAAACGACATATTGAAACTGGAAAAAAAATAATCCAGCAGCAATTCATTTCATTGAAATTCTATCATGAATATTTTGTTTTAATCGATGGACTCGATAATCAATAAAGTGACCGAAGGAAAAACGTTGCACGTGCAGTAACATTCTGTACGTTTTTTTTTTATTTTACATTCTACTTGCATAATACATGCACATGTACATGTACATATATATTAAACAGAAACATAAATACCAAGCCCGTCGGCATTTTAAAAAAAAGTAATAAAACATAATTTGATTTGATCTATTTTATTTCATTTAAACTCTATTAATTTGTTTTAAAAGTATGATTGATCTTTTTCCTTTTAATATACACTCAGGGTAAAAAAAAAGTATATATTGACTCGCGTAACTTTCATGGTTGTAGTTACATTTGAAAATGAAGAAATAATGAAATAATGAAATAATGAAACGTTGAAGGGACTGGTGTGTTGTATGGTTAGACAACGCCTTGCACATGCAGAGGAATTTACCACAGGTACTCTAGGACAGGTGTGAAACCCCTAGGGCATGCCGTTTCCTGCTCTTGCTCTGCTAATCCCTATACACAGGAAATGATCGCGACTAATACTTAATACACAAAGAAACAGAATATATTCAAGTAAACTTGGCATTGATTTTTTTTTCTTGAGTATTATTGATAATAATAAGTTTTAGTGATATACCCCCCTCCCCCCCCCCCCCCCCCCCCCCCCCCCCCGTTTTAATTGTTTCGTGAAGTTCATCACCATGCACATTCCATCTTCTGTAATTGGAGAAATGTTTAAATTAAAAACAAACCACTGTTTACAAAAGAAGTAAATATCGAGGGGAAACAAATTGTTATATTTTATTGATATCTTTTATAACGTTCACGCGCCTACTCACTGCAAACGCTCACCATCGAATATTACAGCTTTCCGGTCATTCGACAATTTCAGGGAAATGCTTGCACATTAATACAGTAAAGTGAAATTATTTAAATGAATTATATTGTTCTAAATTTGGTAAAAAAAAACAAACATGAACAGTATATAGATATATTTTCTTCCTCATAGGAATGCTGAAAACTGTTTATCGGAACTCGCACTGACTATTGTTTAGCACGTGTATGTAACATTGCAGTTCGCATATAATTTGAAAAGAGAAGTTATTAGAACTTATATTTCCGACATTAAAATTTGTCACGTTAAACTCTCAAATGACTCAGCTTATAAATAGTTTTCTTGATACTATTTAAAAAAAAGATGTCGCTTTAGTATTGATATATAACTTAACAAAATTAATAATAATAAATAAAATTTTAAAAAAAAACGATTAAATATATTCTGCTTTACAATTTTTTTTTTTTTTTGTTCATTCATTATTTTCACCTTTTGCGAAATACAAGAAAATACTTTCATAAATATACATGCACTGCGGGATTTTAATTTGTTTTTTTTAAAGAGGGAATTTCGCAAAATTCCTGTTCGGGGAGATAACTCCCGTTTGTTTACGATACTAGTTGATCGATGATTTAACCGCGGCGGGGACAGGTAGGTGATGAATTTCCCGCGGAGGGAACGCGGTTTACCTGTCTCACCTGGCCAAATCCAGCGTTGTGTTTATACCGCGACAGGGCGCGGGAAATACGGGATCCGCGTTGCCTTTACTGTACATGTATAGTCAATCAGATTAGAAATACAGCGACTATCAGAATTTCGGGCCGTAAAAAAGATCTGATTTTGATTAGATTTCAGGTGTAGGCGAATGTGTGTGTACTTAGGGGTTAGTTAATTCATTCAAGATTTATTATATTGTTCGTTTGGACGAAGGCTTCATAAAAATATACACACTGCTTGTACAGGTACACATCAATGAATGTTCAGATTAATTCAAAAATCGGCAGACATTAATTTATTTCAGTTATCTAAAGGCAATGTTATTTCCAGAGACATTTGTATTTTCTGTTTTTTGTCTCGGATTTTTCTTTTTTGTGATTTACCGGTTTACAAAGGCCTGTGATTTAACAGCTGTTCATAAACGCTGTCAATTAATATATGATCAGAGAAAACGAGACATCTCCCGGTAATTCATTTCTTATGGAAAATATATGGATTGACATCTTAGTATTTACCTGTGTAATTACGATGTTACAAACCGTGACAATGACTGGCCAGAAGGACTACCCGTTATGAAAACAACTCATGATCAACTCAGCGGACCTATAATTGACTTTAATATATGCTGTAAATCAATAAAATCATTTCAGTTTAACCGATATTTTATTGCAAAGATAATGGGAAAAAAAGACTTGGGATTTAGAATTTTTCTGAATTTCAAACGCTCGATATGCATATATTTGGGGCGCTCTTGCATATGCACTTATAAAACGTGCATGTTCTGTACTTGCATGCGTGTACATTGTATGTATCCGTAAAACCTTAAGAGAGCTGATAAATGTGTTCTGATTTTCAGAAAAAATAATGGGAACCTATAAATAATTACATGTTTATCATTTTGTTCGCATACAATAACAAGTTTAGTAGAAAAAAATAATTTGTTCAAGGTTAGGTGTCTAATAAATTTGTAATATTCAAATACAGTTACGCATGTATGTCTCATTCTACATATTTTGGAGGCGCGTGTGAATGTGGGATTTTGTATTTCCATACGCTCGATATGCATATATTTGGGGCGCTTTGTATATATACAGTTGTACATTTTAAGGGCGTCGACAAAAGAACGTATATTAGATTACATACATGTACATTTAAGTTTCAAAAGTTCCATTACTAGTAGGAATTAATTAAGGTTACATATTTTGAATTTTATTATGAATAAAACAGACAATTAACTCGATGTCGAGAAATAAATTGTTTATAAAAATAACTATGCAACTTTCCTGTAATTCAGCGAATAAAATATTAAATAAAATACATTAGCGATTTTATCAAAGATATTATGAAATAATCTGAAAAATTCAACATATTTATCCACTCATGACTTAGTTTACAAAATGAATTTGGAATGGCCATTCTATGATTTGTTTTGTGTATGACTAGGTCGCTGGATCACACACGCCGATTGATCCCCGGTGACCTTCTTTGCCACGCGCTATCGAGGGAGGTGTTACATAACTGTAAACACACAAGGTGAATGTAAAAGGCGCACACTTAATGGGTGTAAATAGTCTATGCTTCAAAGTTATGTTTTATTTTCTCAGTATATTGTTTGTTTTTATATGATAAGAAGAAAAGGTTATCTTTTTTCCCTTTTTTTAGTAGACTGGCTTATTCGACTTTGAAAAAAATGAAATAAAACGAAAAGTTGTCAAAAAATAACTTGGAAATAAAGCACAAAACACTTCAAGAACCTTATTCTAAAGAATATTAGCATCTAATGTAGCCAGATTTATTATTTATAGTAAGTTTATTTTAGTTACACGCATGAAAGCTCTCGTTTACTTGCTGAATGAAAACAGTTACCTGTATATGGGTCAAGCTTCTGGCGCATTTAAAACACAAGACTCGAACAAAATAACATTTTCATGAAATCAATAAAATGTTAAAAAACAACTTTTTTTACGACAGCCATTTCGAAATATTTACCGTTTTTGAGTTATAAAGCAAAAACTTTAGAGGGCTCCAGATCCCTAATTTGAGGGGCCAACCCCATTTTAGTGGTGTCAAATGAAAGGCCTTGAAATTGTGCACAACTTTTATTCTACATGTCTTATCAAAATATTTTTAATTTTAAAGATACAAAGGAAAATATGTCTAAATTTTCGCTCTTTTAGGCGTTCTAAATTTTGACCCCTAATTAGCGCCATTTTGAATACAGAAATCAAAAAACAAAAACCGATGTGCACAACTTCAATCCTTCTATTATCTAAATTCGGTAGAATTTCTGCTCCAGCTTTTGTAGTCTCGGAGCCTTTGTCTGGAAATGAAGCCTAATAAATTTTCATTTAAAGGGCAATAACTCATAAGCGGAAGTGACTTTTTGAACTGTTTGACAGCATTCTGATGGAGTTTTGTAACATCTATAAACTCTGCAAATTTGAGCAAAATCCGTTGAGAAATGAGCGAGATATGAGGTCTCAAAGTTGGCGTCTAGGAAAAAGAAGAAAAAAAAAAAGAATAATAATCTTAACCATCAGAATCAGTAGAAGGTCTTCCGTTGGAAACGGAAGACCTTAATTATGAGAAAAAAGACAGTCCTACAACTGGTTTAGCACATAATATTAGCAGTTAATGGTGCAGCATATTCCTAATTAAATGTACACATGTTTAATACTGTTACCTTCTCTATCATCTTTTTTCATTCTAATATTTATATTAGATATATATTTATACAAAGGCATATTTTTTTTTTAAGAAACCAAAGACTGTGATTGAATCTCGCAGAAAAATGAATGCATTAGCTACTTGTAACAGAGAATGCAACTACACAGGCTAATTGTGGACACTGCAGTTTAATGCATTAAGAAATGATGGCATTTGAAAGGTTTCACTGTATGAACATTGCTTTTAAATCATCATTTTACTTAGTATGTGTACTCTCTGCTTATTTCTTTCAGGTATGATTCTTCATATAGACAGAGAAGACAAGACTTTACAGTTGTATGCCAGTGACACATTTTCATACTACAGAGCAAATGCTATTGTGGTTAGGAGAATAGGAACACACAAGATCAAAGTACTGTTTCCTTCTGGTAAGAATTTGCCAAAAAAAAAAAATGGATTTGAAGAACTAAAACTTGTTGTCAACTTTTTATTGGATGTTCAAATCAAAAGCATACAGTGCGTAAATAGTTAATAAAGATCCTGATCCTAATAATGAATTTCAATCCTGGTTCGCAAACTTGATCAGGATCAAAGTTCATTATGGAGGCCAGGGATGGGGTCAATTACATAGGAAAGTAATTAATTAAATTACAATTACTTGCCCAAAACCTTCAATTAAATTACCATTACCATTACAAGGATTTTGAAATGTAATTAATTAAATTACAATTACTTTGCAAGTGTAATTAATTAAATTACAAATTACATTAAGAAAAAACATATAAAAATAAACAATGATAAATAGTCATGAACGTTCATTTATATTCATATAGATTCAGTTACTATTTTGTACATTAAGTAAACATTGTTTAGATGTTAATGAAATTTTTAAATATCATGTCCCCTAACCTACATCCATCAGGTTTAAAGATTTTTCTGCCACACTGAGTATTTCACACTGGGGCATTTGTGACAGGAGTACATAAATACTGACTAATAGCAATTTAAGTTTCAGGGCTTAATTGACCCTTTTTGGTACAGGGTCCTGTACCCTTTTAATTGTGAATTTTTAATCGAAAAAGTGGCAAAATTGGGAAATGTTGTTTGCATATGTTGTTGACATATTTATTTGTTGATTAAAGAGTTAAACAGTGGACTTGTTCCCCATATACACATGATATATATCTTTAAAAATGATTGAAATTTCAAAACATGTTATTTCTATATATAAACAGCATCAAAAAATTGAATTTGGTCATAAGTTGGGAATTGTTACCTGAATTTTGGGGAAAAAAGAGCCAATTTTCAACTGGGACACGGTCCTTTTACAGGACCTGGATGCTGTTTTACCTTATTTCATGTGTCCGTTTTTAAGCTTTCTGATATATATATTTATGCAGAACAATGGATGCGTTTTGCCTTGTTTCCTGCTTTTTTCATCATCCTAAGCTATACATCTCAAAATGTTATAGTATTTGACATATTGTGTGTCAAACTACTGTCTTTCCACAAATTTTTGTTAAAATAGAAAAATTGGTGTTATCATTCCAAATTATATATTTAAAAAAAGATTTGTGAGAAAACATAGTCAGTGTGTATGTACAAAACTACCATTAGGTAAAGTCATCTCTATTTAAGGTAAGTGTCAGTATGTACATGAACCAAGGGCACTAATTGGCACCTGTTAATCACTTCATACACAAGCTGTAGGTATGGCAAACTAAGGATTAGAAGCCATTGGACTGGATATTTCAAGTGTCAATTCATAAACAACTTAATCAAAATTCTTAATTTTATTTGTACATTATAAACAAGGAGATAAATAAAATTAAAAAGTTTTGATGACAATGCATTTTAAGGAGGAAACAGCAATTCACTAAATAAAGAATATATATAATTATTTTTTCAATTTATTATAGAGCATTTTGTCCTAAAAATCAGTTAATCTTTCCTGAATTAAGTATATGGGATTGGAAAAAAAAAGGGGGGGGGGGGCTATTTCTCATTTATTTTTAAACACCAGTGTAATTGAATGTAATTGAAAAGTAATTGTGAATTACATGCTTTTCTCAAAAGTAATTAATTAAATTACAATTACATGTAATTGAATATTGGACCAATTACACATTACTTTCAATTACATCGAAATTTGTAATTAATTACTGTCAATTACCATTACACATTACCATTACCCCATCCCTGATGGAGGCATTACTTTCAATTTTGAACTTCGATTAGTCGGATGGATCAGACAAAGTTTTGGTTTTCGGTAGGAAAGCTGGTAACAAAAGACAAGGGTAAAACAGGCTCATTTTAATTTACAATTTTTTTCAAGTTAATTGCCAAAAAGTTTTTTATTGAAAATAATCGGACAAGTAAAAATTATTTTCGGACAAGTGAATTTCATTGTCACTTGTTCAAATGTACAACTAAGAAAATAATGTTAATGTAGAGCCCTGAATGTCTATATGGGTAATATCTATGTACAATATAATATTGCAAAACAATTTCAACTCCTCTTGTAGAGCCATAGGATGAAAATGTGTGAATATGAGTCAACATCTGTACATTCCTTTCTTTAACAATTAAGGTCCGACAATGGAGTTTGCTGTTAACTTAGGAATGATGGAGTTGACAGCATCAATTCCAGAAAGTTTGTCCTCCTCCACTATCAACAGTGGACTTCTGGGAAATATCAATGGCAATATGACAGATGATCTGATAGATCCAAATGGAACCATGCTATCTACAAATTCAACAGAACGAGAAATATTTTACAGCTTTGGACAGCAATGTAAGAGTCATTTTAAAAAAGAGAACCATGCAAAATTTGTAAATTTAATAATGAAGATTGAAGTAATGAAACAGCTAGTTGTCATTACCAATGACAGCATGTTCATTTTGCTTTCTGGGTTGCTCTAAAGAGCTATATGTGGTATATGCATATATTTGCCCCCATAAAAGTAAAATTGTGAAAAATTTTTGAAATGTACTGAATTGTATATATATTGTATTAAACAAATCTGAATTAACAAAAAAATATTATAGTTTCAAAGTAGGTTATTGGCAATTTTTGTTTATATATATATATGTCACAAACTATTTGGATTTTGCATTATTTTTCAGAAAGAGGACAAAATGGACAAAATTAGTTCAATTTTTACTATATAATTTGTAGAGCACAAACCTGCTCTATAACAATATTAGGGATGGGTATCAGCAAAAATTTCGTATCGTGATAAATCATGATTTTTTCCCAAAAATATCACAATAAATTGTGATATTTTTACACATAATTTTTACTAATATTTTAAATGAATTTCCTTAATATTTCTTAAAAATATGCTATAAAAAACATAACTTAACTTTTTAAATTTTTATTCATTTAAGGTCAAGATCTAGTAAATAAAAGGAGCCTACAGATTTCTCAAATTTGAGAAATAAATTCCTTTAATGAAGCTTTATAAGTATAGCTTGGTCAAATAAGGTGTTTCGGGGCATAATTTGTAGGTAGACAAGATGAAAAATCATATTATAAACTGTCATTTTCATTGAAAAATTAAGATAATCAGTCATGAATATGGGAGTTTTTTCCATATCAGACAAATTAAATGTATCCAGATTGCCTACAGTCTCTCAGAAAACGGTAATTTGTATGTTCTTAGCCTCTTCTTTAAAATAATATTAAATTGAATATAGGTTTCGGGATTACTTTTCACATGATTTCAAAACGGTAATTTGTATGTTCTTAGCCTCTTCTTTAAAATAATGTTAAATTGAATATAGGTTTCGGGATTACTTTTCACATGATTTCAAATTGAATTCCAGGAAAATACTTTATTTTCTACATAATTCTATTACAGCCGTAAAGTGCGGGAAAAAAGAAAGTTTAATTTGATTATGACATCATAATGGATCTAGCATAAAAAATGCAGTCTAAAATCATTTACTAGATCTTGACCTTAATATAAAACATGTTTGGATGCCGTTGTTTAACTGTTTTCAACATTTTTTACACTTCCTGTAATTGTCATTTAATAGTGTGAACAAATAAATGAGTAATTTCTGGAATTTATAGTTATGTACCAAATACTGGTATTTTAGTCTCCGTATCACGATACGTATCACGAAATAAAAAATCACGATATACCAGTATACCGATAAAATCTCGCATCCCTAAACAATATTCACATATTTCATTGGTATTATCACTTTACACATTATATCGAAACATTGAGTTAGAGCAGACCTCGTTGACTTTTACTCAAAATATCGATGTAATATATTGTTACCTTTTTCTCTATAAATCATGGAAATTTTGAATTTACATCATTTTCCTGACATCATATCTACGCAGTACAGTTAAGGTGCTAAATGGAAATATCGGCAAATTTTTATACTCCCCGCAAACGAAGTTATGGGGGGTATATTGGAATCGGCATGTCCGTCTGTCTGTCCGTCCATCTGTAGACGAGATTTTATCCGGACCATTTCTTGGAAACTGTTGCAAGGATTTGTCTGAAAATTTGTACACTTATTATTCGCCATATGAAGGTGTGCACCTGGTATTTTCATCATGATTGGATAATTTTTTTTGCATTTTACAGGTGTTTTTTTCCATTTTTATTATGTGGTTTTGTCTGGATCTGTTCCCAGAGACTATTGCCTAGATTTGTATGAAAATTTGTCTAATTTGTACACTTATTATTTACCATATGAAGATGTGCACCTGGTATTTTCAACATTATTTGATAGTTTTACTGCATTTTACAGGTTTTTTTTTTTTTTTTTCATTTTTATTGATTTAGTCATTTTGGGTTAATGTCTAAGGTTTGAGACATAGAATCTAGAACATCTGTACAAAAATGTGAACTACAGCTTAAAACTACTCTTTGGAACTAAATAAAAATCACAAAGTATTAAAAACAGTTTTTACATTACACAGCAGATAGTGTAAATCCATTTGTCCCTTGGGAGTAATGAGTGGACATGCATCCAGTTAAAGATTAATTAATGAGTTCAGTGTGGGAAGCTGTTAGGGCATCTCTGATCAAGCAGGTCTTATCTATATCTCCTGGGAATGGGGCAGAAAGAAATAAAGATCTCTGCATGTTGTCTAAGTCTCTTGTACTTTATGTCTGTCAAAATACATAGTTACTGGAACCAGCCTTTTATTTTTAAAATGAGTTTGACAAATAGGTATTAAAATAAATTTGATTTTGTATAATTAAGTATGATATTTTTTTTCAACAATCAATTTGCAGAGTGTCATGTCTCACAAAGATGACAGATAGTTGCAAACTATTTTGTCAATGTAATAAAAAACACTGTAATTATTAGTATTGATGTTTTATTAGGCTGCACCTTAGTTTCATTCATTAAAAAAATATAACGAGTAATTATATTTTCACTCTAAATGTTTAAGCAAATTGTGAACACCTCTCACATCTAGAAAACATTAGTGATTTGGTACCTTCTCTGAAAAATCCAGTGGGGGGTATTTGTCCCTTTTGAACAGTTCTAGTTTACATAGAAAAGACATTCTTAACAAGGATGAGCGATTCTTTTTAGGACTTTGCTATTATCATACAAATGTAATGTGGTTGAAAACTACATGTTGAGGACAGTTAGATTTCTTATTTAGACTTGCCACGTAATGTGGCAGTCACGTGATTTTAGCAAATATACCTGCAGTATTGAGGTCTTCTATGAATTCCAATATTGCAAGGGCATAACCAAGTTAAAAATCTAAATTTAATTTATCATTATTTTCAACACTCTTTGTAGTTTGTGAAAAGTGCTGCAAACCTATATAGATTCTACTATCTAATTGCTAAAATTACATTTGTTAGACTGTATGCTGAATATTTTGCTGGTCAAGTACATTAAATATAGATATAATTAATTCATTTGCAAGATTCATCAGGTTCGCAGCACTTTTCAAATATCTTCATACCTCTTGAGTTTATGTGTAAAAGCTTGTCATAATTCATTGAGGGTATGCCCTTGCAATATATCGAATTATTATGACCCTTCTATTACCCTTCAATGAATCTGCATACAAATATTTGGCAGTATCGCTTGTCTAGGGAATGTATGGGGAGTATATGAATAAAATCATAAAATAGACATTGCATCCAAGTTAATGGCCTCTTATATGTCTGCAAATAATATTTTATTTAATTACAAAATACATTTTTCATTGTATAAAATACTACTTGATACACCTCTCACTGCATACAAACTGTGTCAAATTTTATGATATGACGTCACATTGACAAGTGCATTGCGATCAGTGAATTGTTTATAATTATATTGCTGTGTGGGATTTAACCAATGACAAAAATACATGCAATAGTAAGTATTGATGTAGTTTAAAGCTATTCAACAGTTTAAAATAGAAAATCATTTCATTTTGTGGTAATTTAAAGAACATATATTTTTGTGTGATGTCATAGTAAGCATTTCCCGTAAAAATTACGCCCCTCCTCCTTATTGTAGCATTAACTGTGCTGCGTAACATATGGCACCATAGCTGTTGAAAATTTTTATATTTACATTTGCTGTGTTTTTCTACTAGGCCAACTGTGCAATTGATTTGGAAGTCATTTTTGTGTATACTCACCCGTAGAAATATACACGGTGAAACTCGCGCTAAAGTGACATCACAATGAGGCTACAGAGACGTAAATAAAAATGTAACAATATAGGGCAGCAAGAAATTCAAATATTGAGTATATTTTTGGAGCTTTTAAACTTGTAAAATGTAAATATAAGGAATGTTTTTAAGTTTAGTGTGAATTATTGGTGTGTAAATCACACAGACTTGCAGGTAGGCATATTTTTCATGAAGCGCTAGCGCGCTTCATAAAATATGCCTACGTGACAAGTCTGTGTGATTTACACACCAATAACTCACACAAAACTTAAAAACATTCCTTAAAATGATTTGTAGTCTGCAGATATACCCCTGGTTTAAAACATAATTATATATTTCTCTGTCAAAGTTTGATTTTAGGAGCAAATATTGGTCATTACCGAATATAGTCTTTTACTGATGTTGACATCTATAGACCAAGTAGAATATGTTTTGTTCTATGATTTTTGTTTTAGAAGGTATATGCAAAATCCTGAAGTATTTTAATTTTTTTTAATACCTTCTTGCCAGAAATGAGAGTGATTTTTGGATATTTTATACAGTTATGAGCCCAGTGACTGTCATTGTCTCAAGCCACAGTTCGGAGTCTGCATATACAGTTCTCTCCTACCCAAGGCTGCTTGATCACATAAATTGTCGTAATCTTGAATATTTATCTATGCTGTTACATCATGTTCAGCCAATGACAACATTTGTTTCCATCGCAATTGAAATCAACAATTGACATCATCAGAAAACAGAAAATATTTCGTAAACTGGGATTGGGTATTGAAAGGTCGTGTGAAAGTTCATTTTCTGACTATGCTTTACTCGCATTGGTCAATATTTTAATGAGCTACGAAGTATTTTCTTCTCATTCAACCACAGCCAGAATGGGAGAGGATTGTATATTTTGGCCGTGGTTTGCAACGATGAGTGACTGTGAGCAGAAAAAATATAATGCTGAGTGTTTAATTGCTACAGGTACCATCAATATGTCTGAATAATGTGAATATGCTTAGAGGGGCTCATGGGGTTGTAATGAATATTCTAGGTGACCTTCACTTCTGCTGTAGGTACGGTATAGGAGTCACCATCCGTATGTGTGTTTGTATTTGCAGGGCAAATTGATTGTGGTGCCTCCCTCTTTGTGTATCGTGATGATTCTAAATGTGAGGACTATCTGCACTCGGACTTTACTCCATTATTTCTGGATGATTTTACAAAAGAAGAGAGAGATAGAGCCATTGCTGTATGTGGTGGAGCAGATAAGATGAACTGTATTTTTGACTATCTAGCTACCCAGAATTCAGCAGTTGCTAACCTGACAAAGTCAACACATGCAGCTGCAGAAGAAGAAGCTGTGTTGGCAGGTAAAATGTCAGGCTTTAACAAGTAATTGTAATACCCCCCCCCCCCCCCCAATAAAAAATCTATAGTTTCTCAGGCATCAACACAGGTCAAACACTTTGAAAAGGGGGAATAACTCAATTTTTTAAGAAAATGAGTAATTGCTGTTTTGCACCCATACTAGTACAAGAATAGTAATTATAAGGTTCAGTTGGTATTATGATTTGTTGACAATGGAGAGAAATAATTCTTTCTTCAAAAATCAAAAGAAGAAAAAGGAAAACCTGCCTGCTGCATTAAATTTTGAAATTTTTGGCTTGAGAAACTAAAGATTAATTTTTTTGCCCTAGTATTATTTTTTTTAAATCTTCAAATAAGATGGAAAGGGGGACTAAAGGAATTAGTTTACTGGTATGTGTCCATGCATGCAGTTTCATCTCTAAATTTTATTTTAGAATGCTAGTATATGCATATAGATTATTTGTAAAATGCTGTAGAAAATATCAGTGAAATATTTTGTTGATATATGATTTCTTTGCTTGCCATTATTGAGCTAGGATTCTGTACTGTTTATTTATATACAATTTTCCATTACTTATATAGCAAATAATCTGCCCTCTATTGATGGGAATGGTATCTATTCCATTGTTGGTCAGCCAATAAACATCACAGCTACAGCTACTGACCAGGATGAAGATAAAGTGACCATTGTAATGGTGTCTCCTGTTAATGTTCTGTCATTGGAAGGGACAGGAAATACAAACTTAGTTTATCAGTGGACACCACTCAACATGACTCCTACACCTGTAGAGTAAGTTTGTGATTACTGATATTAAAATTAGGGGGAAAACGCAATCTTCTTTTTGTTGGACAGTTTAGTCTTGGTTAATAGGTTCATGTAATTTCAATTTTTAATGTATAATTTTACTCCATATAGTCACTTTATAGACATGGTATTTGACATGCTTGTGCGTGATGTTGGACAATGCAATGGGTATCATCCTGACATTCAACCTTAAACTCTGAGCTTATGGATATTTATTAAAGACAAATGTAGGGCCTTGTCCTGAAAGATGAGTAGGCAGAGCATGTGTGTGAAGTTCAGGGGACTTGGGTTTGAGTCCTGGTCTGGTCCATCACATTTTCTCTTTTCCTGTGTCATTTGGTGTCATAACCAGGATCTAAATATAATATTGACCGGTAAAAGACCTGCCACGGAAGAGTCTGGGTTGGTGTCTCTGGGGCAAAGCCATTCACGGGCATGGAAGTTGACTTGTTAGTGCATGGTATTTGATAATTGGGTACCATCCTGACACACAAAATTAAACTTTGACCTCAAGGACATTAAAGACAAATCTGGCAGTTAGGCAAGTTTGATTGCCAGTGGCCAGGTAGCGCAGTTGACAGAGCGCCTATCTAGTTTCAGAGGGCCTGGATTCAAATTCTGATCTAGTCAGTTGCATTTTTTTCCCTTCCTTTTCCACAGACAAGTAATCTTAACCAGACTTAGTATTTTTTTTCTTCTGTAGGCTTTTGATATAAGCATGATCAAGGACAGTCTTAAATGGTTATCTAAATGTACAAATGTTCTACACTTTACAGGTTATATGCCACTGATAGCAAACATGGAATATCGGGTTTGTTAACATTGAGTGTGTACCTGTGTTATGGTTGTAACAACCATGGCAGCTGTAATTACTCTCATGTCATATCCACCAGTGTATCTACATTCTTCATTGTTCCCTGTTCATGTGACAATGGATGGACAGGTAAATGTTTCACATACTGTAGAAGTACATGTACTTTTCCCTGCATGGTATTAATTTAGGCTATGTACATGGTCACAAATAATCCACAGAAATTTGTCCCAGCATACTGAAAGTACATTAAATGCATATAGTGGCATACTTAGAAATCTGAATGATTTCTACCTGCGGATTGTACACAAATTGTGATTCCGTAGAATTTTGACCTTGTGGAAAAAAATATGTTTACAGTACTCTTTGTATGCTTTTTGCTCCTTCTTAAATCTTAAGCTTTTATCAGAATAAATATCTCTCTTTAAGGCATTTTTGATTTGTACATGTATGAATGTATCTATATAATACAGGTGATTCTTGTGAGATTGATATTGATGGCTGTGCTGGTTCCCCATGTGATCCCCTCAGTAACTGTACAGACAATCCAGCAGCTGAGCACCAGTCAACAGGAAGGGCATTCAAGTGTGAAAACTGTCCTCAAGGATACCAGATGACAGAGACTTTTAAGTGTATTGGTAAAGCAGAAGTTTTAACTTTGAAAAGCACAATAAGATATAAAATTTCATTAATGATAATTTTGTTTTAATTTTTCAACCATTTCATATGCTAAATGAATTGAATTTTTAGCTAAACTTTCGGGGGAAAAAAGTGAGTCAGGAATAATTCCATCATAATTATACCTTAATGCTTTCAGACATAGATGAATGTGCAAACAATACCTTAAATGATTGTGACCAGATCTGTAGCAACACTGAGGGAAGTTTCACCTGCTCTTGTAGGACAGGATTCAGACTCACGGGTCATATGTGTCACGGTAAAACTCTTAATATAAATGACATTACGTAAGGTTGTAGTCAAAGTAAAGGGCAAGGAGGTGTAACGTTGATAAAATGCTCTTAGTGTGATGTAAATATGAAACACATCTGTGTAGTGTGACTCATAACCTAAAGGTGGCAAAATCTTGACTCAAGCTAAACCTATATTGGACTCTGAAACATTATTGTTGTGACACATCTAGACTAGGTTATGTCTTGTAACACGATTTAAATGAATTCAAATTTTAAGATGTAAATATGATATTTATACGCCGAAGGAGAGAGGGGTATATGTTTTACCCTTGTGTGTCTGTCTGTCTGTGTGTCTGTCCATAACAAATTTTTCGTCAGTTTTCTCAGCAACTACTCATTGCAGAAGCTTGAAATTTAAGCACACACTGTTGAGGCATGCCATATGGTGGGATTCATTTCTGTACGAATCTGATGTCAACTTCCTGTTTATCTGTGCGTCTGTCCGTACCATACATATCAAATTTTGGTCGCAGTTTTCTCAGCAACTACTGATTGCAGATGCTTGAAATTTTAGCACACTCTTTGATTAGGCATGCCATATGGTGGGATTCATTTTTGTACGAATCCGATGTTAACTTCCTGTTTATCCGTGCGTCTGTCCGTACCATACATACAAATTTTGGTCGCAGTTTTCTCAGCAACTACTGATTGCAGATGCTTGAAATTTTAGCACACTCTTTGTTTTAACTGCAATAATGTAGCCCTCTCCGATTTTTTTTTGGGGGGGGGGGGGGGAGAGGGCTACAACTCCTTAATATCTCCGTAATGGTGCAAGTGCGGGAGTGATTCACTACCGCACAGATTTCGGCTCAAAGGACAAGTGCACTTAAGCAATGCTTAATGGGCCCTTTTCAGTGCCGTATTACTTTAGAATATATTACCAAATTGTTCTCTTTTTGGTAATAGTTAAACACAAGTGGACATTTCTAATTAAAATCATGTTAAAACATCACCTAAATCAGCATGGATTTGAAACAAATGAAGTTTTTTAATGCATATAGACACCCCAAATCCGGAAAAGTCGTACCGAACCTATTTTGAGTTTCGTTTATTTAAATCAAGGGGAGGAGACATTTAAATTGGACACTTGAACAATCTGATGGTGGATCATTGACAGGTGCGTTTGCCGAATGATACTTCTTGCGTTATTTTACCTGAGAAAAAAATCGAATGAAGTTGTATAGATGCCTGTAACTATAGCGTTCAAACTAAGAAATTTGCACGCTTGCATTTGAAATAATACAATAAGTATTACCATTAGTTCCTTTAAATTTTAAAATGAAAAAAGTGTATTTAGGTGGCTTTCAATACCGGTACCACTGTCTTGCATGAATGTTAAAAATGTTTGACGCTTTTATTTATGATGACATATTAACGACACTAAACTCTCCTAACCTTCCTGTGATCCTAAAACCAAATACATACAAACTTCTCTATGTGGCACGACTTCGATATAATGATACAAAACGTGGCTATCTTTTACAGTGAGCATCTTTGAGGAATGTTTACCTGGGTAGAACTCACGTGACAACCGGTATTTTAAATAATTTATTCCACGGGTGGGTTCAACATAGGTCATACAGGTAAATATCTCTCGCTTGCTATAGGAAAAACATTGAACTTTTCATACAATTTTAATATTTTAAGTACAAGCCTAATCTTGTACAAATTTCCTACTTTCACACAAGTTTTGTAAATGTATAATGCGTTTTTTGTAGGGATGTCAAAATATTTATTTTCTTTAGTCGAATAGTCGATTGCATTATTTGAACGATAGTCGAATATATTCGAAACTAAAATTTTATTTCAAACTCCACTTATTTAACCCAAAATCCCCCTTTTTTTTAATTTATTAAAAAGTTACGTCAAATGTTACACACAGATGTTCACATGGACCTAAAATGTGGATAGTGTGTTTTTATTTACTTAATATAGACTGCTAATTTCTCCAAAATGCATGATTTCTCCGTCAATCATGTTCATAAATTGGTCTGTTAAGTCGGTTTTTTAGGAAGCATAAAAAATGACTGTGTGATATATCTTTTTAAAGCTTATTAAAATGATTGGGGGGGGGGGGGGGGGGGGACACACGGTGTCTGTGATAATGTTAAATATTTGAATATACTTTTTGTACCAACAATCAAAATGTCTTTAAAATATGTAAAAGAATATTAATTTTATAATAATAACCGTAGTGTCCAAACATGTCACGGCTATAATGGGTACATGGTATGGTTTGTTCCCATGATATGAGATCAAGTCCAATTAATAATTTTACAAAGAAAGCGCAGTATAGTGAGATAATTTTAGTACAAAAACAACACATTAATTGACAAATAATTCTCGCGGAAGTAAAGCATTTCCAATCACTGTACTTTCTACATGTAAAGTCAGCAGTTTTTAATGAGGAAAATTATCTTATCGACTGTGTCTGAGGAAAGACGGTTTCTCAATTTTAGGATGAGAATTCCATCCCTTTATCACTCTTTTATTGCATTTAATTATTCGAACGTCGTTTTGTTATTCGATCGTCGGCCCTTTCGACTGATAGTCGAATAGTCGACTATTCGTTGACATCCCTAGTTTTTTGTCAATTGCACAAGTTTGTACAACGTAAGGCTGACAGTAAACAAAAGCTTCGAAGTGAATGACCGCCCTCGATTTACTATAGAAAATCACGAATGTCGACTGACCCCTACCACATTGTATGGCTTTGCTCTTTGTATATTCATGAATTTCAGCGATAAAATTTGTTGAATCTTATGGTTTAAATATCAATTAATGATCTTAGATGGAAAATTATGCTTGATTTGATTCTTCATTTTTAGCTCTACTGGTCAGAGACCAGAAGAGCTTATGCGATAGTAAGGTGTCCGTCGTCCGTCCGTCTGTCTGTCTGTCTGTCTGTCTGTCTGTCTGTCCGTCTGTCTGTAAACAATTTTTCAAAACGCTACTCCTCCTACAGTTTTGGTCGGATTTCAATATAACTTGGCACACAAGTAGACTACACTAAGATACATAATGTAGTGCATCGGTTTTTGATTTCGATGGACGGTGTTGCCATGGTTACTAAAAATAGAAATTTCTGTGAAATTCCTTTAAAACGCTACTCCTCCTACAGTTTTGGTCAGAGTTCAATATAACTTGGCACACAAGTAGACTACACTAAGATACATAATTTAGTGCATCGGTTTTTGATTTTGATGGACGGTGTTGCCATGGTTACTAAAAATAGAAATTTCTGTTAAATTTCTTTAAAATGCTACTCCTCCTACAGTTTTGGTCGGATTTCAATATAACTTGGCACACAAGTAGACTACACTAAGATACATAATTTAGTGCATCGGTTTTTGATTTCGATGGAAGGTGTTGCCATGGTTACTAAAAATAGAAATTTCTGTTAAATTTCTTTAAAATGCTACTCCTCCTACAGTTTTGGTCGGATTTCAATATAACTTGGCACACAAGTAGACTACACTAAGATACATAATTTAGTGCATCGGTTTTTGATTTCGATGGACGGTGTTGCCATGGTTACTAAAAATAGAAATTTCTGTTAAATTTCTTTAAAACGCTACTCCTCCTACAGTTTTGGTCGGATTTCAATATAACTTGGCACACAAGTAGACTACACTAAGATACATAATTTAGTGCATTGGTTTTTGATTTCGATGGACGGTGGTGCCATGGTTACTAAAAATAGAAATTTCTGTGAAATTCCTTTAAAACACTACTCCTGCTACAGGTTTAGTCTGCTTCTAATATAATTAGGCATACAAGAAGACTATACTAAGATACATAATTTATTGCATTGGTTTTTGAATTCGATGAACAGTGTTGCCATGGTTACTTAAAATAGAAATTTCTGTGAAATTCCTTTAAAACGTTATTCCTCCTACAATTTTGGTCTGATTTCAATCTAATTTGGCACACAGTTAGAATACACTACGATACGTAATATGTATTTTTGTATTTGGGTGAGTGGTGTTGTCATGGTTACTGGTACTAAAAATAGAAATTTCCGTGAAATACTTTCAAAATGCTACTACTCCTAGTTTTCATTTGATTTCAATATAACTTGTCACAAAAGTAGACTACATTAAGATACATAATTCTATTTATTGTTGCATGTTGCAATGTTTCAAATCCAAGTGCTACTTTTCTTTTGTTATACAAACAGACCAGTAGAGCTACAGTCTCATCAGAGACTTCTGGTTTCACATTTTACCGGGGCCCATAAGTGCACTCGTTCTTATCAGTAAGTGGGTATTTTATTAACATATCTTACCTGAACTCATAAAATGTAGTTATGCAAGACATGAATTGATCCAAAAATATACAGAACAATCTGTATATCGGTTATTTTTCGTGTATGTCAACATCACAACTTGAATTTATCCGCCATGTTAACTGACCTTGATCAATTTTATTTTGGGACAACCAATGAGAATACAGGATCTAGGGGAGCGGATCATTGAGGATTTCCCTTATTTTAAGCATGAATATCACTGTTTATGAAAAAATATCCCATGGAATGCTTTTATTTATCGATGTTTAGTTATATCATACAACACAAATATTTATCAACACCGACATTTACTTTATCAAGTGATTCTAAATTTCAAGCGCAAGTCTCAATGCATCATGCGAGAACTGTCATGGCTGCTGAGGAGAACGACTGGTAAACACGCAGTTTTATTTTACTTGGTTTTCGCGTATAAAGGGCTATGATGTTGAAAGTGAATAAAAATTCCGTCTCATTGGAAGTAAGTTGAATGCAAAAACAATTTATTTTGCCTGCAGTCGCCCGTATCTAAAAAATATATTTGCACCATTACGGAGATGCAGTGGAATTGTAGCCCTCTCCTGAAAATATCAGATTAAAAAAAATCTGAGAGGGCTACATTATTGCAGCTATCTTTGTTTAGGCCTGCAATATGGTGGGATTCATTTTTGTACGAATCTGATGTCAACTTCTTGTTCATCCTTGTGTCTGTCCATAACTGAACTTGTACATTCACATCACAAGCGGGGGTATTAATAGTGAGCATTGGCTCACAGACTTCTTGTTATCCTTGTATAATGTAAATGCTGCTGACAAATGTCTAATGTAAAATTGCTTTTTCAGATATCAATGAATGTTCTGAAGGTACCAACATGTGTGAGCAGAAATGTCATAATACCCAGGGTTCATATTACTGCTCTTGTATGCCAGGCTACAATCTGCAGCCCAATCAAGTTTCCTGTGTTATGGAAAGTATGAAGTTATTCTGACACAAATATTGTTTCTGAAAACAAAATCATGAGTCAATTGATGTCAAATATACATATACAATACAAAAGATTATTAAATAGAATTTGGTCACCTGCGTGGCGCAGTGGTAGAGCGTCTGCTCTAGAGTCACGGAGTAAGGAGTTGATCCTTATGTCGTGGGTTCGAATCCCACTGTGGGACGTGGAGACCAGTCCTTTGGATGAGACCGTATGAATTGAGGTCCCGTGTCGCAGTAGGTGCTGGCACGAAAAAGATCCCTCACTGCTCAATGGCCCCGAGTTCTAAGCATAGGTCAAAATTTGCAGCTCATGATATCGATCTCCACTGGCAAGTGGTGGCGTCTCCATATGAGTGAAATATTCTTGAGAGGGATGTTAAACAACAAAACAAACAAACATAAATAGAATTTGCAGTATTTTTATTTTGAAAAAACTTTAAATTGAGAAATATGACTTTTGCTTCAGGTCCTGATGTGCTGTGTGCTGATATGAATTGCTCACAAGAGTGCACTGTAAACAGCACCGCACACCCATACTGTTTTTGTAACCAAGGATACAGCCTGCAGTCAGATGGAAAGAACTGCACAGGTACACTGTAACTATTATCTAAAAAATTTAACTAGTTTAGAAGAACTAAGCAAATGTGGCGAGTGTTGCATTATGGCCTATTGGTGCAATTTGGATCTATAAATACAATTATATTTAGTTTAAGTACAATGTATATTCAGTTGAAAAGCATATTGTCGCAGAGATACATGTAAATAAAATAAGTGAAGTTTTCTACTCAGTTCATAAGTTTTTAGGTCACCTGAGTTACTCAGGTGACCTATTGCAATCTGTTTTCATCCTGTTGTCATCTATGGGTAGAGAGTGGAGAGGACTTATATAGGCAGTGCCTGCTGTCCAATCCAGTTATGTTTAATCATAATAAATATTGTTTAAATTAAATGGGTAGAGAGGAACATAAACTGTGAATTTCATGGTCTGCAGCTTGAAAATTAATGCTATCTTTAAACACTTTCTTCTTTACTAAAGGATATCAAACTCAACTTTTTGGCATGATTGTAATAAGCATGGAGCCCTCTACCAAAAGTTTGAAATTCATGGCCCCAGGGTCAGAAGTTCTGGAGTTAGGGTGGGGTTCTATTGATCATATTGTGAAAATGCCATTTATTCTCCAGAAAGCTTCTTCTCTCCTCCTTTATATTGAGCAGACAAACTTAGTGTATGATTATCATGAGCAAAGATACATGTACCTCTTCAAAAATTGTGAAATTCACTCCCCCCCCCCTCCCCCAAGTCAGGGGTTTAGGCATTAGGGCAGAAATCTATTGATTATAGAGTGAAAATACATTAATTTTTTTAAAAAAAATCTTCTTTGCTCCTGGGCATCTAGGAGGCAAAAAGAGTAGTGTTTTACCAGATTGTTTTGGTGCTTGGGGAGGGCTCTCTTGATCTTTTAGGAAAATTTGTACTATATTGAGAGAAGTTAAATTATTCCCATTTGCTATTCACCTGTGATAATTAAAGTAATTAATGTAATTGATAGGTCAGTTGAGTAAAAGAATTATACAAGAATTTTTAAGTTATAATACAAAAGTAAGTATTTGAAATCATAGTCTTTATAAATATTGGTCAGATAGACTTGTAAATAATAGATTAAATAAAATTGAGACAAAAACATCTTTGCACATTAAATGTTCTTCAAATACCAAGAGAGACCAGTGTGAGATGTGATGGCTTTAGGTTATGTGCTCAAGCACTATTGTTTTGTAAGACTGCATGGTGCTAGTGATAAATGGGAGTGTATTAGCACTGGCAAGTACAGGCAAGTAAATAGATCTACCTCATATGTTACTGAGTACTAGGCTATTTTGTTGATATCATCCTATTTCTCTTACTTTTGGGCAGCATATTTTCTGTCAGTTTGTTTTATTTTATACTTCTATGAATCCTTTACATTGTTGTATTATACTCAGGTGTCTGTTAAGGCCCTTGGGCCTCTTGTTTATTCAGAGGGATCTGTTTGTTTGGGTTTTTTTTGTAACTAACTCATATGACATATAATCTATGTAACACTTAGGTAACATTGTACATGTTACAAATCTGCTTGTAGTGTCATGTCTTCAACAGTTTCATTGACAATTTAAAAATAGATGTGGATGAATGTCAAGATGCCACACAGTGCCCACAAGTGTGTTCCAATACAGATGGTAGTTTTACCTGCAGTTGTTACATTGGATACAAGCTGCAAAATGACAAAAGATCTTGTCAAGGTTTGTATGTATTTTTATATGAATTGTGTTATATCGTTCAAGAAATTAAAAGAAATTAATCTTTATCAACCAGGACCACGTTTTATAAAAGAACGACTGAGACCAAAAACTTAACTTCATTGTAAAATCTTGCAAAATTGATTATTCTGTTTTAAATTGTTTGCATAAAAATATCATTCAAAATTCCTTAAAAAAAGATAAAATTTTTAAGCTAATGTGAGGAGAAAAATTATTCTCAAAATTATATTTTGGTCATAGTTGTAAGTTCTTTTTGTAAAACGAAGCCCTGTTCTTTCAGTTATCAAGGCAGTTGATGAATTCCACTCTTTCAAAATGATTTTTTTTAATGTGCATGTATTAAAGTCTATCAAAAAAGACTAACGAGTGCTTATTTCTAAAAGTTCTTAGAAATAAAATTTTGCTGAAAGAATCATGAACACAAATATTTAATGTTTGTATAAACAATGATTAAGATATCTTTAAGACACATTGGTAACCTTCTGCTATCTTTTTTAATATGTAATGCATCATCCTTAAACTTTTCATATTTAATTTTTCCTAAAACTTCCACAGGTGTCCTTGGGTGATAGGCCCAGTTTGTTCAAATGAGGTCCAAAATTTTTCATGGAAAAATATGCAGAAATCTTCTAAGATTTGTAGTACAGATCTATGAAATTAAAATTTATATTTTGACTTATATGCAGGTACCCTCACATAGTGTAGATTCATCTCTGTTAAAACTATGGTCCTTTGAACAGGGACAAAGGAAAAATCTGAAAAATTTAATCTTAAAATCTACAAGGCCACAAAGAATTTTAAGAATTTTAAGAATTCCCCTAAAAAATATGATGCTTCAACCTACCCAATTGCAATGAAAGTCTCATGTAGTATTAAATACAGATTTGTTTACCTCATTCCCTTTAATTACACCAAGTGGGAATAAGTTAGGGCTCTCAAGTTTTATAAAGAAATAGGCAAGACAGAGGAACAGTTAAAAATCATTGTAACTCTCAGGTGACTGTTAAGCCCATGGGCCTCTAGTTAACATTTTGTCAAGGATAGAGAAAAGCTTTTATTAAGTACTTGATCTGATGTCACAACTTGACTTGTTATGTAGGTTGTGATTCCCTGCATTGGGGGTACAATTGCGACACATCATGTGACTGTTCCCAGAATGCTTTGCGTTGTGACAGTGTAAGAGGGTGTGTCTGTAAGACTGGTTGGACAGGAACCCTGTGTGAGACTAACATCAATGAATGTGTGGATCCAAGTTTGTGTTCAGCTACAGAGGTGTGTGTAGACAACCCAGGATCCTACAGCTGTCAGTGTGTCAGTGGATACCAGAGAAATGCTTCACAAATCTGTCAAAGTGAGAAATAGCTTTGTTTTGTTTATCATTAGATCTCTTCTTTATATTTATTTATATAGGAGTAACTTCATGTACAGTACACATTTCTCATGTATCTAACAGTTAGTAATTCAAATCCCACTTTAATCTGTTCCTTTTTTCTGTAGATGTGGATGAGTGTAGCTCAGCCCTCCATAACTGTACCTCCACAGAGATCTGTCAGGACATACCAGGTTCATTCCTCTGTCCATGTCAAGTGGGATACCAGAGAAATATCTCCTCTGGGGCATGTGAAGGTAGAGAGGGTCGAATCTTTATTTATTTATAATTTATGACTTCAGATATGAATATCTTTACTATTAAAACAATGTTATCTCCAAATTTTGAGTGACATTTTGACTTTTAGATATTGATGAATGTGTGGAGGGTACTGGCTCCTGCTTGCAGAATTGTCACAACACTGTAGGGAGTTATTATTGTACCTGTTATATTGGATATCAGCTACAAGACGACAGGAGAACATGTGTGAAATGTAAGTATGATATCTGATATGATATCTGATGACACCAGTTACATTGGATAATATCTTCAGATGACAGGAAAACTTGTGTGGAATGTAACTTTGATATCATATAGCAACTGTTACTTTGGATGAAAATGTGTGAAATGTAAGTAGAATAACTGTTATTGATTACATTAGATACCATCTTAAGATGACAGAATAAATTGACTGTGTGAAATGTAACTTTGATATCTGATAGCAACTGTTACATTGGATGACAAAACTTGTGTAATATGTATGATATCAGATATCACCTGTTACATTGGATACCATTTTAAGATGACAGACGAACTTTTGTGAAGTGTTATGTTATCTAATATCATCATAGTACCTGTTACATTTAATATCATTTAAAAGGTTGCAGGAGATTGAGTAAAATGCAAGTATGATATCTGATATCAGAAAAGCATGTTATATTGCCAAGAATAAAAACATTACAGAAAAATCAAATATTGAAAATCAATTTAAAATTAGTCTTTAAATCATGAATAAGCATAGCTGATTAAAGAAAAAAAATGTGCCAAATTTATAAAAGTTTGTTAAATCTGCCATTTATTGTTTTGCCTTGAGATACATAAGAAATATTTCTATTCTCTTTAAATATGGGGGCCAAAATTCCCTGTATACAGTGTTTATGCATGTATATCCATCAAATTGCCAAATATGTGCAATCACTTTGGTAAGTATATAATAACATGGTTGGTTTGTAGCCAGAAATCCCTGTCTCGGAGCCAGTGTGGATGGAACCTGTGACACAACTCATGGAGGATGTACCGTCAACTCCTCCAATGTAGCCTATTGTTTCTGTGACCATGGATATGACCTCCAGGTCAATGCTTCAGGATTCTCGCTCTGTATAAGTAAGATATCACATTTTTAGATATGTCACCTTTTGCTTGTTTTGTCTGGTCAGTGTTTGGTTTTATGACTAAGTATTGATGATATTCATAAAAGTTGCACTAAATTCTGTAGAACTTTCTGATTTTGCTATCTATAATACATGCATCAATATCAGTGAGTTTTGCAGTAAATTCTGTAGATGTTCTGGTGTGACTGATATCTGTTGATGTTGTAGATATCAATATTGTTGTAGATATCAATATTGTTGTTGTAGATATCAATGAGTGTGTGACCAACATCTCTGGCTGTTCCCACATCTGTAATGATGTCAGTGGTAGCTTCTACTGTGATTGTCCTGATGGATACAAACTGACAACGGATCACAAAACATGTGAAAGTAAGCTTATTATACAGTTAGTAAAAATATCAAAAAAAAATCTTTTCAACTAACTGCGCATCTTATAGACTGAATCTTGAGATCATAATGAAATGACTATGGCATTCTTCTTTCCAAACAGGTTGTATTGAGACCAATACATGGGGACCAAACTGCACCACTCCCTGTAATTGTGCAGTGGGGGCATCATCATGTGACCCCATTCAGGGCTGTCTGTGTCACCTGGGCTGGACTGGAATACTGTGTGATACAAATATCAATGAATGTACAAATGCAACCTCACCTTGTAATGCAACCCAAATATGTGTTGACACCCCAGGATCCTACACTTGTAAATGTGACACTGGATTTCAAAGTGACCAAACAGGAGGATGTCAAGGTATGGAACTATTCCAAAGTTTATACAAATTTATTTTTGCATTTAAGTATTTAAAATTTATCAAGTACAAAGCTGTTTTGCTTCTTTAAAGTTAGGAGCCCCATGTTAAATTGGCCTAATTTGAAATTGATCCATTTTAGAGTAAGTACGAAAATGATGAAAACAAAAGCTGGTTTGTTAATCTAGTAATTATGCAGTCTTTTATGTCTGTCTTAATATTTCCAGAAGTAATTATTTTTTATGGCATAGACCGAAGGTTATAAGCCATACTAGCGATTGTAATGTTCTTGGCTTTATGAAACCAAAGGTATCAGTCGATGCATCTGCAAAAGAAAATGGAACATATCAATTTCTTTTGAAAATGGTCACAATGAATAACTTGAAAATAAAATTGCATCAAGTATATCAACAATTAATTCTTTTACAAAGTACAGATACTGTATTTATTCTAATCATAGAAAAGTGGGGACCTTACTGATAGCTTCTGTAGATTAATTTCTAAATAGTGAAGTGTCTAATTACATGGATCGATTTTTGGCAGGAAAAACAAATTAAAAGAAAATAAACAACAATGCAGTAAAAAAAAAAAATCATGAAACTACTTGAATGGGCAAACAAGAGTGTTAGAAACTTTGACTTTTAAAGTTCAATCTTTACCATTACAATTTTACAACTAATAAATTTTACCGTAAATTGGATTTTGTAGTATACTATATACCATACCAGATCATAGCTCGTAGCTATATAGTGCAATCACTGAAAATGTGTAAGCTAAAAAAAAATTTTTAGAAAGTGACACTTAGACAATTGACAAGTAGAATAGTTATAAAATAAATCCTTCATAGCACTTCAGCTGACAGAAAAGAAATGAATTATTCAACAACATGGACAGGCTTCAATGTTTGTTTACTTTCAACAGAATGTGGTGAATTAGGACCCTGATGAATTCAGACCTTGGAATAAAGCCCTCACCTATAATTGGGATACTTTGTTTACATTGTTTAATTTTATAATTAGAAGAACTTTTAAGATTGTTTTTCATGTTTAACACCATCAAACCTTTAAGGCTTTTCATTTATTAATAACTTTTTACATCTTGGAAGAAAACACAAAAATATATTTTGATACAGGCATTTTGTGGCCTATATTATTAGTCTTAAGAAAAACGATTTTTGAGAAATGAGTGATAGATATTTACTGATTTCCCATGCATTTTTCTGAAGTTGAAATCATTAATGTTAAAATCTTGACATTGATTATTTATAACATTTTAACCCAATCAGACTCAGCTGTTATCTGTCATTTTAGATGTTAATGAGTGCCTCAGCAACCAGGACAATTGTCAGCAAATTTGTATCAATACTGCTGGCACCTTCAACTGTTCGTGTCGATCTGGATATGAGTTAAATACTGATGGATATTCATGTCAAGGTAACTGTTAAATAACTTTTAAGGACTGACTTAGAAATTGTCCACATGGCTGAACTTGCTTTTCATATGTACTAAATTTCCTTTTAAGACAAAAATGAATGCTTACCTGGAATGATTGGGAACACAAGCTGTCAACAATTTTGTACAAATACAGAGGGAGGGTATTTCTGTTCCTGTTCTCAATCATATGAATTAGGAAATGACCAAAAAACATGTACACTAACAACCACATCAACCACAACCACCACCACAACCACCACCACAACAGAAGCTCCTACAACCACAACAACAGAAGCTCCTACAACAACAACAATAGAAGTTCCTACAACCACAACAACAGAAGTTCCTACAACAACCACAACAGATGTTCCAACACCCACAGCAGAAGCTCCTTCAACCACAACAACTAGAGAAGCTCCTACAACCATAACAACAGAAGCTCCTACAACCACAACAACAGAAGTGCTAACATTTAAAGCAACAGAAGCTCCTACAACCACCACAACAGAATTTGCTACACCCACAACAATAGAAACCCCTTCAACCACAACTACAAAAGCCCCAACAACCATGAGTACGACAACAGAAGCTTCTACAACCACAACAACAGAAGTTCCTACAACCACAACAAAAGAAGCTCCTGCAACCACCACAACAGAAGTTCTTACAACCAGAACAACAGAAGCTCCTACAACCACCACTACAGAAGTTCCAACAACAACAACTACCACTACAGAAGCCTTGACCACTACTACTGAAGCACCAACAACTACCACAACTACTGAAACTCCAACCACTACAAGAACTACAGAGGCACCAACAACTACCACTACAGAAGCCTTGACCACTACTACTGAAGCACCAACAACTACCACAACTACTGAAACTCCAACCACTACAACAACAACAGAGGCACCAACAACTACCATCACAGAAGCCTTGACCACTACTACTGAAGCACCAACAACTACCACAACTACTGAAACTACAACAACTACACAGGCACCAACAACTACCACTACAGAAGCCTTGACCACTACTACTGAAGCAACAACAACTACCACAACTACTGAAACTACAACAACTACACAGGCACCAACAACTACCACTACAGAAGCCTTGACCACTACTACTGAAGCACCAACAACTACCACAACTACTGAAACTACAAGCACTACAACAACTACAGAGGCACCAACAACTACCACCACAGAAGCCTTGACCACTACTACTGAAGCACCAACAACTACCACAACTACTGAAACTACAACAACTACAGAGGCACCAACAACTACCACTACAGAAGCCTTGACCACTACTACTGAAGCACCAACAATTACCACAACTACTGAAACTCCAAGCACTACAACAACTACACAGGCACCAACAACTACCACTACAGAAGCCTTGACCACTACTACTGAAGCACCAACAACTACCACAACTGCTGAAACTCCAAGCACTACAACAACTACACAGGCACCAACAACTACCACTACAGAAGCCTTGACCACTACTACTGAAGCACCAACAACTACCACAACTACTGAAACTCCAAGCACTACAACAACTACACAGGCACCAACAACTACCACTACAGAAGCCTTGACCACTACTACTGAAGCAACAACAACTACCACAACTACTGAAACTCCAAGGACTACAACAACTACAGAGGCACCAACAACTACCATCACAGAAGCCTTGACCACTACTACTGAAGCACCAACAACTACCACAACTACTGAAACTACAACAACTACACAGGCACCAACAACTACCACTACAGAAGCCTTGACCAGTACTACTGAAGCACCAACAACTACCACAACTACTGAAGCTACAACAACTACAGAGGCACCAACAACTACCACTACAGAAGCCTTGACCACTACTACTGAAGCACCAACAACTACCACAACTACTGAAACTCCAAGCACTACAACAACTACACAGGCACCAACAACTACCACCACAGAAACCTTGACCACTACTACTGAAGCACTAACAACTACCACAACTACTGAAACTACAACAACTACACAGGCACCAACAACTACCACTACAGAAGCCTTGACCACTACTACTGAAGCACCAACAATTACCACAACTACTGAAACTCCAAGCACTACAACAACTACACAGGCACCAACAACTACCACTACAGAAGCCTTGACCACTAGTACTGAAGCACCAACAACTACCACAACTACTGAAACTCCAACCACTACAACAACTACAGAGGCACCAACAACTACCATCACAGAAGCCTTGACCACTACTACTGAAGCACCAACAACTACCACAACTACTGAAACTACAACAACTACACAGGCACCAACAACTACCACTACAGAAGCCTTGACCACTACTACTGAAGCACTAACAACTACCACAACTACTGAATCTCCAAGCACTACAACAACTACACAGGCACCAACAACTACCACTACAGAAGCCTTGACCACTACTACTGAAGCACCAACAACTACCACAACTACTGAAACTCCAAGCACTACAACAACTACACAGGCACCAACAACTTCCACTACAGAAGCCTTGACCACTACTACTGAAGCACCAACAACTACCACAACTACTGAAACTCTGACCACTACAACAACTACACAGGCACCAACAACTACCACTACAGAAGCCTTGACCACTACTACTGAAGCACCAACAACTACCACAACTACTGAAACTCCAAGCACTACAACAACTACACAGGCACCAACAACTTCCACTACAGAAGCCTTGACCACTACTACTGAAGCACCAACAACTACCGCAACTACTGAAACTCCAAGCACTACAACAACTACAGATGCACCAAAAACTACCACTACAGAAGCCTTGACCACTACTACTGAAGCACCAACAACTACCACAACTACTGAAACTCTGACCACTACAACAACTACACAGGCACCAACAACTACCACTACAGAAGCCTTGACCACTACTACTGAAGCACCAACAACTACCACAACTACTGAAACTCCAAGCACTACAACAACTACAGAGGCACCAACAACTACCATCACAGAAGCCTTGACCACTACTACTGAAGCAACAACAACTACCACAACTACTGAAACTCCAAGCACTACAACAACTACAGAGGCACCAACAACTACCATCACAGAAGCCTTGACCACTACTACTGAAGCACCAACAACTACCACAACTACTGAAACTCCAAGCACTACAACAACTACACAGGCACCAACAACTACCACTACAGAAGCCTTGACCACTACTACTGAAGCAACAACAACTACCACAACTACTGAAACTACAACAACTACACAGGCACCAACAACTACCACTACAGAAGCCTTGACCACTACTACTGAAGCACCAACAACTACCACAACTACTGAAGCTACAACAACTACAGAGGCACCAACAACTACCACTACAGAAGCCTTGACCACTACTACTGAAGCACCAACAACTACCACAACTACTGAAACTCCAAGCACTACAACAACTACAGAGGCACCAACAACTACCACCACAGAAGCCTTGACCACTACTACTGAAGCACCAACAATTACCACAACTACTGAATCTCCAAGCACTACAACAACTATACAGGCACCAACAACTACCACTACAGAAGCCTTGACCACTACTACTGAAGCACCAACAACTACCACAACTACTGAAACTCCAAGCACTACAACAACTACAGAGGCACCAACAACTACCACTACAGAAGCCTTGACCACTACTACTGAAGCACCAACAACTACCACAACTACTGAAACTCCAAGAACTACAACAACAACTACAGAGGCACCAACAACTACCACTACAGAAGCCTTGACCACTACTACTGAAGCACCAACAACTACCACAACTACTGAAACTCCAAGCACTACAACAACTACACAGGCACCAACAACTACCACTACAGAAGCCTTGACCACTACTACTGAAGCACCAACAACTACCACAACTACTGAAACTCCAAGCACTACAACAACTACAGAGGCACCAACAACTACCATCACAGAAGCCTTGACCAGTACTACTGAAGCACCAACAACTACCACAACTACTGAAACTACAACAACTACACAGGCACCAACAACTACCACTACAGAAGCCTTGACCACTACTACTGAAGCACCAACAACTACCACAACTACTGAAACTCCAAGCACTACAACAACTACAGAGGCACCAACAACTACCACTACAGAAGCCTTGACCAGTACTACTGAAGCACCAACAACTACCACAACTACTGAAGCTACAACAACTACAGAGGCACCAACAACTACCACTACAGAAGCCTTGACCACTACTACTGAAGCACCAACAACTACCACAACTACTGAAACTCCAAGCACTACAACAACTACACAGGCACCAACAACTACCACCACAGAAGCCTTGACCACTACTACTGAAGCACCAACAACTACCACAACTACTGAAACTCCAAGCACTACAACAACTACACAGGCACCAACAACTACCACTACAGAAGCCTTGACCACTACTACTGAAGCACCAACAACTACCACAACTACTGAAACTGCAACCACTACAACAACTACACAGGCACCAACAACTACCACTACAGAAGCCTTGACCACTACTACTGAAGCACCAACAACTACCACAACTACTGAAACTCCAAGCACTACAACAACTACACAGGCACCAAAAACTACCACTACAGAAGCCTTGACCACTACTACTGAAGCACCAACAACTAGCACAACTACTGAAACTCCAAGCACTACAACAGCTACACAGGCACCAACAACTACCACTACAGAAGTCTTGACCACTACTACTGAAGCACCAACAACTACCACAACTACTGAAACTCCAAGCACTACAACAACTACACAGGCACCAACAACTACCACTACAGAAGCCTTGACCACTACTACTGAAGCACCAACAACTACCACAACTACTGAAACTCCAAGCACTACAACAACTACAGAGGCACCAACAACTACCATCACAGAAGCCTTGACCAATACTACTGAAGCACCAACAACTACCACAACTACTGAAACTACAACCACTACAGAGGCACCAACAACTACCACTACAGAAGCCTTGACCACTACTACTGAAGCACCAACAACTACCGCAACTACTGAAACTCCAAGCACTACAACAACTACAGATGCACCAACAACTACCACTACAGAAGCCTTGACCACTACTACTGAAGCACCAACAACTACCACAACTACTGAAACTCTGACCACTACAACAACTACACAGGCACCAACAACTACCACTACAGAAGCCTTGACCACTACTACTGAAGCACCAACAACTACCACAACTACTGAAACTCCAAGCACTACAACAACTACAGAGGCACCAACAACTACCACTACAGAAGCCTTGACCACTACTACTGAAGCAACAACAACTACCACAACTACTGAAACTCCAAGCACTACAACAACTACAGAGGCACCAACAACTACCATCACAGAAGCCTTGACCACTACTACTGAAGCACCAACAACTACCACAACTACTGAAACTCCAAGCACTACAACAACTACAGAGGCACCAACAACTACCACTACAGAAGCCTTGACCACTACTACTGGAGCAACAACAACTACCACAACTACTGAAACTACAACAACTACACAGGCACCAACAACTACCACTACAGAAGCCTTGACCACTACTACTGAAGCACCAACAACTACCACAACTACTGAAGCTACAACAACTACAGAGGCACCAACAACTACCACTACAGAAGCCTTGACCACTACTACTGAAGCACCAACAACTACCACAACTACTGAAACTCCAAGCACTACAACAACTACAGAGGCACCAACAACTACCACCACAGAAGCCTTGACCACTACTACTGAAGCACCAACAATTACCACAACAACTGAATCTCCAAGCACTACAACAACTATACAGGCACCAACAACTACCACTACAGAAGCCTTGACCACTACTACTGAAGCACCAACAACTACCACAACTACTGAAACTCCAAGCACTACAACAACTACACAGGCACCAACAACTACCACTACAGAAGCCTTGACCACTACTACTGAAGCACCAACAACTAGCACAACTACTGAAACTCCAAGCACTACAACAACTATACAGGCACCAACAACTACCACTACAGAAGCCTTGACCACTACTACTGAAGCACCAACAACTACCACAACTACTGAAACTCCAAGCACTACAACAACTACACAGGCACCAACAACTACCACTACAGAAGCCTTGACCACTACTACTGAAGCACCAACAACTACCACAACTACTGAAACTCCAAGCACTACAACAACTACAGAGGCACCAACAACTACCATCACAGAAGCCTTGACCAGTACTACTGAAGCACCAACAACTACCACAACTACTGAAACTACAACAACTACACAGGCACCAACAACTACCACTACAGAAGCCTTGACCACTACTACTGAAGCACCAACAACTACCACAACTACTGAAACTCCAAGCACTACAACAACTACAGAGGCACCAACAACTACCACTACAGAAGCCTTGACCAGTACTACTGAAGCACCAACAACTACCACAACTACTGAAGCTACAACAACTACAGAGGCACCAACAACTACCACTACAGAAGCCTTGACCACTACTACTGAAGCACCAACAACTACCACAACTACTGAAACTCCAAGCACTACAACAACTACACAGGCACCAACAACTACCACTACAGAAGCCTTGACCACTACTACTGAAGCACCAACAACTACCACAACTACTGAAACTGCAACCACTACAACAACTACACAGGCACCAACAACTACCACTACAGAAGCCTTGACCACTACTACTGAAGCACCAACAACTACCACAACTACTGAAACTCCAAGCACTACAACAACTACACAGGCACCAAAAACTACCACTACAGAAGCCTTGACCACTACTACTGAAGCACCAACAACTAGCACAACTACTGAAACTCCAAGCACTACAACAGCTACACAGGCACCAACAACTACCACTACAGAAGTCTTGACCACTACTACTGAAGCACCAACAACTACCACAACTACTGAAACTCCAAGCACTACAACAACTACACAGGCACCAACAACTACCACTACAGAAGCCTTGACCACTACTACTGAAGCACCAACAACTACCACAACTACTGAAACTCCAAGCACTACAACAACTACACAGGCACCAACAACTACCATCACAGAAGCCTTGACCAATACTACTGAAGCACCAACAACTACCACAACTACTGAAACTACAACCACTACAGAGGCACCAACAACTACCACTACAGAAGCCTTGACCACTACTACTGAAGCACCAACAACTACCACAACTACTGAAACTCCAAGCACTACAACAACTACAGAGGCACCAACAACTACCACCACAGAAGCCTTGACCACTACTACTGAAGCACCAACAACTACCACAACTACTGAAACTCCAAGCACTACAACAACTACACAGGCACCAACAACTACCACTACAGAAGCCTTGACCACTACTACTGAAGCACCAACAACTACCACAACTACTGAAACTGCAACCACTACAACAACTACACAGGCACCAACAACTACCACTACAGAAGCCTTGACCACTACTACTGAAGCACCAACAACTACCACAACTACTGAAACTCCAAGCACTACAACAACTACACAGGCACCAAAAACTACCACTACAGAAGCCTTGACCACTACTACTGAAGCAACAACAACTAGCACAACTACTGAAACTCCAAGCACTACAACAGCTACACAGGCACCAACAACTACCACTACAGAAGCCTTGACCACTACTACTGAAGCACCAACAACTACCACAACTACTGAAACTCCAAGCACTACAACAACTACAGAGGCACCAACAACTACCACTACAGAAGCCTTGACCACTACTACTGAAGCAACAACAACTACCACAACTACTGAAACTCCAAGCACTACAACAACTACAGAGGCACCAACAACTACCATCACAGAAGCCTTGACCACTACTACTGAAGCACCAACAACTACCACAACTACTGAAACTCCAAGCACTACAACAACTACAGAGGCACCAACAACTACCACTACAGAAGCCTTGACCACTACTACTGAAGCAACAACAACTACCACAACTACTGAAACTACAACAACTACACAGGCACCAACAACTACCACTACAGAAGCCTTGACCACTACTACTGAAGCACCAACAACTACCACAACTACTGAAGCTACAACAACTACAGAGGCACCAACAACTACCACTACAGAAGCCTTGACCACTACTACTGAAGCACCAACAACTACCACAACTACTGAAACTCCAAGCACTACAACAACTACAGAGGCACCAACAACTACCACCACAGAAGCCTTGACCACTACTACTGAAGCACCAACAATTACCACAACTACTGAATCTCCAAGCACTACAACAACTATACAGGCACCAACAACTACCACTACAGAAGCCTTGACCAGTACTACTGAAGCACCAACAACTACCACAACTACTGAAACTCCAAGCACTACAACAACTACACAGGCACCAACAACTACCACTACAGAAGCCTTGACCACTACTACTGAAGCACCAACAACTAGCACAACTACTGAAACTCCAAGCACTACAACAACTATACAGGCACCAACAACTACCACTACAGAAGCCTTGACCACTACTACTGAAGCACCAACAACTACCACAACTACTGAAACTCCAAGCACTACAACAACTACACAGGCACCAACAACTACCACTACAGAAGCCTTGACCACTACTACTGAAGCACCAACAACTACCACAACTACTGAAACTCCAAGCACTACAACAACTACAGAGGCACCAACAACTACCATCACAGAAGCCTTGACCAGTACTACTGAAGCACCAACAACTACCACAACTACTGAAACTACAACAACTACACAGGCACCAACAACTACCACTACAGAAGCCTTGACCACTACTACTGAAGCACCAACAACTACCACAACTACTGAAACTCCAAGCACTACAACAACTACACAGGCACCAACAACTACCACTACAGAAGCCTTGACCAGTACTACTGAAGCACCAACAACTACCACAACTACTGAAGCTACAACAACTACAGAGGCACCAACAACTACCACTACAGAAGCCTTGACCACTACTACTGAAGCACCAACAACTACCACAACTACTGAAACTCCAAGCACTACAACAACTACACAGGCACCAACAACTACCACTACAGAAGCCTTGACCACTACTACTGAAGCACCAACAACTACCACAACTACTGAAACTGCAACCACTACAACAACTACACAGGCACCAACAACTACCACTACAGAAGCCTTGACCACTACTACTGAAGCACCAACAACTACCACAACTACTGAAACTCCAAGCACTACAACAACTACACAGGCACCAAAAACTACCACTACAGAAGCCTTGACCACTACTACTGAAGCACCAACAACTAGCACAACTACTGAAACTCCAAGCACTACAACAGCTACACAGGCACCAACAACTACCACTACAGAAGTCTTGACCACTACTACTGAAGCACCAACAACTACCACAACTACTGAAACTCCAAGCACTACAACAACTACACAGGCACCAACAACTACCACTACAGAAGCCTTGACCACTACTACTGAAGCACCAACAACTACCACAACTACTGAAACTCCAAGCACTACAACAACTACACAGGCACCAACAACTACCATCACAGAAGCCTTGACCAATACTACTGAAGCACCAACAACTACCACAACTACTGAAACTACAACCACTACAGAGGCACCAACAACTACCACTACAGAAGCCTTGACCACTACTACTGAAGCACCAACAACTACCACAACTACTGAAACTCCAAGCACTACAACAACTACAGAGGCACCAACAACTACCACCACAGAAGCCTTGACCACTACTACTGAAGCACCAACAACTACCACAACTACTGAAACTCCAAGCACTACAACAACTACACAGGCACCAACAACTACCACTACAGAAGCCTTGACCACTACTACTGAAGCACCAACAACTACCACAACTACTGAAACTGCAACCACTACAACAACTACACAGGCACCAACAACTACCACTACAGAAGCCTTGACCACTACTACTGAAGCACCAACAACTACCACAACTACTGAAACTCCAAGCACTACAACAACTACACAGGCACCAAAAACTACCACTACAGAAGCCTTGACCACTACTACTGAAGCAACAACAACTAGCACAACTACTGAAACTCCAAGCACTACAACAGCTACACAGGCACCAACAACTACCACTACAGAAGCCTTGACCACTACTACTGAAGCACCAACAACTACCACAACTACTGAAACTCCAAGCACTACAACAACTACAGAGGCACCAACAACTACCACTACAGAAGCCTTGACCACTACTACTGAAGCAACAACAACTACCACAACTACTGAAACTCCAAGCACTACAACAACTACAGAGGCACCAACAACTACCATCACAGAAGCCTTGACCACTACTACTGAAGCACCAACAACTACCACAACTACTGAAACTCCAAGCACTACAACAACTACAGAGGCACCAACAACTACCACTACAGAAGCCTTGACCACTACTACTGAAGCAACAACAACTACCACAACTACTGAAACTACAACAACTACACAGGCACCAACAACTACCACTACAGAAGCCTTGACCACTACTACTGAAGCACCAACAACTACCACAACTACTGAAGCTACAACAACTACAGAGGCACCAACAACTACCACTACAGAAGCCTTGACCACTACTACTGAAGCACCAACAACTACCACAACTACTGAAACTCCAAGCACTACAACAACTACAGAGGCACCAACAACTACCACCACAGAAGCCTTGACCACTACTACTGAAGCACCAACAATTACCACAACTACTGAATCTCCAAGCACTACAACAACTATACAGGCACCAACAACTACCACTACAGAAGCCTTGACCAGTACTACTGAAGCACCAACAACTACCACAACTACTGAAACTCCAAGCACTACAACAACTACACAGGCACCAACAACTACCACTACAGAAGCCTTGACCACTACTACTGAAGCACCAACAACTAGCACAACTACTGAAACTCCAAGCACTACAACAACTATACAGGCACCAACAACTACCACTACAGAAGCCTTGACCACTACTACTGAAGCACCAACAACTACCACAACTACTGAAACTCCAAGCACTACAACAACTACACAGGCACCAACAACTACCACTACAGAAGCCTTGACCAGTACTACTGAAGCACCAACAACTACCACAACTACTGAAACTACAACAACTACACAGGCACCAACAACTACCACTACAGAAGCCTTGACCACTACTACTGAAGCACCAACAACTACCACAACTACTGAAACTCCAAGCACTACAACAACTACAGAGGCACCAACAACTACCACTACAGAAGCCTTGACCAGTACTACTGAAGCACCAACAACTACCACAACTACTGAAGCTACAACAACTACAGAGGCACCAACAACTACCACTACAGAAGCCTTGACCACTACTACTGAAGCACCAACAACTACCACAACTACTGAAACTCCAAGCACTACAACAACTACACAGGCACCAACAACTACCACTACAGAAGCCTTGACCACTACTACTGAAGCACCAACAACTACCACAACTACTGAAACTGCAACCACTACAACAACTACACAGGCACCAACAACTACCACTACAGAAGCCTTGACCACTACTACTGAAGCACCAACAACTACCACAACTACTGAAACTCCAAGCACTACAACAACTACACAGGCACCAAAAACTACCACTACAGAAGCCTTGACCACTACTACTGAAGCACCAACAACTAGCACAACTACTGAAATTCCAAGCACTACAACAGCTACACAGGCACCAACAACTACCACTACAGAAGTCTTGACCACTACTACTGAAGCACCAACAACTACCACAACTACTGAAACTCCAAGCACTACAACAACTACACAGGCACCAACAACTACCACTACAGAAGCCTTGACCACTACTACTGAAGCACCAACAACTACCACAACTACTGAAACTCCAAGCACTACAACAACTACAGAGGCACCAACAACTACCATCACAGAAGCCTTGACCAATACTACTGAAGCACCAACAACTACCACAACTACTGAAACTACAACCACTACAGAGGCACCAACAACTACCACTACAGAAGCCTTGACCACTACTACTGAAGCACCAACAACTACCACAACTACTGAAACTCCAAGCACTACAACAACTACACAGGCACCAACAACTACCACTACAGAAGCCTTGACCACTACTACTGAAGCACCAACAACTAGCACAACTACTGAAACTCCAACCACTACAACAACTACACAGGCACCAACAACTACCACTACAGAAGCCTTGACCACTACTACTGAAGCACCAACAACTACCACAACTACTGAAACTCTGACCACTACAACAACTACACAGACACCAACAACTACCACCACAGAAGCCTTGACCACTACTACTGAAGCACCAACAACTACCACAACTACTGAAACTGCAACCACTACAACAACTACACAGGCACCAACAACTACCACTACAGAAGCCTTGACCACTACTACTGAAGCACCAACAACTACCACAACTACTGAAACTCCAAGCACTACAACAACTACAGAGGCACCAACAACTACCACTACAGAAACCTTGACCACTTTTACTGAAACATCAACATATAGTGAAATGTTAGTTTCTACAACTAGTGCGAGTCCAGTGATTCTAGGTATTTTTGTAGCATCAAATATTTTTCCAATTATTTATACATTTAACAAAAAAGGTCACTTACCATTTTAAGGTAGAAAATAAAATTGAATATCAAGCTTTAAAAATTATTTCTGAACATCTTTTTTTAATTAGTGATCTCCCTTCTGTTTTTTTTTTCTTTGTCAGTGTAAAAAATATTCAGAAGACTTATTCTGACTTTACTGAATAATATTTGAAGAATTATGTTTAATATATGTGATATTTCATCCATTTCAAGTTGGTGGTTCAAATGTTTGCTTTTCAAAGTAAGACTGTACTATCCTTTTAAGATTTTCTGCAATATGGAGAAAATTTTGGTGATGTCCGAGGATCCTATGGAGATGATTTGTTGTTGGCTAAGGTAGAAAATCCAGTGGGGTTTACATGTGGATCTTCATTGACTCATAAAATTTATGTAAGTTGCAGAAAATTAGTACAGGTGTTTATCAAAATTTACAGAAAATATTATACACTTTATTAATCTTTATTTTTGTTTCTACTTTTCATAATACAGGGGAGAAAGAGAGATCTTTCAGGATTAAATGCCTGCTATTTTTAAATATTTTTTGAAAGCGTAAATAACACAGAAAACAGATGCAATGTTTGTTTAATTAATTTCTTCTGACTGGAGACATTCTGTTAAATTATTGAAAATTGTGTGACACTCATTCATCTCATGCAAATGAATGATTCCTGGGGAACTGGAGTTGTACTCTAAAACTAATATTTTATTGGTGTGCACGTTGCATGCTGACGTAACCTCCCTAGGAAAAAGTATTTTTTTGAAATACATCTCAAATGTTGAATATTTTGACTCTAATTGTATTATCCTAATTCTGCAGGGCTTTATTGACTCTTCTGGAACAGGTTCCTGTGCCCTTTCAGTTGGAATTTTAAACCGAACAAGTGGCAAAATTTGAAATATTGATGACTTCTGTTATGTTAAAGTGTTGATTAATGTTAATCCCTCTGCTCATTCATATACAATTTGTCCGTAATGCTTATGATTATCCAAAAGAAATCTAATTTATAAATAAAGTGCACTCAATTTCAGCATACCTTTGACAGGAACTTCCTGTTAACTTGACAATTTTATAAAGGAATAATAGTCATTTAACCCATTGTGAGTTAATCTCTCTTTTTAGAGTATTGATGAACCTTATATAAAGTTAGATTGTAGACATTCCCTATTTACATCTTTATGAATTGTAATCTCAAAACATTGGCAGATTTAGAGGGGGGCCTGGGCCCCCCTTTTGTGTCCAAAATGTACATAAGATTTAAAAAATCAATTTTTTTTTGTGTGGCCGTGGGCCCCTACCCCGACCCCAAACTAGTTGCCCCGTCCCCCCCTTTTCAAGATTCCTGGATCTGCCACTGCAAAATATGTTAATTTTATATGAAAAGTACTGAATAATTCAATTTGCTTGTCATTTGGGAATTTTTACAAAAATTTTGGGAAAAAGAGCCAATTTTCAATTGGGACAGTTTCCTTTTACTGGACCTGGATACAATGGATATTAAGCCCTAATTCTTCTCAAATAGCTTTTATATATAATAGAATTTTTAAATTTTGATTGTTAAATTAAAAAAAAGAACATATTTGAACAAGATATATGGATTCTGAAATTTTTATACGCCCGTCTTTAGATGGGACATATTATGTTATGGCGTTCATGTCCGTCCGTCTGTCCATCTGTCTGTCTGTCTGTCTGTTAGCTTTTCTCGTGTCCGGCTCATAACTTTAATACTATTAGGCCTAGGATTATCAAACTTTGTCAGCTGATACTTCTTGGGTAGAAGGTGTGTCGCGCACTAAAAGTAGGTCGTTCTGACCTTTAATTAAGATGCTATGGCCAAATATGGAAAAATCCTGTCCGGCTCATAACTAGAAAACTATTAGACTTAGAATCATCAAACTTGCCCAGTTTATGCATCTTAGGGAGAAGGTGTGTCGCGACCTATTTCAAGGTCACTGTGACCTTTAATTTAAGTGAAATTTTAAAAAAAAAACTGTCTTTTTACTATTAAATTACACAATCCCAAAAAATGTAAAAGTGTTGCAGTATCCTTATTAAAAAGATGTTAAAATCAAGAAATACTTATTTTTTTCATTATATACTTTACAGCAATCTATAACAAATATAATGTTACAAGAGAAATTCCACCTCTCCCATGGGTGTAATTGTCAAGCACTGGTCAAGGAGAATTTTGATAACAGAAAATTGCATGTCAAATTAGAGAGAAATTAATGAGTTTAGTGTGAGGAGCTAACTGGTAGAGCATCTCTGATCAAGCAGGTGTTATCTATATCTCTTGGGAATTGGGCAGAGGAGTCAGCCATGTTGGATTAAATAGTTTTTGTGGGCTAGCCTAACTTTTAAAATGAATTTGGTGAAAAGTAATTAAAACTAATTTGATATTGTATAATAAACTAATTTGATATCGTATAATAAACTAATTAATTAAAACTAATTATACTCCGGGGGGGGGGGGGGGGGGGGGTATGATATTGGAATTAGCATGCCCATTGTCCATATGAATTGCAGCTTAAAACCAGTGTGACATTGAATCTAAAAAAAACAACAAGTATTTAAAAAAAAAATTTTAATTATGGTAGATAGTCCCTACAAATCTAAGAGTCAAGCTTCTGCTTGACTCTTAGATTTGTAGGGACTATCTACCATAATTAAAATTTTTTTTTTAAATACTTGTTTTTTTTGTTTCAAGATTACAATATTTTTTCTTTTTATAAATCTTTGTAACAAATTAAAAAAAAAATCTTTGTTTTCAAATTTAATTTCAGAATGACATAAATATGCATTTTAATTGCACTACCAAGCAGATAGCGCAGATCCATTCATCCCTTGGGAGTAATGAGTGGACATGCATCTAGTTAAAGATTAATTAATGAGTTCAGTGTAGGAAGGCAAGCTGTCTCAATCATTTCTGTTAGAGCATCTCTGATCAAGCAGTTCTTATCTGTGTCCTTTGGGAATTAGACAGAAGAACTGCTGGTCAGTTTATAGCATATGTCATTTGATGGCCAGTCTTTTATTTTAAAATTAAATTGGTATAGATTAAGTTGTTAAGACTAAATTGATATTGTTTAATAGGATATTTTTATTTAATTTTTTGAAAATATCAACTAGTAAATTTCAGAGCATCATGTCTCACAAATATGAAAGATGTGTGTGTGTGTCACTGTGTGTGTGTGTGTGTGTTTGGGGGGGGGGGGGGGGGGGCTGCAGATGGGCATTTGTCAAGCTCTAACACTACCAGTTGAGGATCTATAATGTAATATTTGTTATAATGCCTACACCACATGAAATGTATAAACAACAATTATAAGAAATGGAAAAATCTTGGAAATCCTTGTATCAAGGTTGACTTGATTTTCTTGCACTTTAAACTGTTCGTGATAATTGAACAATATTTGACGGGCGTATCATGCTGTGGCGGGGCACTTTATTATTCAATGAAAAGATTTTTTTAATTGTCTTCTAAAGATATGTCTTAATTAATAACATGAAAGCTGCCAGTACATGTATATGTAGAACTGCAGATGGTTTTGCTATGGACAAATTTAGGCACTAATTGATTTAAAGATCAAGGAACCATTTACAACGTTCACTTATCCATTTTCCAGATCTACACAAATGGCTATATTACTCTTGATGGTGACTTCAACAGTGGTAGACCTCATCTGTTTTCAAATCTGAATGAAATACAACCAGGCTCTATGGTTGCTCCTTTCTGGTCAGACATTGACATGACAAGAGATTCCAGAATTTGGTATCATTTCTACAACAAATTCACGGCAGAGTCCTCAGTTCTGAGCCAGGCCCGGTCTCTGATTGTGGAGAATTACAGAGACTCAGCTACAGCCTCTAGTTTTAACCCTAATACAGCTTTAGTCGTGACATGGGAGAATGTTCATCCTGCTCCAGTGTCATCATATTCCTCACAGGTAGTGTACTAATGTGTACTAATGTACTTTTTTCCACAGGGTCATAATTCAGCAGAATCAGAATTTCTGTTCAATCTGCAGGTAAAAAATTACGCAGATTTCTTGAACTGCCTTAATGTCTTAGATGCTGCCTTTAAGTTTCCTCAAAAAATTGTGACCGGTACGTAGCATAAATTAATTCCACACTGAAAAATGTACATCTACAGTATTCTGAAAGCATGGATAACTAAATGTTTGAAAACAATCAAATTTGTGAGAAACATTTGCTTAGGGATGATCAGATTTGCTAGTTGTTCATTAGAACTTTGCTTTCTATTGTATATAATATTATCATACATGCTTAAAAATCTGATTACCTTTTTTAAAAAAGACATATATTTTTTTAATAGAATGCCAGTTTCCAGCTTCTGATAGCCAGTGATGGAGTGACCACTTATGCAGCCTTTCTGTTTAAACAGATGGACTGGATTCCTCCTAAACCTGCCTTACTGGGCTACAGGTGTGGGTCAGATGACCTCTACAGTCACCCTGCTTCTCTGACCCATCACATTCTACAGGATGTCATTAACAATGGTTATAACAGTAAGTTTGACTTATTTTTCATAAAAATGCATTTGTATATAAAATGTGTATAGAAAAGCATGTAATATTGCACACAACAGAAATCACTAATATTCTGTTTTCTTTAATTATACCCCCAGTGTGAAATGTGGGGGATATATAATGCAGGGGTTGTCTATCTGTCCGTTACACTTTGGGGTACCCACCCCTTATCTGCAACTCTTACTTCAATGAAACTTTCAGAAAATCTTTATTACATAGTGGCCTTGTGCATTTCCTATTAAATGTTTCAATCAGACACATTCTTGAGGTTTCCTACAAGGCAAAATGTGGACACTGCAATTCTTTCTATAATATTTGGGGTATACCCATCTCTTACCTGCAACTCCTCCTATATCACTGAATGAAATTTAATGAGACTTTCATAGAATTTTTATTACATAGTGCTATTGTGCACCTTCTATTTAACATTTCAATTGGACAGATATTTGTGGTTTCCCATTAGAAACATGGTGTTCGCCTTTCTTGGTACACTTGGGGTTAGCCATAACTTATCCTCAACTCCTCTTACACCACTGAATGCAATTTAATGAAATTTTGGCAGAATCTTTATTACATAGTGCCATTTTGCAACTCCTATTTTATGTTTCAATTGGAAACATATTTGCGTTTCCCATAGCTATACATAGACTTTGCCATTCTTGATTTAACATTGGGGTACCCATTTTGATCCACAACTCCTCCTATACCTCTGAGTAAAATTTAATGACACTTTCACAGAATTTTCATTACAAAGTGCCTTTGTACACCTTCTATTTTACATTTTTATCAGACATGTATTTTAGGTTTCCCATAGGTATACATTAACTATGCCATTATGCACAATAAAGAGGGTACCCATTTGTTAATGCAATGCCTCCTAAACCCCTGAGTGAAATTTAATGGAACTTTCACAGAATCTCAATTACATACTTCCAAGAAGTGCACTTTGCCATTAAAATCATATGGAAGCAAGGGGGTGTCAATTCACAGGTCTCTAGGACTTTGCTATAACCGTGTTTTGCTGCATGGAAAAGTACAATATGTATTATTATCTTCTTGTATTTTGCATAAAATATTTTGGTATCCTATGATTAATTTGTTTTTGTTGATTTTCATTTTGCAAAGAAGAAAAAAAATTGATATAAATCAAGTGTAAGTGTACATTCTGCATAAAAATATTATGTGTTAAATGAATGCAAAACACTTTCTAGCTCTTAAATCTCGAGAAATAATGAAGTACTTAATTAATTCTATATAGAACGATGCCAAAGGGAATTGTATTAAATCATCATGCTTTATTTCTGTGTGTGATTGTTTTTTTTTTACATAGATGGAAGTAAACAAGGACTATGGGTTTATAAATTGGACAGAATGAACAACTTTATAAACTTTGCTGAAAAATGCTTTACATGGATGCAAAACTCTGGAAATCCAGGATTTTTGGCTGTTGTTTTGGCCAATACAAAATTAACAAAGTGTCCCTGTAGTGAAGACAGGATACAAAAAGATGGCCGCTTTGTTCAGTACCGAAAGGAGCCCAACTGTTATGTATTGAAGTTTTCACCTTCTGCCGTAACAGGGACAAGGGTAATGTCATGCATATATTAGGATATGGAGGACACATGGTCACATGACTTAATTGAAATACTGTTAAAGAAGTTAAGTAGAATACACAGCCAATTATAATAAGTCTACATTCATGGGCTTTGTAAATATATCTCTGCAAAACAAATGTTAAAGTATCAATGCATTCATGAATCTTTAAGAAGTTGTTGTATCTCAACTTCATGAAATTAAATATATTGCTCATATTTTCTGAATGCTTGGATGAGTTAGAGATTTTAGGAGCAGGTTGATTTGCCCAATTCAGACCAAATTTGTTTGGATGTTGCATCAAGGGATGTACATGCACTACCAGACTTGCTTTGGATACCAAATCTGGCCTATATTATCTGGATGCTTGAACAGATTAGAATTTGGACCAGGTTCATCCTGACTAAAACTTGCATGAAGTTGCATCCAAGATTGCATTCTTGGACTACCAGACTTGCTTCAGATGCTTTATCTGACCTACATATTCTGGATGAGTGGTTGGGTCAATATGCTTTTAATACTATACATGTACTCCTTCTGCAGTGTAAATTGATTTTCCAAAACTTGGCACAAGTTAAGAGTACATTAAGATGCATCATTTTGTAATGTAAAATTTAAAGAGAAATGTTACAAAATCATGAGAAAATTTTCTCTTGCAATGTTAGAAGTTACGGTCAGATGACACATTCCTTAATAATATATAGTTTTTTCTAAGAATTTGTTATTGAAGTATTGCTGCTTTAATAAGTTTCCTCACAAAAAATTAATGTACCTTAATATCAGGCATTTGTGCATGATACCAGAAGATGTTATTTGCTATATAATCCTATCAGAAATCACTACCACTGCCAATATCACAATTTTTTGGTGTTTATATCTACTTAAACACTTTAAAAATAGTTTAAAAATCACAATATAATGATAATTATGATTTACTGTAAATCAACTTTTATTCACGTGTGAGAAATATTGGTGAGTTTCGCGACCTACATTTACTCGCAAATATTAATCGCCGCAAACCATTTATTTTACTTTGTATTTCTAGAGGATGTTTCCTGAGTCGCGGAAATTAATTGTCGCGGATTAATTTTAAACTGACGAATTGTGAATAAAAGATGATGCAAATAATAGTTGGTTTACAGTATTTGTTATATATTACGAAGAGATAAAAAATAGATATTCAAGCAAAATTGTCGTCAGACCTTAATGCAAACCAGGTTCTCAACAAAGAGTTCCAGTATTGCAAGAGTGGTATGGTCATATATACATTTAGAGTGCTGTATGAATTTTTTATGCCCCCGGATCGAAAGATCCCGGGGATATATTGTTTTTGTCCTGTTTGTCTGTTTGTCTGTTTATCTGTTTGTCTGTTTATCTGTTTTTATGTTTGTCTGTTGTCAACTTTAACCTTGCCCATAACTTTTGATTGGTTGGAGCTATGACTTTCATATTTCACATGTGTATTCCTTGTGACAAGACCTTTCTTTGGGTACCATCTAGGGCTGTCACGAGTACCCGAAATAACCAAGAACCGTGGTCCAAGTTGTTCGGTTCGGTTCCGGTTCCATTTTTCCGGATTTCGGTTCGGGTCTGATTTATATATTAGAGTCTGTTCAATACAAAAAATGGCGTCGAAATCAAAGGAATGATGACGATAATGGTGATAAATAAACATCACACTTGAAATCTACTTCATTCCATGACAAAACACTAGTCAAGGAAGTATTAGATAACTATCAAAACGAGCAGGAATAGTCAGGTTGTGGCTAACAGTAGGCCAAGTCACCGATGTCTAGACGTTCGCATGGTGAAGACTTGTTTCCAATGTAAATTTATTGTAACAAATAAAGATTTTTCAAGTTGAATTCATGAAATTAAGGTTTAAAATAGATGTAAATACCCGACCCGAAAAACCCGAAACCAAACAGAAAATTTACAGAACCGACCCAACCCGAAAAATTTTGGAACCGTGACAGCCCTAGTAAAATCATACTTGACCTTTTGACATGGACCTTGGAGTTTGACCCACTTTTGAAAAATTTTATGAGACTTTAACCTTGGCCATAACTTCTGAACAGTTGGTGCTTGGGGTTTCAAACTTCACATGAGTATTCTTTGTGACAAGGCCTTCCTTTGGATACCAACAACTTTGACCTTTTGTCCTTGACCTTGGAGTTTGACCTACTTTTGAAAAACTTTAACCTTGGCCATAACTTTTGAACAGTTGGTGCTTGGGGTTTCAAACTTCACATGTGTATTCCTTGTGACAAGACATTCCTCTGGATATCAACCTCTTTGACCCTTTGACCTTGACTACTTTTGAAAAACTTGAACCTTGGTCATAACTTTTGAATGGTTAGAGCTAGGGCTTTCATACTTCACATATGTAATCCTTGTGACAAGACCTTCGTTTGGATACCAACAACTTTGACCTTTTGACCTTGACCTAGGAGTTTGACCTATGTTTGAAAAACTTTAACCTTGGCCATAACTTTTGAATGGTTGGTGCTAGGGCTTTCATACTTCACATATGTAATCCTTTTGACATCACCTTCCTTTGGATACCAACCACTTTGACCTTGACAGAGGAGTTTGACCTACTTTTGAAAAACGTCAACCTTGGCCATAATTTTTGAATGGTTGGTGCTAGGGCTTTCATACTTAACATATGTAATCCTTGTGACGAGACCTTCCTTTGGATACCAACCACTTTTACCCTTTGACCTTGACATAGGAGTTTGACCTACTTTCGAAAAACTTTAACCTTGGCCATAACTTTTGAATGGTTGGTGCTAGGGCTTTCATACTTCACATATGTAATCCTTTTGACAAGACCTTCCTTTGGATACCAACAACTTTGACCTTGACCTTGATGTTTTACTTACTTTAAAAAAACTTTGACCTTCGCTATAACTTTTGAACAGTTGCAGCTAGGGCTTTCAAATTAAACATTTTTTTATCTTTTGGCCTGGATTTTGACTTGCATTTGAGAAACTTTAACCTTCGCCATAAGCTGCCATACGGGGGCATCAGTGTTTCACAAACACATCTTGTATTACATGACAATATGAATTTTATTACAAGACACAGTATAATTTTTTTCTTTTTGAAATCAATCAGAAATGCTGTTACTCAAGAAACTCCACCCATTCCAATTTGATCAGCACTGGGAGAGAGGCTGGTTTTATTTACACAGAGCACCCCATACATAATGAAGCCGTGGCCAATCTGAAGGATGAAGAACCACACAATTACTGCTGTATACAGTCCAACCTTTGTAGTGAATTCCTGAAGCTGAGAATTTCTGATACCTGTGAATTTTACAGTCCACTCAGATCAGGTTTGGATTGTGTTAGACTTGAGTTCATTTGATTCAGAGAAAGGACTTTATGTGCTAAAGGCATATGTCTGCCCCCTATAATAAGTGACAGTAAATTTTAAAAATCTCTTAATATGTATACTCTGATTATTTAATCCTAACTTACCTAATGCTTTATGGGTGACACTACAAAGCAGTATTATTTTGTATAAGACTATTATTTTCTGTTTCAATTTCGTTTGTTTTTCCTTCCCAAGGATCTTCCTTTGGAGACCCCCATGTAAGAACACTGGATGGTCTGACCTATACATTTAATGGACTGGGAGAGTATGTGATGCTGACTATGGTAGAACCAGGAACAAACATCACCCTACTGGAGATACAGACTCGTACAGCACAATCTGTCAATGCTAATGGAACCAAGATAAATGCCACAGTCTTCCATGCATTTGTTTTCAAGGAAAAAAATGGAGGAGAAGCTCAGGTAGAAGTCAATCTAGCAGAAACAGGTATGTGCAGATATTTTCTTGTTGCTTTTAAGCCCCAAGCATACAGTCTTGATAATGAGCTTAAGTTTTTCAAAGGAGTTCATGCCTTCTTTGTTCACCTGAGCTGAAAGCTCAAATGAGCTTTTCTAATCACATTTTGTCATTCATCTGTCTGTCTGTACATCTGTAAACTTTTCACATTTTTGACATCTTCTCCAGAACCACTGGGCCAATTTCAATCAAACTTGCCACAAAGGATTCTTGGGTGAAGGGGATTTGAAGGGCCACAACCTCTTTCAAGGGGAGATAATTAAGAATTAGTGAAACAATGGTAGCATCGTTTAAAAATCTTCCCCTCATGAATCATACGGCCAAAAAAGTTGAAACGTATGTGAAACCTTCATTACAAAGTGTAGATTCAAGTTAATTCAGATCATGACCCTCAGGGGTAGGGTGGGGCCAGAATGGTGCATCAAGGTTTTATATATGAATATACATGTATTGGCAAAAATCTAAAAATCTTCTTCTCAAGAATAGTAAAGTCATGATTACCTAGACACATTGCTATGGAATCATCCTTAGGTAGTGTAGATTCAAGTTTGTTCAAATCATGACCCCCTGGGGTTGGGTTAGGCCACAATGGGAATCAAAGTTTTACATAGGAATATACCGTGTATACTCGCCTATAAGTCGGTTTTTTGGGAGTTTAATTTTGGTCAAAAACTCTATGTCCGACTTACAGGCGAGTCATAAAAAGATTGGTATTTTTCTGGATGGCGAGATGTAGTATTTCATATACATTTCCGAAGATTATCATTGAGCAAAGTCTGGATAGAAATAATCATTTTTGTATTCTAAGATTATACATTAAGTACAGATATTTACATATTTTAATAATTTTATTTTTATCTTAAGTATGCATCACTTATTTGTTTAATGATTTAAATTTGAATATCGGTATCATTTCTAAAAATATTAATTGAAACCAGGTTAAAACATCAGTGCATTGATTTGAAATTTCAACCAATTCTGGCAAAAAGTTGTACCGACTTATAAGCGGGTCAATGGCAAATCCATCCAAAATAACCTCAAAAAATACAACTGACTTATTGGCGAGTATATACGGTATACACTGTCATGTAGAAAAAAAATCTGCTGATAAGGAAGAACAGGGCTATATTGACTCAGCTGAAGGTTGTGGCCCATGGGCTTCTTGTTCTAGGTTTTGAATTTGTATTTCAACTTAATTTATACCATTTATTTTCAGACAGAAACTCATTGGTTTTGTTTATTTTTCTCTTTTTCAGGCATGATTTTATATGCAGACAGAATAGACATCACCCCACAATTCTATTCCAGTGACACCTTTACATACTACAGAGAGAATTCTATATTTATAACAAGAACAGGAACTAACAGAGTAAAAATTCTCTTTCCTTCAGGTACTTCAATTTTAATGAGAAAATGTTTTGCTGCTTGAATGGCTTTGAAATATTTGGTGATTTTTATAGAAATATGATCATATGTGTTGATTTCAAATAAACACTGATGTGTTTCAGTGAATAAGCAGGCTAGTGGATTTCAGCATGACTTCTTTCCACATTTTAGGTATTACTTTTGACATGTCTTTGAATCTTGGAATGTTGGAGTTAACCACTGGTATACCAGATTCATTGTCCTCGACTACAACAAACTCTGGCCTTCTGGGAAATGTAAACGGAGACATAAATGATGACCTGAAGACTCCTAATGGAACTTTTCTTCCTTCAAACTCAACAGAGAAGGAAATCTACCACAACTTTGGAGAGCTCTGTAAGATCTTAATGGTGATATTCTTACCTTTTAAACAAGCACAATATTTCCCTGTCTGATATCATTTAAGAAGATAGTATACTTTGTACTGATCAAGCTATGTGAAAGATAAGTTTTATTTTGCCAACAAAACAAACTAGAGTTACTTCATTCTTTCAACAAATTCAGTACTTGGACACTTTTCTCATCCTTTTTTGACAACATGTATACATACGAATTAGACGGAATTTGAGTTTCAATATTTTAAGTTACAATTTTTTAGTGTTTTACCTGATTTTAATTGCAGGGAGAGTTTATTGTGACAAGTCACTCTTTGTCTATCAGCATGACTTGACTTGTGCCTCATATCAGCAGACAAATTTTACACCAATATTCATGGAGGACTTCACTCAACAAGAAATAACCCGAGCTCAGGAGGAGTGTGGGGGTTCCCAGAACTTTAACTGTATTTATGACTTCCTGGCCACGGAAAACAAAGCCATTGCAAATATTACTAGAATAGTTTATCAGACAGCTCTACAAGAGGAGAGAAGTGCAAGTATGAAATGCCTGAGTTTCTATATACATGAATATGGTTTCTGATATCTGAATTTTGCAGATACTATATACAGGTAATTTTTGCCCTATCACATTTGAAAACAATTTTGCCCTATTTTAAATTTGCCCAAACACAGTTGTAATTAAAAGACAATGCTGTTTTCTTTGAATTTGCCCTGTTTTAAATTCGCCCACTTGTGACAAGGGCGAAAGGGTGAAAATAAAATGGGAGCAAAAATTTCCAGTATACAGTATTAAAATTATAAAAATAAATTGGTAATAGTATTCACAATGCATTTGTGACCTAAAGTATATTGAATCTTTCGTTTTTCAGCCAACACTAGGCCTGTCATTGATGGATTGGGTTCTATCTATACAGTAGTTGGTCAGAGCTTCACAATTACGGCCAATGCCTCAGATGTCAATGGTGACAATGTGACTATAGTTATGCTGAGTCCAGTAAATGTGACCTCTGCTACTCTACCTGGAAATGTGTCCTTCTCCTACACCTATACCCCACAAGACATGACTCCTTATGCTGTGGAGTAAGTTCATTCTGTAATGAAAGTTTGTAGCATAATTTGTGAATTTATTGATACATATAAAGTCAGATTTAAATTACAACCTCTTCTAGTGGGGTTGAAAATGTTTTCATCTGCATCTGTTTTAGTCCTATCTGTTTACAAGATACTTCAAAAAATTTTGAGTGGTTTTAATGGAATTGAACAGAAATTAAGGGTGAGTTCTGGGACACCCAGAATGAATCAGCTAGATTTTGAGGTGGATTTTGGAAATGTTGTAGATGATTGTATTTTTCTCATTATTTTTTATTGGGTATCCCTAACTTTGATGAGAAAAGAGAAATATTACTTAAATATGTACATAATTGTAGCTGACATGAATTCTTAGATAGATATGCTTTCTGACTTTTGAGTTACAATAACGATGTATTTCTCAGTGACTGCCTCCCCCTCCCAACCCAAAAGTGTGCTATGTGATGCAATAGATGCCTTTATGTGATATTACATTTTACATTATATTTCAGATTGTATGCTATTGATTCTTTGAGTGGAGTATCCAAGGTATTGTATGAGCAGGTGTACCAGTGTTATAACTGTAGTAACCATGGCAACTGTAACAACTCCTTAGCAACAAGCACCAGTATCTCATCGTTCTTCATTGTACCATGTACCTGTGATCTTGGATGGACAGGTGTGTGTAAGAAGAAACTTAAAAGAGATCAAGATATTGGCATTAGAGTATAGACACCATAGGGACACTTGTTCCTTCATCTTTCCATTTTTCCATTGTTTGTCTGGCAGGTGTCAAACTTTCAAAAAGTAGATCATCTGCAGCAACACGTATTCCATGAGCATTTAATTGCATGTACATGTATGTATTTCGTCGTAGTTGGTGGGGAAAGTATAGAATGGAATCACCATACTAAGACTATATGTATTATTATTATATAAATTAGATTAGAGATGTCATTTAATTAGGCCTGCATTAACCTTACCACTGATGTGTATTCCTAAAACCGCTGATAAATGTGCAGTATTTTATAGCTAAGTGGGCTGTTCCATTTACCTCCCAACAACATTTACACTTGGTAATTTTACTGGTAAAGCAAAAAAAGCAACAATTTATTTTGGGGATGGAAGTGTAATACAGGTGAACTTTGGTCATTGAACACTGACATCTCAAATACCATGGATATGTTGAAGTGATCTGGAAGTCCCAACCACTTATTCTTTAAGTATTTTATTAATACATGTATCTCGAATCATCAGATATTGAGAAGTTTTTTCTCGGTCACATTGACTTTGAGTTTGACTGTAGTAATGTACTGGGAATATAAGTCTTGTTTAGGGTAGCTAAGGTTTTTAAATTCCATTGCTTGTTTGAATTGTCCTACAGAATTGTTTCCTTTGGAGTTTGTAAAGATGGCAATAAAGAGAAAAGTTTGCTTTAATAGGTAACTCATGTGAAACTGATATTGATGGTTGTGCTGGTTCCCCATGTGATCCCCTCAGTAACTGTACAGACAATCCAGCAGTTGAGCACCAGTCAACAGGAAGGGCATTCAAGTGTGAAAACTGTCCTCAAGGATACCAGATAACAGAGTCTTTCAAATGTTTAGGTATAAAAATTTTGGAATCCTTTTTAAATGTAAAGCACCTGTGAGGAGTAAAGAAACTGGGGGGATAAGCCGAGCCATATGCCTACATAACGATCGATAAAAAATCAATAAATTCATTTTACAAAAATTTCACTTTTTGTTGAATTAATGTAATGCTTATTACCATTTGCATATAAATTTGACAAAACCTGAATACTGTAACAGCGAAAATGATTCTGATTAACACAACAAAATGGCATCACGCTCAATTTTCACAGAAACTGACATAAATTGGATGATATAACTACTTTTTTTAAATAGAGTGGGTCATCGTACCATTTTTTTGAGAACGATTAATGAAAGGCAATGGAAAGATGTTGCTTTTTACACTTGCAAAAATTTTGTATGAAGACCCACTCTACATAAAAAATTAAGTTAACTTACATAAATTTTCACAGTGGTCTTAAAAAATTCTAAGTCCAAAAACGCTTGCTAAATATAGAGAACTGTATGCTATTTAAATGAACATGTTAGTGTGATTCCGTGGTCTAGTGGTTAGCGAGGAGCTCTTTAAAGGGACGTTTATTGAGGAAAGTGTTCGAGTCATGCTCTGATTTTTTTTTTTTTTTTTTTTTTTTTTTTTTTTTTAATTTTGTTTTACTTTATAAAAAATGTCTATAGGAATAACATATTTTTCACTGGAAATAAAATATATACATGTAGTAATGAACTTATTTACAGTGAATGATTTAAAATGCCGGATAAAAATTATAATAGATATTTGAATACTTTTATTCCCGTTTTATTTATTTTAAATAAAAGCGCTTCTAGATCACCATTATCATTATATACGATGTTAACATTTTTATAATATCTCCACAGTAAGTGTAAACACTCAATATGCAGATTAATTAATAGAAGTCCTTATCCATGTTAGACATTTGTGACAGTAAATGAAAGTCAACTGTTTAGCTTGTTTAGAATATAAATATCATTTTGAAAACTACGGTAAACATTAAAATGCTTAAGTAAATTCGAACAATTGAGAGATTTTTTCCAATAAATGTTCTTGCATAGCCGAAAAATGGGCATGGGCACATGGCTCGTCTTATCCCCCCAGATTCTTTCAGTTTTTAGCTCACCTGAGCTGAAAGCTCAAGTGAGTTTTTCTGATCACATTTTGTCTGCCGACTGTCTTTCTAGCTGTCTGCCTGACCCTCCGTAATTTTTTCACATTTTCGGCTTCTTCTCCAGAACCACTGGGCCAATTTCAAGCAAACTTGCCACAAAAGATCCTTGAATGAAGGGGATTAAAGTTTGTTTAAATAATTAATAATTAAAGAAAAATTAGTGGCATCTTTTAAAAATTCTTGAATCTTCTCAAGAACCATTGGGCCAAAAAAAATTGAAAATTAAGTGAAACCTTCATTACATAGTGTAGATTCAAGATTTTTTCTAATCATTGAAGGGGGGGGGGGGGAATGGTGCTTCCATGGGGGATCAGAATTTTACATAGGAATGTATATGAAAAAATCTTATTTCTTCTCCTATACATACATTAAAACTCGTTTAGAACATGTATATAGCAAATTCACGTATATAGCAAAGTTTTTTTGAATCCCCAGCGAAATTCTTAACAAATCCTAGGAAAATACTATGGTTATAACGAACTCTGATATAATGAATTAATTTTACGGATATAGCAAACTGATTTTCTGTCCCATAGAGGTTAAAAATATTGAAAATTACATCTTTTGAAGCGAATTCTCAATATCTTAAACTTCAAAATATAAAACTGACACCATTTTTTTTTTTTTATAAATATTAAGTATTTAGATTTGAAATTCCATTCCTCAGAAATATTTAGTATTCAAATAAACTTTTTTCTTTAATACCTCCCAGAACATATTTGGTAGTCATACTTGAAGGAAAAGATGCCTGTTGCGAATTCATTATGGATACTTTAACAGATTCGTTATACGGAATCCAATATAACAAAATATGGATATAATGAAGTAAATTCACAGGTCCCCAGGACTTCACTATAACCAAGTTTTACTGTATAGTAAACAAGTTAAATATAATTGATAGTTGAGAAAAATATGCTGATCATACTGTATATACTTGCCTATAAGTCAGTTGTATTTTTTGAGGTTAGTTTGGAGGGATTTGCCATTGACCCGCTTATAAGTCGGTACAACTTTCTGCCAGAACCAACTGACAAGTTCAAATCAATGCTCAGATCTTCTAACCTGGTTTCAATTTACATTTTAAGAAATGGCGCTGATATGTAATTTTAAATCATTAAAAAAATAAGATTTAAAGAAAGTTATTAAAATATGTAAATACTAAATGTACTTTAACGTGTGTCAATGCATAATCTTAGAATACATAAATGATATAAAATATCCTGATAATTGTCAGAAATGTTACGAAAATACTACATTTAGCCCTCCAGAAAAATACCTATCTTTTTATGACTCACCCTATAAGTCGGACATAGATTTTTGGACTAAAATTTAACTGAAAAAAAAAAACGACTTATAGGCGAGTATATATGGTACTTCAAAGGTTGCATAATATGACCCAATGTTTTGCCTAAACAACAGACAAATACATCATATGAAAGTTTCTGATTGAAATATTTAGTAAATTTCTTCAAAAAATATTTTCTTCTGAAGAACCACTGGACTAGAAAAGATGAAGCTTATATGAAGGCTTCCTGAGGTGGTGAAGATTCCAAACTATTCAACTCATGGCCCTGTGGTTAGGTTGGGGCCATACTAGAGGATCAAAGTTTTGCATGGAACTAAATTTAAAAAAAAATCAAAAAGTCTATAGAAACACAAAAGACATTAATTTGCAGACATTCTCATGCCTGAATTTAATTTTTTTTTGGTTTTAAATTATGGATCCAGGGTTAGAGTTGGCTAAAATCAGGATCAAATTTTACATAACGCATGTATACAGGAAGAGAATTTTCTTCTCCATAACTGCAAAGCTATTTTAGTCATATTGATATTGAAGCATCCCCATGGTATGTGGATTCAGAAACCCCTTATAGTTATGGTGGAGCTATAACATTAGGGTCAATTTTAAAAACTTTTAAAAATCTGATGAAGAATAGCAGGGCTTAAGTTACTCAGGTGAGCATTGTGGCAGTGAGCCTCTTTTTTCCATCTGGGTCATGATTTAGCAACATGGCCTAGATAAAAACTGCATACTGAATCAATAGAAACTTGTGTGTTCCAGATTTTCTTTAATGGATTTAAATAGTGACTATAAGTCAAGGTCATTAGATATCGAGTATGAACTTAAACAAGCCTAAGAAATGATGAGTTAAAGGAGCTTAACTTGGAATTAATTATTTAGATTGGATTTGATGATTCTTACAGATGTAGATGAATGCTCCAACAATTCTGTGAATGGCTGTATCCAGATCTGTACAAACACAGAGGGAAGTTACTCCTGCTCATGTTATCAAGGATACAGATCAGCAGGGACATCATGTTTAGGTGATAATTAATTTAGATATTAAGAAAAAGGAACTTAGGACTTAAGTTAATTCATATCAAATTTTGGTATTTGATTAAATCAAAGCAATCAAAGATTTTTTTTTCTCCTTAAATATAGAGTGGGTATTAAAGTACTAAAAAATGATGTATTTTAAAACAGTACTTTATTTATAATATGATAATTGTGATTTAAATACAGTTGAACTTCGGTATCTTGAACACTGATATCTTGAATACCATGGATATGTTGAAGTGATTTGGAAATCCCAATCGCTTATTCCTTAAGTATTTTACCCTGGATATCTCGAACCCTCGGATATCTCGAAGTATTTTCTGGGTCCCATCAGGTTCGAGATAACGAGCTTTGACTGTATTGTTATTTATATATCCCTGCCATTGATGGGGGTTGGGGGTGGGGGGTTTTAACTAATGTACATTTTCCATCTGTCCTTCTGTCTGGTTTCCACATAGTAATAAATATCATCAGGTTGGATGTTCATGTGTACAATATGATCAATTTGATTTGAGGAATGGAGATCACTTATTTGATTTTGGGATCACTGTGTCAAAGAGAGTGGATTCTGTTTCTAAGAAATAAATAGTTTGTTTTGCATGTTCATATTAGTATACACATTTAATACATATATTAGACACAAGACCAAATTCTATTTTAAACAATTAATGTCAGATTATTCACTCAAGTCCTATAATATAAAAATATTGAGTTTTGATCTGTATTTTCCAGACATTGATGAGTGTACAGAAGGAACCAGTAACTGCCAACAACTCTGTGTGAATGCTGTAGGTTATTACAATTGTTCCTGTGTTGATGGCTATTCTCTCCAGTCAGATGGATTCTCCTGTATTATACAAAGTAAGTGTCATTGGCAGAATTTTTGTATATCCCTGGTTTAGAAACCTGTGGGAACAAAAATCAATTTCGTCTGTCCATTCAAAGTTCTTCATTGAAAGTTTTCACAATGTTAAAACTTTATACTTCACAAAGTCAATGTATAGGTTATTTCTCTTGTGTTAGGCTACAATGGGCAATGTAATAGTTCACAAAACATACATGTATTACGTTTTTGTATGTAAATGCTATAAATTAAACAATCTTTCAAAATGTATAACTATTCTTACTGATAATGAAAAGATTTTAAAATGAAGATGTACCTTTATAATAAGAAAGGTCCATAGCATTGCACGGGAGACTGTAGAGTCTATCTTATTTTTAATTTAGAAGTGATTGTGAAATCAAAAGTTCTCTAAGGAACATTTAAGTACAAAATGTTCATTCAACATATTTGCTGTTATGTTACAGATCCACAGCAGTCCTGCACCAGTATGAACTGTAGTCAAGGATGTTCTGTCAACAACACAGGTTCTCCATATTGCTTCTGTTACCAAGGTTACAGTCTGCTGCCAGATGGACAGAATTGTACTGGTGAGTCAAGTTTTGAAGAAGAAAAATCTTAAGTTTTTCAGCAAATCTGTAGATGTAATATGAAGCTTTAAATTATGTGTTTTTATGTTGCAATTGTAGATGTGAATGAATGTCAGAATAGTGGCACATGTCCCCAAGTGTGTTCAAACACTGACGGCAGTTTTACATGTAGTTGTTTCGTTGGTTACAAGCTGCAAAATGACCAAGTTTCTTGCACAGGTACTGCCATTTTTTTTGTCAAGATGTTTTTTGCTAAGTAAGTTCATATCACAGTATTGTGCCTTTTGTTTGTGAAGTTAAACTTGTCAGTGAATGATTCTTTAAAGGTTGTGATTCCCTGCACTGGGGGTACAATTGCAACAAATCATGTGACTGTTCCCAGAATGCTTTGCGTTGTGACAGTGTAAGAGGGTGTGTTTGTAAGACTGGTTGGACAGGAACCCTGTGTGACACTAACATCAATGAATGTGGGGATCCAAGTTTGTGTTCAGCTACAGAGGTGTGTGTAGACAACCCAGGATCCTACAGCTGTCAGTGTGTCAGTGGATACCAGAGAAATGCTTCACAAATCTGTCAAAGTAAGAAATAGCTTTGTTTTGTGTGTCAGTAGTCCTCTTCATCATACTTGTATCATGGTAATATGAGTAAGCTAAATCCAGATTCTGATCTTTCAGTTTTTTGATTTAAAACTTAAAATTTCTCCTAGTCTAAACATCAAATGTTTCTTTTTCTGTAGATGTGGATGAGTGTAGCTCAGCCCTCCATAACTGTACCTCCACAGAGAGCTGTCAGGACATACCAGGTTCATTCCTCTGTCCATGTCAAGTGGGTTACCAGAGAAATACCTCCTCTGGGGCATGTGAAGGTAGATTTATATCATTTATAGTAAAGACTTCAGTCATGGGGGATGATTATCAGGGGTATATAATTTATCAATTTTTAAAACTGTAGGCAGTATTGAAATAGTACAAACTTTTAAAAAGTTCTATTGATTTCCAGATATTGATGAATGTGGAGAAGGGATAGATTCCTGTAACCAGAATTGTCACAACACTGTAGGGAGTTATTATTGTACCTGTTATATTGGATATCAGCTACAAGACGACAGGAGAACATGTGTGAAATGTAAGTATGATATCTGATATCACCTGTTACACATGCATTGAATACCACCTATATACAGAGAGGAGAACATGTGTGAAAGTATGATATCACCTGTTATATTGGATATTATCCACAAGAAAACAGGAGAACATGTAAGCATGATATTTGATAACACTCATGTACCTGTAATACTGGATATGAGTTACATGTATATGATGCAGGAGAAGATGTGTGATTTGTAAGATCATATCTGTTAAATTGAGTGTGAGGTACAGGACAACAGAAGAACATTGGTGAAATGTAAGTATGATATCTGATATCATTATTATACCTGTTGTGTTAGATATCAGAGAAGAGATGACAGGAGAATATCTGAAATGTAAGTGGTATTCATACATAAAGGAAAAATTGCATCCCAGTCCCTCATCTCTACTTTATATCATTCTGTCCATAAATGCCTGGAAAATTGTCGAGAGACCAGTAGTTTTATAAAGGTGCAAAGAAATTGTTTTAAATATTCTTTGTCGTATTACCTTTTAGAAGGTTGTGCAGTGTAATGGTATTCTAGTGTTTGTATTTGTGGTTTGTAGCCAGAAATCCCTGTCTTGGAGCTAGTGTGGATGAAACCTGTGACACAACTCATGGAGGATGTACCGTCAACTCCTCCAATGTAGCCTATTGTTTCTGTGATCATGGATATGACCTCCAGGTCAATGCTTCAGGATACTTACTTTGTACAAGTAAGATATCAGTTTTCAAATATCATTTTAGCTCTGCTGGTTAAAGACCAAAAGAGCGTTTGTGATAGTAAGGTGTCCCTCGTCCGTCTGTCTAGTTGTCTGTCTGTAAACAATTTTTCTCCTACAGTTTTGGTCTGATTTCAATGTAACTTTGCATACAAGTAGACTACACTAAGATATATCATTCTTTGAATTGGTTTTTGATTTGAGTGAATGATGTTGCTATGGTTACTAAAAATAGAAATTTCTGTGAAATACTTTTAAAACACTACTCCTCCTACCTGAACCAATTTTAATCAACAATGGTATTTCATCTATAGGTAATGGGGAACATAAATTGTGAATTTCATGGTCTTTACATCCCTGGGGCATGAGGGGTGGGGCCAAAACCATCATTGATACAGTTATTAAGATTTTATGTATTGAATCTGATATCAGTTGATGTTGTAGATATCAATGTTGATGTTGCAGATATCAATGAGTGTGTGACCAACATTTCTGGCTGTTCCCACATCTGTAATGATGTCAGTGGTAGCTTCTATTGTGATTGTTCTGATGGATACAAACTGACAACTGATCACAAAACATGTGAAAGTAAACATTTTTTATGATGAAAAACATGAAAATTTGAAGTATTGTTTCATTTCTGTTATATTTTCATGGAAATTTCAACCTTTGTTCACAATTTAATTATTTTTATTTTTGATTAGATTGTGTGCTGTAACACTTAAAAAGTATCACAGCCAATATTTTTTTTCCCTCAGGTTGCAGTGTAACCAACACCTGGGGAGCAAATTGTACCACCCCTTGTAACTGTGGGGTAGGAGCCTCATCATGTGATCCCCTGATTGGTTGTCATTGTCTGCCAGGATGGACAGGAACACAGTGTGAGCTTAACATCAATGAATGTTTGAACAGGCCATGTAATGCTACCCAAATATGTGTAGATATTGAAGGTTCCTATTTGTGTAAATGTGATTCAGGATTTCAGAGTAACCAAAGTGGTGGCTGTCAAGGTATGGCAACAATTTGTCTTGATGAAATAAATTGACTCACTTTTTAAATGTTTTTGAAGAAAATTATAAATTAGTTTACAGTAGCTTAGTGTAGAAAATGCAACTAAAGCTTGTCTAGTTTTAACAGCTGTGATGATTTTTTAATGTTTGCTTGATTATCATGTTCCTAGATGTTGATGAATGCAGTGATGGCCAGGCTAGTTGTCATCAACTGTGCACAAATACAGAAGGAAGCTACAACTGTTCTTGTAGATCTGGATTTGAGCTGAAGTCAGATGGATTCTCCTGTCAAGGTTCTCATTCGTCATGGTTAAAATTTCAATTTACCTAAAACATGAAAGCTTATCTAAAAAATGAAAGTTTACATGTGAAAAACATAAAAGTTTTCCTTAAAAATACACTGAAAATTTGCCATAAAAACATTATAAGTTTTGAGTATGCACTGATCTTAAAGTTTGAAACATACATGTAATTGAATGTACATTGGCAACTAGTCATTATTTTACAACTGTTCAGAATGATTTGTTTACAGATGTAAATGAATGTGCAACTAACAACCACAACTGTAGCCAGGCCTGTAGTAACACAGAGGGGAGTTACTTCTGTTACTGTAATCAAGGTTATAACCTGGCTAGTGATGGCAAGACTTGTGATCTTATTATAACTACAACAATAAGTGTAAGTACAACCCAGCAAACTGCAGTAGCTACCTCTACAACTCAGCAGTCTACAACTACCACTACAACTCAGCAGCTTACAACAACTACTACAACTCAGCAGCCTGCAACTACTTCGACAACTCAGCTGCCTACAACTACCACTACAACTCAACAGCCTACAACTATTACTACCACACAGCTGCCTACAACTACCACTACAACACAGCAGCCTGCCACTACAACACAGTTGCCAACAACTACCACTACAACACAGCAGCCTACAACTACCACTACAACTCAGCAGCCTACTACAACTCAGCAGCCTATAACTTCCACTACAACTCAGCAGCCTACAACTACCACTACAACACAGCAGCCTACAACTACCACTACAACTCAGCAGCCTACTACAACTCAGCAGCCTATAACTTCCACTACAACTCAGCAGCCTACAACTACCACTACAACTCAGCAGCCTACAACTACTTCAACTCAGCAGCCTACAACTACCACTACAACTCAGCAGCCTACAACTACCACTACATCTCAGCAGCCTACAACTACCACTACAACACAGCTGCTTACAACTACCACTACAACTCAGCTGCCTACAACTACCACTACATCTCAGCAGCCTACAACTACCACTACAACTCAGCTGCCTACAACTACCACTACAACTCAGCTGCCTACAACAAGCACTACAACTCATCAACCCACAACTACCACTACAACTCAGCAGCCTAAAATTACTTCGACAACTCATCTGCCTACAACTACCACTACAACTCAGCAACCCACAACTACCATCACAACTCAGCAGCCTACAACTACTTCAACTCAGCAGCCTACAACTACCACTACAACTCAGCAGCCTATAACTACCACTACAACTCAGCAGCCTACAACTACCACTACAACACAGCTGCCTACAACTACCACTACAACTCAGCTGCCTACAACTACCTCTACAAAACAGCTGCCTACAACTACCTCTACAACACATCTGCCTACAACTACCTCTACAACACAGCTGCCTACAACTACCACTACAACTCAGCAGCCTACAACTACTTCAACTCAGCAGCCTACAACTACCACTACATCTCAGCTGCCTACAACTACCACTACAACACAGCTGCCTACAACTACCACTACAACACAGCTGCCTACAACTACCACTACAACTCAGCAGCCTACAACTACCACAACAACTCAGCTGCTTACAACTGCCACTACAACACAGCTGCCTACAACTACTACAGCTCAGCAGCCTGCAACAACATCCTTAATGACTGAATTGTCAACAACCTCAACAAGAGGGAGTTCTACAACTATGGCAGTTTTATTGAGTTCAGCTCTCACTTCAACTACACCAAGGCCAACTTCTACACAGCCAACCGTAGAAACCTGTAAGTTGAACTGTAATCCTTTAAAATGCATTATGACCTGTGCATTTTATACCAATTCTGACTTCAAACTAATGATAAAATTCAGAATCATGCCAGTAGTATCTTAGAATAATCATCTGGTCAATAAACAGTATCTGAGTAAAATATTCTAAGTCAACTCAAAATAATACTTGGTATGTAGAATTCCCATAAATCCTGATTCTAATATGGTGATATACTTACAGTACTGCTACCTTATGGATCAGTGCATGGTGACTATTTAGCCAGCACAGGAGATGATGCTTTACAGGCAGTTGTGTTTAACCCAATAGGATTCATGTGTGGCTGTTCAATCAGCAGACAGATATATGTGAGTCAGTTTATTTCTTATTCTCTGTAATTGGTAAAGTCATTTCCCGGTAAGAAATATTTTTAACCAAGGACCAGAAGTAATTTTTATGCACTTTCTATGAAATAGCCAAGGCATATAGTGTTACCTCTTTCTGTCCATCATTTTCTCACAGTTTTCTGGACTTTTTTTTGCTATGTTTTTAGATAATGAGGTAATTTTTGCTTTGTTTCTTGATATTGGTGACTTTATTGATCAATTGGTGACATACGGATCAAGTTTGAGTTACATGTTGATTGGCCATTTTTACAAAAGTTATGGCCCTTAGATTTTGAAAATTCCTAATAATTCACTGTTTTCTGCATTTTTGTTTGGTTGTGCTAGTAGATGATGAGTGAATTTTTATGCCCCCGTAATCGAAGATTCGGTGGCATATAGTTTTTGCCATGTCCGTCCGTCTGTCTGTCTATCTGTCTGTCTGTTTGTCCGCAAGAACTTTAACCTTCCCCATAACTTTTGATTGGTTGGAGCTATGGCTTTCGTATTTCACATGTGTATTTCTTGTGACAAGACCTTTCTTTGGGTACCATCATATTTGACCTTTTGACCTTGACCTTGGAGTTTGACCCACTTTTGCAAAATTTTATGAGACTTTTACCTTGGCCATAACTTTTGAACAATTGGAGCTTAGGCTTACAAACTTCACATGTGTATTTCTTGTGACAAGACCTTCCTTTGAGTACCAACGTCTTTGACCTTTGACCTTAACCTTGGAGTTTGACCTACTGTTGATAAAACTTTAACCTTGGCCATAACTTTTGAACATTTTGTGCTAAGTCTTTCATACTTCACATGTGTATTCCTTGTGAAAATACCTTTCTTTGGATACCAACAACTTTGACCTTTTGACCTTGACCTTGGAGTTTTACCTGCTTCAATTTTGAAAAAATTTTCACCTTGACCATAACTTTTGAACAGTTGGTTTTAGGTCTTTCATACTTTGCATATGCATTTTTTGTGACAAGACTTTTCTTTAGATACCAACAACTTTGACCTTGAGCTTTGAGTTTGACCTACTTCTGAAAAACTTTAACCTTGGCCATAACTTTTGAACAGTTGGTTTTAGCTCTTTCATACTTTGCATATGCATTTTTTGTGACAAGACCTTTCTTTAGATACCAACAACTTTGACCCTTTGACCTTGAACTTGGAGTTTGACCAACTTTTGAAAAACTTTAACCTTGGCCATAACTTTTGAACAGTTGGTGTTAGGGCTTTTATACTTCACATGTATATTCCTTGTGACAAGACCTTCCTTAGCATACCAACAATTTTGGCATTGACCTTGAACTTGGAGTTTGACCTATTTTTAAAAAATTTAAACCTTGGCCATATCATTGAACATTTGGTTCTACGGCTTTCACATTTCATGATCATGTGTATAACTTAAGACAAGACCTTCCCTTGGGCACCATTTAACTTTGACCTTACCGTTTTACTTAATTTGAAAAAAACTTTAACCTTCACCATAATTTTTCAACGGTTTTTTACTAGTAGGGCTTTCATATTTCACAGGTATATTTCTCGAGACAAGACCTTTCTTTTGGTTCCAACATTTTTGATTTCTTGACCTGGAGTTTGAGTTGCATTTGAGAAACTTTAACCTTCGCCATAAGCTGCCATACGGGGGCATCAGTGTTTCACAAACACATCTTGTTTGTATGTCTCTTGGTGCTGACGACTTGCAGATCAAGTTCGAATTTCATGATGAATGTCCTATTTTTACGAAAGTTATGGCCCATAGACTTTGAAAAATTCTAATAATTTACTGTTCCAAATTTTTATGTCCCCGTATCGAGGATTCAGGGGTATATAGTTTTTGACCTGTCTGTCCGTCTGTCTGTCTGTCTAGCTGTTTGTCTGTTTGTCTGCAAAAACTTTAACATTGCCCATAACTTTTGATTGGTTGGAGCTATGGCTTTCATATTTCACATGTGTATTTCTTGTGACAAGACCTTTCTTTGGGTACCACCACATTTAACCTTTTGACCTTGACCTTTGAGTTTGACCAAGTTTTGCAAAATTTTACTTTAACCTTGGCCATAACTTTTGTACAATTGGTGCTAGGGCTTTCATACTTCACATGTTTAATCCTTGTGACAAAACCTTTCTTTGGATACCAACAACTTTGATGTTGACCTTGGAGATTGACCTACTTTTGAAAAACTTTGACCTTGGCCATAACTTTTGATCCATTGCAGCTAGGGCTTTCATACTTCACATATGTTATCCTTGTGACAAGACCTTTCTTTGGATACCATTAACTTTGACCCTTTGACCTTGGAGTTTGACCTACTTTTGAAAAACTTTAACCTTGGCCATAACTTGTGAACAGTTGATGGTAGGACTTTCATACTTCACATATGTAATCCTTGTGACAAGACCTTTCTTTGGATACCAACAATTGTAATCCATTGACCTTGACCTTGGAGTTTGACCTACTTTTGAAAAACTTAAACCTTGCTCATAACTTTTGAAAGATTGGTGCTTCAGCTTTCGTATTTCACCGGTATATTTCTTGTGAGAAGGCCTTTCCTTAGGCACCATTAATTTTGACCATTTGACCTTGACCTGGATGTTTGACTTACTTTTGAAAAAAACTTTAACCTTTTCCATATCTATTTAATTGTTGCTGCTAGGGCTGTCATATTTCACAGGTATATTCCTCGACACAAGACCTTACTTTGGGTACCAACTATTTGATTTGCATTTGAGAAAGTTTAACCTTTGCTATAAGTTGCCATACGGGGGCATCAGTGTTTCACAAACACATCTTGTTTTTGCTGTACTTATAGATAATGATCTTTGGTTTGTGAAAACCATTTCACACATCTTATGTATTTTTTGGTATAGACAACTGATTACAGAAAGCAAAGCAGAGTATGAGATTTTATTTTTGTGCCATTTTTATTATTACACTCTTGGACTTAAATATATTTAAAACTTGCATGTCAGTGGGGGGATTTGTTACATCCAGACACAGCTATTTCTAAACTTATGTGGAGGCATTAATACCATATTAAATTTGTACATGTAGATGTAATTAATTTATTTGCAGATTTATTCCAATGGGTACATTTCTATTGGTAAGAGATTTGATGATGAAAGACCAATGCTTCTGTCAGATACGTCAGGATCCATTGTTAACAACAAGATTCTGGCCCCTTTCTGGACAGACATTGACCTGTCCAGCGACTCCCGTATCTGGTATCAGCTCTATCAGAAGTTTGGAGACCAAGATGTTACAAATGTTCTTACAATGGCTAGGGATCTAGTTGTCAGCAATATAAGGGATGAAGAAGAAGGGAATTCATTTGATCCCAACTCAGCTCTGATTATCACCTGGGAAAATGTAGTGCCCTCTCCAAGGTCCCTATATCCAACAAAGGTGTGTATAAGCATTGATTTGCTATGATTTAAATTTTCTGATGAAAGTGTTCATCTTCAAAAGAAAATCAATAAAGATATTGGGAGAATCGGTATAAAGTTGATTTTAGTAGTACTGATTTTGAATTAATTCATTGTTTTAATTACCTTTGTAGCTCTATAACTAAATTATACCCAGATCTATTTGTCCACTAAATCAAGTAATCCTATTTCAGAATGCCACATTCCAGTTGGTTGTTGTCAGTGATGGTGTTGTTACATACACTTCCTTTTTATTCCACTCTGTTAACTGGGACACCACAAAGCCAGCAGTGATGGGGTATCGGTGTGGAGACACTCTGTCTGATACCTACAGTCATCCAGCCTCATTCTCCAGACAGATCTACCAAACAGTCATATCCCAGGGATACAACAGTAACTTGAAATACTTTTGATGTATTTCTGCTTAATCTAATTTTATATGCATGTCCAGTAATGTTTGTCATCTTCAACTGTTTCCTTTGTTGATAATTGTTTTAGCTGTTAAGATTTCCACTCGGCTACAATAACCATTAAACAATGTTAAATGTGAAAAAAAAATAAAGTACTGGTATACTCCGTCCCTTGGCATTCACTAATCAATTCTTAAAATTAAATCTATCAATGAAGAGCATTAATGTTTCAATTAGTGTTAATGCACAAAATGAGTGTATTTTTCTGATTGTTTCCCCTGTTTAATTTAGGGAACAATGTAAGTGGGATGTGGATATACAGACTAGACACCTGTACTCAGTCAGAAGAGAATTACCTAGCTCGATGTTACTTGTGGATGTCGTCAAACAGTGTGACACAACAGAGCCTGGTGACACAGGCAGACTCCCTCCTCCCCTCTTGTCCCTGTAACACGGTACAGGCAGATCTGGACTCGGACTTTATTCAGTCCAGGACTGAGTCCAACTGTTACTTTGTACAGACCTCTCCAGAAAACACCAACTACACTAGGGTAAGTGGATATGCCCTTAATGCTATATTTATGCCCCCACCCCTTTAAAATGGGGGTATATTGCTTTGCATTTTCACTTGGTCAGTATGTCAAACAGTAGACCAAGTTTTGTCCACTAAATATGTTTGACATCAAACTTGGTACACTGGTATCCCTTGAAGAGAAGATGACCCCTATTAATTTTGAGGTCACAAGGTCAAGGGTCAAACTACTCTAGACATAAGAAAATACCATTCAATACCTTGAAAACCCTTTGCTTGAAAGACATCAAACTTTGTACATTGGTTCCCATTAAGAAGTAGAAAACCCCTATTGATTTTGAGGTCACAAGGTGAAAGGTCAAACAATACAGGAAGGTATTGTTCGCTCAGTATCTTGAGAATCCTTTGACAGATATCAAACTTTGTACACTGGTTCTCTTTAAGGAGTAGATGGCACCTACTGATTTTAAGGTCAAAGGTCAAGGGTCAAACTGGATGACCTTCAATATCTTGAGAACCATTTGCTTGACAGACATCAAACTTGGTACATTGGTTTTCATTAAGGAATAGATTACCCTTATTGATTTTGAGATCACAAGATCAGAGGTCAAGGGTCCAACTTCTCTAGACTTAAGAAGATATTGTCTGCTCAATATTTTAAGAAACATTTTCGTGACAATCAAACTTGATACATTGGTTCCCCTTTAGGAGTAGATGACCCATATTGATCAATCACTCAATATCCTAAGAACCCTTTGCTTGACAGGCATCAATCTTGGTACACTGGTTCCCCCTAGGGAGTAGATGAACCCTGGCGATTTTATGGTCACAATATCAAGAGTAACAACACAGACACTGTGACATAGGAAGATGTTGTCAGCTCAGTATCTTAAAAACCATTTGCTTTACCGACATCAAATTTGGTACACTGGTACCCTCATAGAAAAAATTACCCTGAACAATGTTGAGATCGGATAGTGATCAAACTTACCGGTAGTATTATGTTTGCCCCTGACTAGTAGTTGATCAATTGATTTCATATTCATTACAGACCTTCTAAAATTAAAGTAAGTTGTTCCCTTTCAATATTGCCACATTGGGGGCATATATGTTTCTCAAACATTTCTTGTTACTTGGATACGTGGAATTTTACTCAGTTGAAATGTTTATGCTGTCACTGAATGTTACAGCACATATTTTACAATATCATGCACATAGTACAACAATACATTGTTCTCTGAAAAATTTGGGTGAAGATCTTAGAGGGTAAATGTGCGTTTTACAAAGAGTTGTTTATTACAGAAATGCTGTTACTCCTCCCTCGGTTCTCTTCTGTTTTCCTCCCTGGGAGCTGGATATGTGTTCTTGTACAATCCCCTGACTTTCCCTGCTGAGACTGTGGACACTGATGTAAGCCCCTACATCTGGTGCTGTATTAAGGCCAGAATGTGTGAAGAATTCTTCATCCAACGTCCCTCCGACAACTGCAACAAATACAGCCCAGTTTCCCCAGGTAACTTGAAACCATTACTCTAAAGTTTTTAGCTCACCTCAACAAAGTTGGGGGAGCTTATGTAATACCCTCAGCGTCGGCGTCCCAGGTTAAGGTTTTTGGTGCAGTTTTCTTTTCAAGTACTTCTATGCCCTATATTAGTCAGAGATGCATGGAGGATGCTTGTAGTGTGTTTCATTTTACCAGTCAAGGTTTCAGATGCTGCAATTTCAGCTAAAGAATGACCAGGTTAATGTTTTTGGAGCAAGTTAAAGTATTTGGAGCAGGTTAAAGTTTTTGGAGCAGGTCTCATTTCCAAGTAACTATAAGCCCTATATTGACCAAACTTGCATGGATGATACATCTAAGGATGCACACTACTGGCCTTGCTTCGGATGCTGGATCTGACCTATATTTTCCGGATGAGTGACCTGGTTAAAGTTTTTGGAGCAGATGTCATTTCCAAGTAACTATAAGCCCTATATTGACCAAACTTGCATGGATGATACATCTAAGGATTCACACTACTGGACTTGCTTCAGATTCTGGATCTGACCTACATTTTCTGGATGAGTAACCAGGTTTAAGTTTTTGGAGCAGATCTCATTTCCAAGTAACTATAAGCCCTATATTGACCAAACTTGCATGGATGATACATCTAAGGATTCACACTACTGGACTTGCTTCAGATTCTGGATCTGACCTACATTTTCCGGATGAGTAACCAGGTTAAAGTTTTTGGAGCAGATCTCAGTTCCAAGTAACTATTAAGGCCTATCTGAACCAAACTTGCATGGATGATGCATCAAGGGACGAACAATCTCAAACTTGCTTCGGATGCTGGATTTGACTTACATTTTCTGGATGAGTGACTAGTTTTAAGTTTTCAGATAAGTCTATTCCCAAGTAACTGCAAGCCCTATCAGACCAAAATTGCATAAATGTTGCATCTAGGGATGCACAAGATTATTAGTTTAGTGTGGGACATTGCCTTTCTTAAAGACAACATTCGTTGAGGTGAGCTTTGTAATCTCTGATTACCTATGTTTTTTCATTTACAGCTGCAAGATAAGTTAATTAAGGAGACTCTTTTGAACATTCAGTCTAAAAGTATAATCACTGTCTCTTTGAGTTGCCTGACAACTGATAATTTATGTTTTGTATTGTGATAATTAGTGTTTTGAAAAGTCTTTTAATTATCAATATAGCTGCAGCCTCCCCAATGATAAGTTACTATCCACTGAGACTAACTGCTACAGTTGGAGAAATGGTGGACATCACAACAATAGCCCAGGTCACAGGAAATGATTATGTGAGCTTGATTTTGTCTGGATCAATCAGTGCCAATGTTACAGAGAGACAAATATCAGCCATTTTGTATAGATGGACTCCAAGGAATACCTCCCCTAAAAGTATACAGTGAGTGAAGTATCATTTTATACTTTGATGCCTGCATGATGGACATAGGGTTCACTTTATGTACTAATTGTCCCTACCTATGAGTAGAAACAGATTTTCATGTTATTCATGATTTTTCAATCTGTCATGCATGGTATTTTCCTCAGTAGTAGATTTTTTTCAATATGTGCATGTCAGAATTTATATACGTGTATTTTTAGGCACCTTCAACTTTTTCAGTCAACTGTTACCGTATATACTCGCCCATAAGTCGGTTTTTTGGGAGTTAAACTTTGGTCCAAAACTCCTTATCCGACTTATACGCGAGTTATAAAAAGATAGGTATTTTAGTGGGTCAATCCCTCTAATTGAAGCTTAAAAAATACAACCGACTTATAGGCGGACCGACTTATAGGCGCGTATATACGGTACTTCTAACATTTCTATGAAACAGAATTACTATTTTAGATTCTCTTAGTTCAGCAGTGACAGTCATGCAAATCAGTGAAATGTTTATTGATTAAAATAGAAAACTAGTCTCTGACTGACATAAGTACTTGGCAAGGTTTGATTATAAGTAATCTAGTGTACTCTGTTGTTGACAAGATCTAAGCTGTGGAGCGTAATCTAGTGTACTCTGTTGTCGACAAGATCTAAGCTGTGGACCATAGGTAATCTAGTGTATTTTGTTGACAGGATTAAAGCTGTGGAGTATATTATGTAATCTAGTTTACTCTATCGTTGACAAGATTTAAGCTGTGGAGCATATTATAAGTAATCTAGTGTACTCTGTTGTCAGCAGGATCTTGTCTATAGAACATATTATAGGGTGCTTTGTTGTTGACAGGATCTATGCCATGGATCAGAATTCCCTTGTATCTGCCACTGTGATCCCTGACATCATTCTGTGTCCAGGCTGTAGTGGGCGGGGCACCTGTAATTTTGACAATGTCATCCCACAGGAACAACCCTCCTTCTTTCTTGTAGAGTGTGAATGTGAAACAGGATGGACAGGTGAGATTTTCTGCCAGATTTGAGAGTATAACTGAATTAAATTTGTCAAAAAAAGAGTAAGGGATACATCATTTCAAGGTTGGGTACTTGTCAATGATTAGTTTTAAAAGTTTACAAAATTCATCATACATATACTGTCGATAAAATGCCAGTGCAGAATTTCCAAATTAATCATGACAATCAATTTTGGTATTAGAAGCCACTTAGTAGAAATACATGTATGTCAATTAATAATGTACTTAATTAGACTAACTGGGATTAACAGGTCCAACATGTAATATGGATGAGAATGGTTGCCTTGGTAATCCGTGTAACACAAGCTCAGACTGCCAGGATCTGACCCCCTCTGTCCAGAGGTCCCGGGGACTGACTTATCAGTGTTCTGCCTGTCCTGTGGGCTACACCTTGTCTAGCTCTCTTAAGTGTATTGGTAAGATGAGCATATTCAATTGATCTTCAAACTTGATCGATCCTTAGTTATACAGTCATGTATGTGGTATTGGAATTTCATTTCTATGAGGTTATGAATATTTCCAATTTGAATTATTTTGACAATACACAGAAGTGTAAAATTTCATATCTTACAAAAACGTCCTTGCCATCCCTGTTGTTGATGTAATGGATATAGTACTCATAGTACTTTATACTATTTTCAAATATGTTAACCATTCATCTGTGACATCCCAGATTTCCAAAAAAAAAATTTCTTGAGGAAACCCATATCGAAAATGAATACAAAAATAATACAAGAAAAAAATACTAAAATAATACAAAAAAAGTATATTTTTAATGACCAAATTTGGAACCCTCTAAATCTTGGTTCCAATTTAGGTCAAAAATAATAGACTTTTTAAAAGCCAAACACAGAAAAACATATTTTTAATATACTTTATTTTTTCGAAATAATACAGAAATGATACACATGACCTGTAAAAACGTATTGTTTTTGTACTTTTGTATTATTTCTCTATTTTCCTCTCCAAAGTATAAAAATAATACAGTCCATAGAAAAGTATAGAAAAAATACAGAATGTATTAATTTTGTATTAGCATATATTATTTTTGTATTTTTTCACCTTTAAGAATTAAAATACAAAAAAAAATATAGAATATATTAATTTTGTATCACATATATTATTTTTGTATTTTTTCATCTGGAACAATTAAAAATACAAAAAAGATATAAAATATGAAAATAATACAGTACACGAAAAAGTATGAAAAAAATATAGAATGTATTAATTTTGTATTAATATGTATTGTTTTTGTATTTTTATCAGCATGAAGGATTGTATTTCAAAAATATCAAAAAAGTACAAGAATGATAGACAAAAAATACATTTAAATGCTTAAAATAATACAAAACAGAGTTTTAAAAACTACTAAAATGATCATGGGCAAAAATTGTTATTTGAAGAAAAGGGGTTGGAGATTGAGGTTCTTAATAGCATCTACTGATTGTTATTCAAAAATCTTTTATTTATTTGAAATATTTGTTAAATAACAATTTTAGTAACTCAGTCAGATTACCTTAAATGTACAAATAGCTAATTAAAAAGTAATTAATGTGGCTAGGCTACTGATTCAGCTACCAATTGTAGTCTTGATCTTTCTTTTTACATATAATCTGCTCTTCAATAGTCTTGATATTTTTCACAAGTTTAACTAATCCTGTTTTCTTTGTACTTTTACCAAATGTTTCGATCTCTCTGCTTTGCTGTTTCTTTTGTATGGAAAAGGTAGAGGAGTGTTTACTTTGTTGCAGAAGTCCATCTTCAAATCACACAACCTGTCATCTCATCTGACTTCATCACTGTGAAATATAGAACAGAATGATAAAATAATAAAATTTAATGAACCATTACCTCAACAAAACACACATTTTAACATTCAAAATAATTCTATATAGATTTTGTTTAGTTCACACACCTGCAATACTTTCTTGAGAGGGATCTTCTTCCTCCATGACTTGTCAGCTTTTCTTCAATGTTCGGCTGACTGAAATTAACAATAATTATAAATTGAAATTCCAAAAGATCCAGCGGAGTTCACCAAATTCCATACAATTGTACCATTGAAATTACTTTTCTTTAATCTGGGGTTTCTTAGGGGACAACCGTTTGATTTGACAATCTGGAGAAGAAAAGGGGGGGGCTGATTTATAAAATATTTTTAAAAAAATATTTGTAATAAACAATCTGTCCTTGAAAATGTTGAAAGAGTAAACAAAATGTGTGCCCCAATGTTATTTAAATAAACTGCCCCCCCCCCGAACCCAACCTACCCCCCCCCCCCGAAAAAATTTGAGTTTATACAAATTACAGAATAGTTTTTGAAGGGAAAATAAATAATTCGTCTCTGGTAAACTTGAAAAAATTGGAATGAATTAGAACTAGGAAGCCAAAGGCTTGAAAATTACCCCCATCTTCCACACCTCCCTCCCCAATTAGAATTTATCACAAAAACCCTTGTTCCCCACATGGCCAATAACTGTACTATTTTATCTTTCTACAATACTACAAAATGGGTTAAAAAGTCAGTCTTTGTTCCTCTATCTTTGTACTAAGTTATTATTTAAAAAACTGAAACTTTAATGTGCTAAAATATACATAATCTTACCGCAACTGTCGTTGTTTACACCAGAAAAGTCCGGATATGATGCCTTAAAAACGTCAGTCTCCTTATGTATTTGCTTTCCTTGGTTCATATATATGATCCTGTGTACCATGATTATGCTGAACTTCTGTTTTTCGATCCATTTTACTCGCGAGCAAATGAGAGTTTATTCAAAATCACCTCCAGCTTTCTCAACACGTCCCGGGAAGAATTTTCAAAATGGAGTGGGTGAAATATTGTTGACCAATCAGAGAACAGCACGGAAGAGTTTTAAAATCTGACCAATCATATTGTGTCATATATACGAAAATTACCGATGTTGAGATCGGAACAGTTAGAGAAAACATATTTACATGGTTTTAAATATCTTGAATCAATTGAACAAACCTAAAATTATGTTAGAAAAAACGATGTTCAATTTAATCATCAGAATCATTTTTTATTCCTTACGGAATTTACCGATTACGAAACATCGTTATTTCCGGTCATCATTTCCGCTGAGAGCAGCCATTTTTATATTCAAGTTGACCTGTGAAGTAGACCATAAAGTTCAAATATAATGATCAAAACGAGCGGGAGATACATAATATATAGCCTTTTTGACGGACAACTTAACTCATACATACGGTACCAGAGATTGAAATAATGTTTAACAACTATCCTTTACACCAATTTCACAACATTTTCTATATTATTTTATGAAATTCTTTCGTAATAATTTCTTATTTAATTTTTTTTTAAAAGCGGATAATTAAATAGTTCTATTCCATGTAATTGTAATACGTAATGAATTAAATATAATGTATACTAAATTGAGTTGTATAGTCAAGAAAACATCGTAGGTACTGTAATTAGTGGAACTCTCCATGTTGTTTGTTTTTGTTTTGGTTGGGATGTGTTTTCAAGGGTAAATCATGTTATTTCTTTGAGTAGTATAACATGTACTCGTCTATTGTTAGCCTGCAGGTGGCCACCTGTGCTGTTGGCGATAGTTGTAAACACTCGGTTGTAAACACGCTGTAAATTTTTCAACACAAAAAGAAAGTCTGAAACTCTGAAACTTCAAAATTTACCGCGTGTTTACAAGTATCATGTACAGCACAGGTGTCCCCTCAGACGTATCTATCTCTTTCCAAATGACAATTTCACACCTAGTAAAGACATGTTTTAAAAATGAAATTGTTTAGTTAACAAATTTAAGCTACTGAAGTTTTCTGTTCTAAATAGCAATTAAAAATGTAAATAGTATAAAAGCAACCTTTATAAATATTAATTCCAACAGACTTATTGCAAGGACATTCTGTAAATTTTCCTAAGTTCAAAGAAATACAAATTTCAGTAAAAGAAAACACTAAGTCCAAAATAAATATAAAAAAAATACATACTGACTGTATAGTATTTTTTGAAAAATTATTAAGTCCAAATTTAATACAAAAATAATACAAACTAACTGTATGTAATTTTCTGTAAAATTACTAAGTTCAATTTTAATACAAAAATAATACAGATTAACTGTATGTAATTTTCTGTAAAATTACTAAGTTCAATTTTAATACAGAAAAAATACACTTGAAAAAAACTAAGTCCACAAAAATACAAAAATGATATACTGAAAATAATCTAAGTCCCAAAAAATACAAAAATAATACCCTGTAAAAAATCAAAGTCAGATTTTAATACAAAAATAATCTACCTATTTGTTGGTGATACAAAAATAATATATTTTTTCTGTATTAATTTTAAACAATATGAAAATGATTGTATTAAAAATATATTAAAAATATACTTTAATGTATTATTTTTTGATATGGGAAGCCTTTATGTTAAGTTTGGAGGAAATCTGTGAATATGCATGCCACACCTCTTATATAAAAGTGCAAATCCTTACCGAGAATGGCTCTGAAATATTATGAAGTCAATATGAAAAATAGCCCAATTTGAGAACAGTATCCAAGTCTGGGTATGAAAATCCAATAGGGATATTTCATTGACCTGATGTGCAGGGATAATCAATGGGTAACGTAGGAAACTTGATTTTTTTATTTTTAAAAGACACAGGTTTAACATGTGACATTCCTGCATCTTACTAACCCATGTACTAGAACTGTAGAGCTTGTATTGAAACTGAGATTTTCTCTGTCAAAACTAAGAGAAGTGCTGGTGCTGATGTTAAAGTATATATACCAGGAATTTGAACATTTTCAGATATTGATGAGTGTGCCCTACACACCAGTCAATGCAGTCAGAGATGTGTCAACACAGATGGGTCTTTTGTTTGTGAGTGTGAGACGGGGTTCAGACTACATGGTTACCAGTGTGTAGGTAGGTTCAGTCATCATTTTTTTTAATATTTCCAACATATTTAGCATTTTACTTCAGAGTGTTTGTAATGTTTTCATTAAAGAATAAAGTAATCTGCAATATTTATATCAAATGTAGAACTGCAGACATTCAAGTTCTAATGAAAATCTTGCAAATTGTTTGCATGGGGTCGCTGAGGACCACATTATAGCAATTTTAAATAGTGTTTTAAGTTCTTGTCAGAGAATTTTTACAAGGATATGAATATCTAGTATTTTAACCCCAAAATGTCACTGCAGATGTTGATGAATGTAGAGAGAGGACAAGTGGTTGTGAGCATCAGTGTGTAAACACCCAGGGGTCCTACTACTGTGTCTGTTCTACAGGGTATCAGCTACACACAGACAGACAGACTTGTTTTAAAGGTACCAGAGTTAATTCATGCAAATTGAGAAGAATCGATTAGTAATTGATGTACTTTCATTGAGTCGATTTGTTTATTTTATCTTAGCTTTCAAATTTAAACTTGTTTTTTGATACCTAGCCTCTGTAGAACCTCCTTGCGTTGTTAGACAATGTCCCCAGGGATGTAGAATTAATAGCACAGGAGATCCAGAGTGCTTCTGTTACCTTGGTTACAGAATGAAGGCAGACTCATCTTGTGAAGGTATATCCCACTTCCTGTTAATCTTTAGAATAAACTGATTTAATTGACAGTTTCATCAAAAAATGAATTAAAACAATAGTCTTTAAAATTTTATTTCAGCCATCATTGTTGTCATGGTGTTCTACTGAGTGAATCTGCAATATTCTTTCAAAATGCTACTCTGTTAAATTTTAGGTTTGACTTCAATAAAAAAAATTGGGAAAATCTCAGAAACCATCAACTTGAAAGTATAATTATGTACTTTATTCTGTAAATTAAAGTAAAATTTTTGAAAAAGGTAATAAGTCCAGGTGCAACTATAATAGTAAGTATAATTAGTAGAGCTACAGTCTTGTCAGAGACATCTGGTTTATACAGGGAGTATAAAGTTTCATAAAGAATAAGTAATTAATTGTTTACTTATTTTCTTAGAAATTGATGAGTGTCTTGATGCACCTTGCCCACACAGCTGCCAGAACACTAATGGGAGTGTGGAGTGTGGATGTTATGATGGATATACTATTCAGTCAGACCACAGATCATGCAAGGGTTAGTGTCCTGAAATTTAAAAAAAATATTAGGCTTTTGTTTTTGGTCTGCTTTTCATGGCCTTAATTGATCATACCCTTTGAACTATGGAGACTATGGATGTCAAGTTCAAAGTTTTATGTAATGTCAAGGTAAAAGAAAATCTAGTTTGCTGTTGTATGGAGTAATGTCCTCCTAAAATTTTCTGGTTTCCAAGTTATATTCAATTTTGAATAATACAAGCTTTATCTGCTATACAATTAAATGACTGTGTGAATTTGGTTTACAATAATTTATGTATACTTCTGAGTGGACTGTCAAATACTACCATGTAAAACCTACATCTACACTTTAAAAAATACACAGCTCATAAAATTTTAATTCATCAGCCTGTGACCTTGATCACTGGGGACAGAACTGTGAGATGTCATGTGACTGTACCCATCATGCCTTGTACTGTAACAATGTGATTGGCTGTGTGTGTAAGCCTGGCTGGTCTGGGAGGTTCTGTGACATTAACATCAATGAGTGTGAGGATGTCAGCCTGTGTCAGTCCCCTGAAGTCTGTACAGACACCTATGGATCATATGCCTGTATTTGTGAAAATGGCTACCAGAGGAATACCAGTACAGGACTTTGTGAATGTGAGTTTGTTTTGAGTTGATGATATAATCAGTTTTATTTTTGCAGTTCCTGGTAACTGTTGACAATGGTTCAACTTCATGTATTACTGTCCCAATTTTCTCATAAGTAACAACATGAAACAATAACATTTTCCCTTGGATCTACATTACAGATTCCAGTGCTTGCAATACCTGGGCTCTGAATGCCTGTACAGTAGATGAAGTTTGTGTAGACACTACAGACAATTATACCTGTCTGTGTGACAAAGGGTATATAAGGGTTAATGGCACTTGTCAAGGTAGGCATAAAGAATCTGTATAATGATACAATATTTTTCCCAATGATATATAAAGACTAGAATGTTATTATCCCCCCTGCTTGAAAAGTGGGGGTTTATAGTGACCGGGGGGGGGGGGGGGGGGGGGGGGGGGAGTCTGTTCCGAGGTTCATCCGTAACACATGGGGTACCCATCTTTTATTTACAACTCCTCCTATACCACTGAATAAAATTAACTGAGATTTTTCTTAGAATATTACACAATGACATAGAGCATATCCTATTTTATGTTCTTATCAGACAGATATTTGGGGTTTCCCATAACAAAAAATGGATTTCACCATTATACTCATATGGGAGTGGGAGGAATTGAATTGACTTGGAGTTTCCTGAAAAAGATACCATTCTTCTTTTCATTGCAGATTTGGATGAATGCTCCGATATGTTACACAATTGTCAACATGATTGTGTAAATACAATTGGAAGCTACAGATGTACATGTAAAACTGGATACAACTTACAGATCAGTGGAAGAGAGTGTCTTTCTGAGGGTAACTAAGCAGTATTGTAACCACTGAAGTTCACTCTCAAAATTCAAGTTAATTGCAGAAGATGTATGAATTTATGTTTAAGAGTTAAATATGCAGAAAATTGAAAACAAGATCAACAAAATAAATCTTGAAGTATTTATATTCATGAATATTGTGAAAAAATGGACCAAGAAAACATTCTATTTCACCATGGTAAAAGGACAGAGTAACTTTAAACATTTGACTTGATATGTATTCAACAAGTTCAAAATAAGAGAGAGGATTTGCTTATTACTGTATTTTCCATGCTTTTAGTGTCTAACCCCTGTAGAAGTAGTAACAAGGGGAACTTCTGTGACCATACCTATGGGGGGTGTACTGTGGATGGAGGAGGAAATCCTGTATGTTTCTGTAGGGCTGGTTACTCTCCTATACAAAAGGATAATTTCACTCTCTGTAATGGTAGGTGGAGTCCTTGGTATAGTTTATATCATATAGTATTCTAGACTTTATAAAATTAGCTGGCAACTTTAACCTTTATACTGTAAGCTAGCAATATCACCTATAAGAAACACTAAAAATTCCATATTTGGTATATTGTCCAGACCTTTCGAAATCTGCCAGTACCCAGTACATTACCTGGCTGAAATCATGATTGTACCTGCCAGTATTAGATGGAGAAAAATTTGTTAACATATTTAATTAAAATCGCTTCCACAAGATACCTCCTGTTTCTGTAAAAGTACCACATGTTTCTAATCTTTCTGAAAGCCCTGATTGTCTAACTATCTTGGGAACCAGTGATATGACATCAAGCTTAGAGAAAAGGACCATGACCTATCACCCTAAAAATATTAACCACCAGGATTATTGATGTTCATCTTATACAGAACAAATTGTTTTTACACTTCCTTCTGATTGCTCAAGGAGAAGTGTTGGATATGGCTAAGACCCATGTATAAATTTGTAGCTCTGGGGGTAGTCTAAGAATGTGTGATAAAAATAATTTTGTGGATTTGACATTGATATATTTTTCACAGACCTTCAGGAATGTTGGATGGGTATATCTGGCTGCTCTCACAGTTGTTCGAATACCTGGGGTGGATTTATCTGTGAGTGTCCCAAAGGATTCACACTGGACACTGATAGGAAGACTTGTATCAGTAAGAAATGCTAAATTTGTCTCTAATTGCAGTTGTTGCTTTTAATGAAGTATGGAAGTGTTAGTGTATAGTGCAAAATCTAATCTAAAATGATGAAAGAGATGTGAAATTGACCATCCCAGTTAAAATATTGGCCATATTAAATGAAAATACCTACAATAAAGAGCTAAAAGAAAGAGTTTTTTCGCTCAACTTGATGAATTCAAGGATAGCCTATGCTAAATGCCCTTAGTCTTGGGTAAAATATTTGGAGCATGTCTTTTGCTCAAGTCAGTGTAAGCCCTACCTGGACCAAATTGCATTGATGATACATCTTAGTATGCTTATTACAAGTCATGCTTTGGAGGTTGTGTCTGGCCAATACTGTATAGGGGGAAAATAACTCGCGGTGTTAATATTCGCTATATTCACGGTGTAAATAAATCCGTGAATTCAAGAAACAGTGAATAAGTTTTAAATATTAAACATCAATTTTTTATTTGGAAATTTGAGAATAGACTACGATAGGTATATATACGTGTACGTACAATACATGGTCATTCAGTAATTACGAGTAGTACTTGTCATTCAATTATCTTACATGTAATTATCACGCTTAACTTTAATTCAAATAAGCGCTAATAACCTGTATTTATTGTTAAAAAGCTGTTTTAATAGATACATGTTTCATCAATCAAAACACATGGGTCATGAGTTTTGATTATCCGTGCGTAACGTTACCACGTGTATTTGTTACCTGCATTAGCATTATGCGTATTAGTTTTTATGGAAATTTTGGATTAAAAAAATATCATTCGAATAACTATCGAACTTGCTGAAGATATGGAAGAATGTTACATGTATAACGTCTACCTACATTAATACATTTATTAGTGTCCAGTGTTTTTTTTCTCGTTGCGATGTGTATACCTTCGGAAAGATGTGTACACATGCACTCTTCGTAAAAGCATATAGGAAAATCATTTGACGTTTATAGTAAAAAAAAATTTAATAATGGCACTTGTTTTGATTAATCATCCATTAACTACTAAATCTAATCATTATTTATAAACCTACCCTGTTCGTGAAGTAAATACCATGAATACATAACGCTGATAAATGTCGTTCTTGCTATATTAGCTATGGATTACACGGAAAAGACAAGGGAGGTAACTTTAATTATACACTGATTCCGCGAATTCAACAAACCGCGGTCGTGTCCGATTAGAGAAAAACGTGAAAATTACAACCCGTGAAATTAATCCCCTATACAGTATTTTCTGGATGAATGAACAGGTTTAAGTATTTGAAGGGGGTCCATTGTAAGCCTGGACCAAACTTGCATGGTTGATGCATTTAGGGATTCAAAACCATCAAACTTGCTTTGGATATTGCATTTGACATATATATTTTAATTACACATGAGTGGCCAGGGTTAAGTGTTTAGAGCAAGTCCATTTCCAAGTAAATATTAGTCCTGCCTGGACCAAACTTTTGATACTTACCTATCATTTAAGGTTGTGCTGATATGGGAAAATGGGGAGATAACTGCACAAATTCCTGTGGATGTGGACGTGGTGCCTTAAGATGTGACCCTGTGACTGGTTGTGTGTGTAAACAGGGCTGGACTGGTCTCCACTGCTCACGACATGTTGATGACTGTAGTAACACCTCATGTGGTACTCATCAGAAATGTGTTCATGTCAACTTCACTCGTCTGTGTGTCTGTGAAGACGGTTTCCAAAGAGACTCCAACAATCTGTGTCAAGGTAGAACATTTCTCATGGAAACTAACGTGACTCAATGATCCAAAAATCTCCAAAATGTTTCTAAACACGAGTAAAGATACATTTTGATTCTTCAACTTTGATTTAACAATTTATAATGTTACCTTCTTCAAGATTCAGTGACTGGTGTTTTGGTGGTTGTTTCAGATATTGATGAGTGTTCTACTAACCAACACCTTTGCACACAGAGATGTTTTAACACAAAAGGAAGCTACAGGTGCTCCTGTACTGATGGGTTCCAACTCGGATCAGACAACAGCACTTGTGAAGGTAAGAAAAACATGGTGGTTATTATGAAGTGTAATGACTCCTACTCTAAATTTCACCAAAATAAATTTAAAATTCCCAACATTGATTTCATCAACAACAAAAGTATTAGATTCAAATGGGAAATGATCATATGAAGTATGAAGCAGTGCTTACTTTTTCAAAAATGATTTTTATATTTAATCATGATACAAAAAAAATTTGACACAGTGAATAAAAAGAGCAATGATTTATTATCACAACTTAAAGTAAAAATATGAGGTATATAATATTATGAAAATAATATTTAGTGTCATACATATTAAATTCATATCAGAATATATAATAAAGAAGCATTTCCCCATATATAAGAATATCACATTGTTATCTGCATGTGCTTTAAAAGATGCATCTATCAACAACGGTTATCTTTCTTTAAAATATCTTTTTTGGAAAGAAAATCCTAAAAAATTAAAATTCTATAACTGGTACATGATAAATTACTGCACTTTTTAAATTGTTTATTAAGAGGTGGTAATATTTCAATTTGTAACAGTTAAAAAAACGTGCAAATGGTTAAAGTCGAATGTTATTAATAAAATGTCAAAAATTAGGGGGGGAGGGGGGGGGGCTTGCATCTTAAAGTGGTTTTGATTGAAATTACTATAGAATGGTCTCCATTACTAAATTCTGTTAAGATAAACTATTGGACATTTCAGGATTATTGGGGATGTTATCTGTCTTATCAGAGAGTCATTCCACCTTAATTGGCATTGTTTTGAATGTAGTTTTAATCTGCATAACTTTACTTTTTTATCTCTTAGGTTGAAAAAAAATGAACTGGAAATTTAACACTATATTTGAACCTTTAATACTGATTACAGTCCATATATTTGGAAGACAATTACATGTAACCTTTGATTGTAGATGTTGATGAGTGTACACTAGAGACATCAGACTGTCAACAACAGTGTCTTAACACAATAGGAGGGTACTACTGCTTCTGTTTTGATGGATTCTATCTGACTGGTTCCAATCAGTGTATTAAAGGTAATCTCTCTCTCTCTCGTAATTTTTTGACATATCGGGGAAGTTGAAGCCTCAGTATTAATGGTTCAATTCAGTTAGTAATTCATTCATCCAGCTGAGAACTTGAAGTCAAGAAAGGTTGATTTAGCAAGCACATGTGAACACATTTTAAGAATTTTCGGTTTAAGGTTATATTAATGTATTATTATATGGAATATTCCTGAAAGATTTCTTATCAGTGTAGTGCTTTTTGATGGCATATCACCAATATATTGAATTTTCTTAACAAACAAATTGTTTGCAGATTTGTCTACCTCCCCCTGTGTTGCCATGGGTGATTCCTGTCAATATGGATGTAGAGTGGAGGGAGGACTAGCTTTCTGTTTCTGTCCAAACGGCTATACACTGAACACTGACAGGACAACTTGTTCATGTAGGTATACACTAAACATCGATAGGACAACTTGTTCATGTAGGTATACACTAAACACCGATAGGACAACTTGTTCATGTAGGTATGCACTAAACACTACAGGACAACTTGTTCATGTAGGTATACACTAAACACTGACAGGACAACTTGTTCATGTAGGTATACACTAAACACTGACAGGACAACTTGTTCATGTAGGTATACACTAATCACTGACAGGACATCTTGTTTATGTAGGTATTCACTTAACACTGACAGGACAACTTGTTCATGTAGGTATACACTAAACACTGACAGGATGACTTGTTCATGTAGGTATTCACTAAACACTGACAGGACAACTTGTTCATGTTGGTATTCACTAAACACTGATAGGACAACTTGTTCATGTAGATATTTACTAAACACTGACAGGACAACTTGTTCATGTAGGTATTCACTAAACACTAATAGGACAACTTACTCATGTAGGTTTTCACTAACTTGTTTATGTAGGTATTCACTAAGCATGGACAGGACAACTTGTTCATGTACTAGGTATTCACTTAACACTGACAGGACAATTAGTTCATGTAGGTATTCACTAAACATGGACAGGACAACTTGTTCATGTAGGTATAATATTCATACTTGGAGCTTATAACTTAGCCAAAACAGAAATTTCATGGTCTTTGTTTTAATACATGTGGAGAAAAATAAATGATAAATATTTATAAAGTTTGCTGTTTTCAGATGTTAATTCAACAGTAAATGTACAGATGAAGACAAATATCTATTTCCAATTTGACTACAATAACCCTTCTTCACTGATCTACAAAAATCTTAAGGAGGACATGGAAACTGAGGTATGTACATGTTATACATGTATCTTATTTTGGTTTTAAGTTTCACAGACCCTGATGTGACTTGACATGACAAAAGGGATAGGACATTAAAATTTCATATTATTCTTTATGTAGACACAGTCCTTTTTTGTAAGCATGCAGAATTTGAAGTCTGTCAAGATTTTTAGAATAAGGTAAGTTGGTATGACATTGGTTCATTGCTGTGTTTTAACTTGTATGAATTAAGCATCATTCAGATATAATAGTATAGCGGTAAATGAATCATCTTTTTACTGCATTTACAGTGAGAGCAGTACTGTGTTTGACATACAAGTGAAGTTTAACACAAATGTCACAGTGGAGTTGGAAGCACAGTTGAGTACAGTTCTACAGAACATTTACCAAACAGGAGTACAGTTACAGGGAACAAAATATTCTGTACTAGAAAACCCAGTTACATCAGTACCTTATAGTAAGTGTTGGTTGAACTTGACTAGAATCTTTACAAAGTTCACACAATAACTCATATTATATTAAGTGGGCATATACTTGGTTAAAGATTCTATCTAACAACAGTTACAAATGGTACTTACAACTAACAGTTTCGCTATGTTCATCTTTAGCGGGGTATATTGCAGGATGAACAAAACCTCAATTCATTATGATGATTAAATTTTGGTTTCATTTATACATACCAATATTATTTTTGCAGAACCCGCCCCTTGTTTATTTTGTCTATCCACTGAAAAGTGTCATATCCAGGTGAATTACAACTATGTTTGCAGGTAAACATTTCTCTAAATGCACAAGTGAGCTTTTGTGATGAAAGTTGGTCATTCATCTGTTTGTTTTCTATAAATTTCCCAGATAATTTACTTCTGAAGAATTAGAATGAGGTGGTTATAACTAGCAATATCATTTGACCATCTAATTTATACATTGTTCTGATGGAAAAGTAGCTACAATTGGTTTTGAATCCATTGTGACAAACTGTTGCTTAAAATTGAATTTTAATTTTTGTGCAATAACCTAATAACAATTTAGTCTGGGGTTTATTGTTACCAGTATATCTCCCAATGAGGCTATATAAAGAAATTGCCCTTTCTTCTGTTCATTTGTCCATCCAAGCTTGTAAGGCTGTAAATGTGTAGAGAAGCCTTAGGGCTCATACCGTAAACCAGCTATTTTATTCACATGTAAGAAATATCTGTGAGTTGTCATTAAGCTTTCCACATATACTTTGAATTAAATTTGCTGAAGTCATTATATAAGCAAGGGGTTTTATTTGTGTATGTTGATTTGGTTACTCAGGTGAGCATTGTTTGCCTTGGGCCACTTGTCATTTAAATGGTATACAGTCAAACCTCGTTATTTCGAACTCGATGGGACAGAGAAAAAACTTCGAGATATCCGAGGGTTCGAGATATCTAGGATAAAATACTTAAGAAATGCATGGTAAGGACTTCCCAGTCACTTAGACATATCCATGGTATTTGAGATATCCGTGTTCGAGATAACGAAGTTCAACTGTATTTTTTGAACAATGATATGTATGAAGGGTAAAATATTTTGCCTTACAAGAAAAAGTCTTTCATTCAAATTAATATGTGAATATGCCTTTATATCCATGACAGTCTCTGACTCTATCAATGGTTAAGATCTTCTGGTTTGTGACCAGTACATGAAGTTAGAGTCTCAAGATTATACTATTAATAGCATGACTGTATGAAAATTCTTGTTTTTATTTCTTTTACAGACCAATTTCAGGTACGTTACACTTACTTAATCTGAATTGATGTATCAGTGATAATTGTCTTTGAAAAATTATTCCTCTGATGAAAAAGCATTATTCATAATTTAATGTACAAAATATTTATATTGATTGTTTATATCTATTATTATAATGGCTCATTCTTAACTTTTCAATTTTATTTAGTAAGCACAACAAATGCAGTTCCTCTGAAAATAACATTGGCTCTGAGTTATGAACCATTTATGGCAGATACAGTTGATATAAAGTATGCTGTGTTCCAGAACTCTGTTATTTCAACTGTAAGTATAAAATTACTGCTTTCATGTCGGCACCAAACTAGTATGCAGTAAGAATGTGTCAATTTCCTTTTACCTGATAAAGGTACTTGTTGAATGAAGTGCAGTTTTCTTGAACTATAAATCATACTAGTAAGTTATACTCTTTTTTAGCTTAATGGAATATTGAACCTTCTAGTGGTAGACAGAATCCAGTTGTCAACAATATCGTAAGTGATTCAAGAATTTTGCCATAATAAAAAAATTCCTAGATTCTCATCCCCGCCTGCCCCGATTTTTTACCCCCGCCTCGAATTTTTTATTTCCGTTTTTCTTCGTGTCGATTCTGATTGGGATCGGTATTCAACTACCATTCAACTTTTGTTTTAAATCCCGCGAATGTCAGCATGATTTTGACAGCTGACAAGATGGTTATTGCTGTAATATGTATTAAACAAGGATCACTGGTTGTGAAAGACTGGTGATGATGAGTAGTAAGAGATATGCTTAAATGGGCCTCTACTATGACTTTTATATGGGCATTATAGATAAATCTGCACCGAATGATCAGGTCAACACTAAATCTGCACATTGAAAAAAATAAAAAATATAAAATAAAATCCGCCCGCCCGCCTAGATTTTTCAAAAAATTCTGGTGAGAATCTAATAATTTTTTTTATTATAGCCTTGATACTGAATTCTTATTTTTTTCTTTAATTTTTTTTCGAATACCAAGATAAGAGATACCTTTTAAACTTGACTTTTAAATTACTTTTTAAATATATTTCGTATCATAGATATACAATTGATCTTTTTAACATTAGTTGAAGCTTAGCATATGCACTGCCTGGCAAAACAAAAAAAAAATATTTTGAAAATTACTGAAAGAGAGGTGACATTTAGCATGTTAATTAATTTCTATAAACTGTTTCTGAACATGCATTGTATACGAGGGCTGTTAGAAAAGTTCGCGGACATGTTCCATTGTGAGCGCACTATTTCCACGAAACCGGTTAAACTCTCCAGATAAAAACTTTACCTATTTTCCAGTAAATATACAAAGGTTTGATGTTTTCCGGTAATCTTTAAAAAATATACAGCTATATTATTTTGATAAAACGTGCTTCACGGAGCATGCTACTTTTTCATACGTTTACATTGCATAGACTTTTTATTGAAATTAAAAATTGCACAGTTGTAGCACAGAAAGAATTATGATATTTTACCTGTCGCTACAGTATTCATTAAACGTCACTTGCCGAAATTTTGAATTAAATTGGAGGATGTATGACTGTTTTATAGCCATTTATAAATAATCAACGCGTAAAAACAAAGCCAAGAATGGGAACGTCATTGAACGTCATGGAGCACCGAGCTACTAAAAAAGTATGTGTACAGACAGAAAATGTCTAAAAATAGACTAAAATGCTCCTAGATGCTGCTGGAAATTCTCTACACGTACAAAGGACAAAAGTATTCAAATGGTAGCTAGTTTAAAAATGGAAGGATTAACATTTTTAATGATCAACTCCATCGATACCTCAATACCCCACTTATCGCATGGACGTTGCGCCTATGGATTTTGCATTGTTTCCATACCTGATCGCTTAACTGCGTATACATTTATTTTAAGATCTCTCTAATAACCGAAACAGCACAAAAGACATTATAGAAGAAAAGTAACATTTCTTGATATAGAATTTTTAATTTTTAAGAAGAAAAAGACAAGAAAAGTCGAAAGAAATTAAAGATATTTAGAACTTTTAAAAGCTTAACGGGTTTGAAATCTGGTTGTCACGTCACTTAACGTCAAGTGATTGCTCCATGAATCCTATGACCGTATTGTAAAATCGTTGTAAATTTTCAAAATTTTAGTAAATGGACCTGATGTTTTACATACTAATAAACAAAAGATAGTAATTTAATCAGACATAAGTCATACTTCACAGTACACAATAGATTTTCCGTAAATCAATGTGTCTGCGAACTTTTCTAACAACCCTCGTATGTATATTGTTTGATAATAGATCTGTCATATGGAATTAGTCCATGAACCTTATGACCTTGACTAAATTTGACCTTTGACCTATTACGAAAAAATATTTCCCAAAACTTCTTAACTGCAAGAGGCAAGTCTTTGATATTTAGCATGTTAATTAATAGCATGTTAATACACCATTCATTATGTGCTGGACTTGTAGACCTTGTGACCTTCAAATAGATCTTTCTAGACTGTAGAAAAGGGGGGAGATAATCAGAAAAAATCCTCCAACAAAAAAAAGTTCTCCCTTTAAAAAACTGCATGATCAGCTGTGAGTTAATTTGTAACAATATGATGATCAACTTTTGATATTTCAGCGCTTTATCCACTGGAACAAAATTACATGTGACAATCTTCCTGAAAACTTTAACTGACCCAGATTTTGTGACCTTGATTGCTAGAAGAGTCAATGAGAGAATAGACACTGTAGGGTGCATAACTCTTGGTGGTAAATGCATCCCTTTGTTAAAGAATACAGACATCTTTGATGGAACACAAGAAGGTTAGTTTTCTGATGTTTGTGTAGAACATACTGCATAGGGTACATAATTGTTGTTGTCTTCTTCATTAGATACCATAGTATACCTCTGTTGACTTAAAAAAAAATTATGGAGTTTTTCAGAAACAAAGAATAACACTTATATTAACTATTAAACAAAAAAATTTTAAAAAATTCTGATGTTCTGAATTTTTTTCCATGGTACTGATGTAGTACAATACACATTATAACTAGGGATTGAAATTTGTAATTGGTTAACCGGTTACTCGGTCGGAACGATGGTAATCGGTTAGAAAATCTGTAATCGGTTAGTCGGAAAAAATTAATGTATGCGTAAATTTGAACACAATATTCTGAAAATTCAATCAAAATATCTAAAATGTTAGCATTTTCATCCATATTAACAAGGTAGATACTTAAGGCTCTCCGATTTGACAGTGCGGGGGTAATTGGTCAGTTGTTAATTGCTGTTTAAACACCATGTCATTACCCAGTCTGACTTGTGTGTCTTTAATGATTTTAATTCAATGATCGTTGAGTACGGTGAACTGAATTTAATGTGTACCTAACCTCTACTATCCTTTATAGTTACCTATTAAACAAGCGAAAGTACATACTTAGTTTTGATTACGGTGACGACTTCTGATTTTTTTTTTCCACAAATGTTTATGATACTTTAGACATATTTCATGAGTATCTATTTTTTTCTTTACTTTCTTTTTTTTTTTTTTAATTTTTATTTATTTATTAATTAATTAATTATTTTTTTGCCTATTAAAATTGAAATAAAATATAGTGTTCTGATCAAATATAAGCATAATATTATAGTACCACATCTGTATAGTCTTGTTTATTAGAGTAAAGCAGTGCTTATAATGGAGGATATGTCGAAATTTTTTGATACGATTAACCGACTATTCGGTCGGAACGTCTTGCGGTTAACCGATTGGCAATTCTCTATTCGATTGCCATCCCTAATTATAACCTACAACATATCTTTTGACAAGTTGAACCAAAAAATGACCCTTACATTTATTTTGCTTCACAGTTCCAGTGGTATGCAAGACTTGCTCAGAAAATGCCACCTGTATAACTGATTCTCAGAGCTGGTGGATATGTGTGATGTAAGTAATAAAAAAAGTAAAATATTGCCTTTCTTGGATCATGAATACTTCAATTTAGATTTAACAAAACTAAGCATTGATCTTTTGTTTCTGTGGTTCTTTGGCTTAATATTCAAAACAAAGCAAACTGTAACATCATTATTGACTCTCCTCATTCATTTCATTGTAGTGGAAGTACGACTGTAATTTCCCCAACAACAACTGTGTCCACAACAACCAAAACATCAACAGGTATCAGAATATTGTGAATTCTAAACTGTTACAAGTTTTAATCTTTACACTTGCATAGTACATTGTACAGTGTTCTTAACTGGAAAATAACAAAGAATTTCTTATTCACAGTTGCTGCAGTTTCAAGCACTCTCAGAATAATCACAGAGGACAAACAGATACTCGTGGGGGTAGGGGTAGCAGTACCCCTGGGGGTCCTTTTTAGTACCTTAATTATTGTTCTTGGTGTACTCCTCTGCAGGAAGTGGCATCACTGGAAAATACAAAGGTGGGGGATTTCTCTTTCTTGTAACCAGAAACTCCAGTTCATAATCTGAATAAATGAGAAGAGGACTATCACAGCTATTAATAATGCATGCACATTTAATGTGTACTTGATGGTTAACAACAGACTTTGCTATGACTATCATGATTACAAGAGATGTTTATATTTTAAAATTCATTATGATTGTACCTGACATGCAGCATTGTTTTATAGGGAAAGAATTCAGAACTACACTATTAGCCCACAGTATAGGAATCCTGCAAACAGAGATAGGGTAAGTCAATGTGGGAAAAAAGTGCAGAGATTCTCTAAAAAATAGAAAATACTTCTTTTCAACTTAAAATGTATTTCACCATATAAGTAAGCATGCTGGAACATTTCTAACATTTAATTAGCAATTTAAAAATCATTTTCTAAAGCTATTGCTATATAGAATTACATGTATGTCTCCCTAACAGTAGGAGACCTGATGATTTTGGCATGGTTGTCTGTCTGTCTTAGCTGCATGTAAGAAAATCATGTCAGGGCTTTGATTGAAATGAATTTGCAACTTGAGTATGTTGACATCCATAACATAATGGTGAGATGTGGTCTTAATTCAAGGTCATATATCAAAGTTCAAGGTCAAGGACAATGACATGGTGAGACGGTGACTAGTTGCCTCCAATTTTGCAACTAATGTTGTTGCTGTTGACCCACAGGTAAGTTTTGATCTTAACTCAGGTCATGTCTTAGTTCAAGGTCTATGGAGAATGAGACATTGAAGTTGTGTCTTAACCTTAACTTTGGAACCCTTACTTGAAATGAATTTAACTTGAGTATGTTGTTACTGATGAACAAGAGGTGTTACAAGATGCATCTTATCTGGAATTCTGGATTAAAATGCATTAAATACGAAATAACAATGATGGGATTTTAAAAAGATGCACCTTGTAAATGTCTAAAATTCCACGACCTTGTAGAGGTGTCCCCTTCAGGGCTTTACTCTACACCTTTGAAGAAGGGGGATGTTTGGAGGTCCAAAATCCCATGCCCTCTTTTCAGATACTCACATTGAATAATCCCTCACATTGTGTTTGTGCTGATGATCAGAAAGTGTATTATGAACTTGACTCAAGGTCATTTGTCAAAGGTCAACTTCATTGGACAGTGATGTTGAAGTATTATGCAATTCTTGTAAAATCAAGAACATTCAAAAATATATTCAGCCCCTCATGTTATGTTTACTTTTGCACCACATACATGTATGTTTTTATTTTGATCAGTGATCATATAATTGCAATGATGGCTTAGGGCATAACTTGGGGGGGGGGGGGGGTGTCATCCATCCCCCAACCACCAAAATAAAGTCATTTACAAATAATTAGATATTTTGTATTTCTGCAAGTGGCCTTTCAACAACTTATTTTAAATATTTTGATTTTCTGCAGGTGGCCTTTCAACAACCTATAGGACCCATTAGACCACCTCATGCACAGGTAAATATCATATTTTCCCCTATGATATTGGTTGCACTTGTACAATGACCTTAAATGTTTCATTGTTGTCAAAAAATGTAAATTTTGCAAGTATGTCTGCATTCAATTGAGATCATCACACAGTACTTTTTAATATTATCCAACTTGGTACAAATTTAAGATGGCTTCACAATCATTCAGAAAAAATTTTGGTGATGTCTACTGAACAAGTTTTTCTTAATCTGTGAAGTATCTGTTCAATTTTTAGGTGGATTTCAGTTCATGAAAATAAAACAAAATTGGACCACCGTGTACAAATGTGCATGAAGCAAGACTGATTGTCTTTGCCTTACTTTAACACTGACCTTGAATACTGAACTTAATAAAACAGAATGACTTTCATTCATATTTAGTATTCAAACTAAGTACATTCATCCATTGATGATAAAATTCTAGAGAGGAGACTGGCCCAGGCATACATTTAGATACTATTTGAAGAATGTTTATGTTTTAAACTAATTTCAGTCCAATGTTTCTAATAGATAAGACCTACTCTACGCAATGGTATACCACCCAGCTACCCACATATCTATCCTGTCTTGCACCACCTACAAGGTACAAAATTTCCATACAAGTAGAGGCTAGCAATTTATATCGCTGTCACATTAAAATTAGCATTAATTACATATCATTTATTCCAAATTAAAGTAACTCACAGCGAGACATTTTTGTGATAGATGTTTCTGAAGAAAAAATGTTGACTTTCCTAACATTACCGGTACATTTCACAGAACATACCAACAGCATTAACTGCTTTGTAGACATGATAATATATGATTAGACTTTTAAATTTAAGTCAGAGTTCAGTTGAAAATATATATATCCCCAAAGAGCATGTGAATTAATTGAATAATTATAATTTTTTTTTAAAATAGTGATTGTAGAAAAATGATCTTTATGAAATGTTTAGAAGTGATTTCTCTCAAATTTTGACTTGGAAAAGGCTGCTTGAGTGTTTGTTCAATTGTCTTACTGAAAAGTGCTATTGATTGCAGACAAACATTAAGTCTTGATCAGAAATTTGTTTATAAGTGCATGACAGTTTTATTGTAATGGAGAGACAGAAGAGTATTGGGCCAAAATAAAAAATACCTTTGTTTCCCCTAACGCGACAGACCCAATTAAATCCTGCCGACTGAAAAGTTTTTTTTAAGAAGATTATTCAAATATTTTTTTCAATTTTTATCAACTTTTATGAAATACAATTTCATCAAAACCCGTTCTTATTAGAAATTCAGAATGTATTTTCAAAGCTGCTGTCAGAAAAAAAAAAATATTTACCTACCTACCTACCCAACTTCAATTTCTAGGGTCGGGTTAGGGGAAACAAGGATATTTTTAATGATGGCCTTGAGTAATATTCATGTCTGTTTATTTCAGACAATCGTCGATCTGGACGCACATTAAGAAATAAGGACAATGTAAGTTTTCTTTCTTTCTTTTTTTTGTTTTGAAAAAATGACTGACATAATTGATCAATTGTATGAAGTTGAGGTATAAAAAAAAAAAATCACTACAAACATTTTTTTTCTTGTAGTTTGCATTACAACGTCCTTTGGTTGATCAGAGACCCAGTCAAATATACAACTGATTACTCCCAGGTTTGTATTACAAACTTTTTTGCAGTCGACCAGAGCCTTCAAACACATTTTAGAGACGGAACATTTTTAGCACTACTGGTCAGTCAGACCAGAGGAGCCTGTCAGTCCGTCTGTCGACTATAAACAAATTTTCAAAACGCTACACCTCCTACAGTTTTGGTCTGATTACAATATAACTTGGCCTACAAGTAGTCTACACTAAGATACGTAATTCTGTGCATCGGTTTTTTTGATTTCAGTGAACGATGTTGCCATGGTTACTAAAAATAGAAATTTAAGTGTAATTCTTTCAAAAGACTACTAATTCTACAGTTTTGGTCTGATTTCAATATAACTTGGCACACAAGTAGGCTACACCACTGTACACCAAGATACTTAATTCTTTGCATTGGTTTTTGATTTTGATGAACAGTGTTGCCATGGTTACTATTAAAAAATATAAATTTCAGTGAAATCTTTTAAAATGATACTCTTCCTACAGTTTTGGTCTGATTTCAACATAACTTGGCACACAAGTAGGCTATACTGAGATACATATTTCTGTGTATCGGCTTTTGATTTTCATGAAGGGTCTTGCCATGGTTACTAAAAATAGATTGCAATAAATCTTGCCACAAAGAGACTAAACCAATTATTTTATTTATTGCTGTTGCATATTTTCTAGTGCAAGTTCTACTTTTCTCTTCCTTTGTACAAACTAGTAGAGCTACAATCTCATCAGAGACTTCTGGTTATCAACAAATGTCAAGTAAAATTTGAGCATTTTATAGGGAAAAGATGATACGAGTAATTAAAGCTTATGTGTGTTTAACATCACATTCTTTATTCAAGTTTTAATATTATTGATTGAATTATCCTGTTTTTTTTTTTTTTTACAGGACTTGGAAAAAGGGAAATGGTGAATGGTGTACATTTCGAAATCAGTTCTTCAAGTTTTGAATGTGCTCCTCATTTGTGTCCAGGAATCAAGCATGAATCAAATTAATCATGATTTATCATCTGTCATCATATTTCTGTACAACTGTACCATTCATACTCATCAGAGTGTATAATTATAGTTTAGCATAAATTGTAATATTATGTACATACATGTTGTTTGCATTTTTATGTTGTTTATTTAATGTCTCAAATTGCTCATGTTGATTTAAGATGTACTTTTGGGTCATTTACATAAGATATATTTTTGATATTGTTTACACCTTTAGATTTTTACAAGGTGATATTAATTGTTGTATTTTTTGAATAATTATATATTTTTAATTTACATTGATTTGTTAATAATTATATATGGAGTTTAAGTATACAATTATTATCAGTTGATTTGTTAACCTGTACTGTTTTTTGTTGATAATTCTCAATAAAAATTCCATGAAAATTTTTTGTCTTTGATTTTTTTGAAAAATAAATTATTTTGACTTAATCCTTCCTTGAATGTGTATGTCGATCAGTAAAAGAAAATATTCATTATTAAATTTAATTTGCTTCTCAAAACCCAAGTTAATATGGTGATTTCTGATATTTCCAAAAATTTAAAACTCTTAGTTACTAAAATGACTCAAATGAAAATAATATAAGCTGAAAACTGGAAATTTATTCAAATTTTCAGTATACAGAAATGATCATTGATGTCATACATAGTCAAGTATGGTATTTCTGCTGCAGGCTTTCCTAGTGCTGTAACAGATAAACATTACAAGATTATACTTAAAAAACAAACAAGAGGCCCATGGGCCACATCGCTCACCTGAGCTCATTGGCTAGGAAGAAGTAGAAATCAGTTCAGTATTGAACAAAGGAGGGGGGTGGGACAAACTTTAATTTACACTACCTCAGGATGCTTCCATATCAATATTACTAATCATGGCTTTGCTGTTCTTAAACAGAAGAATTTTAAAGATTTTCCTATGGTTTCCACTGTCATGGTAGCTCATTCTGCAGAGCTCTCGCTCCATGATTGGAAGGTTGTGGGTTGGAGCCCCGGCTGTAACTGACCTAAGTTGATAAAAAATAGGTAGCAACTGTTCCTTCGCCAAGCGCTTGAAACTTTGAAGTGAAAGTTGCGGGTCCTTCAGATGAGACCTTAATAACCGAGGCCCCATGTCAGGTGTAGGCACGATAAAGATCCCTCACTGCTCAATGGCCCTGAGTGCCGAGTGAAGGTCTAAATTTCATCTGTATATGGTGAGGTCTCTATATGAGTGAAAAATTCTGGAACGGGACATAAAACAACATACAATCAATCAATCCTGTGTTTTCCTACTTAAAACTCTAATCTCTCATTGTGGCCCCACCCTACCCACCCTAAACTTGAACAAATTTGAATCTACACTACCTGAGGATGCTTCTGTCGTTGTTGTTGTTGTCATAAACTTCTCACATTTTCATCTTCTTCTCAAGAACCACTAGGCCAATTTCAACCAAACTTGCTACAAAGTATCTTTGCATAAAGGGGATTCAAGTTTGTTCAAATGAAGGGCCACTCCTTCCAAGGGGAGATAATCATGAATTTGCGAAAAATTAATGGCATCATTTCAAAATCTTCTTCTCAAGAACCACTGTGCTTGAAAATATGAAACTTATATGGAAGCATCCTCAGGTAATGTAGATTCAAGTTTGTTCAAATCATGACCCCCGGGTGTAGGGTGGGGCCACAATGGGCGATCAAAGTTTTACATAGGAATATATAGGAAAAATCTTTAAAAATCTTCTCAAGAACAGCAAAGCCATTAGTCATATTTATATGGGAGCATCCTCAGGTAGTGTAGATTCAAATTTGCTCAAATCATGACCCCCGGGGGTAGGGTGGGGCCACAATGGGCAATCAAAGTTTTACATGGGAATATATAGGAAAACTCTTTAAAAATCTTCTCAAGAACAACAAAGCCATGATTGGTCATATTTATATGGAAGCATCCTCAGGAAGTGTAGATTCAAATTTGTTCAAATCATGACCCCCCAGGGAAGGGTAGAGCCACAATGGGCAATCAAAGTTTTACATAGGAATATATAGGAAAAATCTTTAAAAATCTTCTTAAGAACAGCAAAGCCATGATTGGTCATATTTATATCAAATTTGTTCAAATACCCCCTGGGTAAGGGTGGGGCCACAATGGGCGATCAAAGTTTAACATAGGGATATATACGAAAACTCTTTAAAATTCTTCTTCTCAAGAACAACAAAGCCATGATTGGTCATATTTATATGGAAGCATCCTCAGGTAATGTAGATTCAAGTTTGTTCAAATCATGACCCCTGGGAATAGGGTGAGGCCACAATGGGCGATCAAAGTTTTACATAGGAATATATAGGAAAACTCTTTAAAAATCTTCTTCTCAAGAACAGCAAAGCCATGATTGGTTATATTTATATGGAAGCATCCTCAAGTAGTGTAGGTTCAAGTTTGTTCCAATCATGACCCCGGGGGGGGGGGGGGGGGGGGGGGGGTAGGATGGGGCACAATGGGCGATCAAAGTTTTAAACAAGAATACATTGGAAAAATCTGTAAAAATCTTCTTCTCAAGAAGAGCAAAGCCACGATTGGTCATATTTATATGGAAGCATCCTCAGGTAGTGAAGATTCAAGTTTGTTCAAATCATGACCCCCAAGGGGTAGGATGGGGCAACAATGGGCGATCAAAGTTTTACATAGGAATACATAGGAAAAAGCCTTTTAAAATCTTCTCAAGAACAGCAAAGCCATAATTAGTCATATTTAAATGGAAGCATCCTCGGGTAATGTAGATTCAAATTTTGTTCAAATCATGACCGTCCAGGAGAATAGAGGGGCCATAACAGGGGATCATAGTTATACAAAGGAATACACATGATATATCAATAAAAATTGTCTTCTTAAGAAAAGCATAGCCATTATTTGTCATATTAATTCAAAAGCATCCTTTTGAAGTATAGATTCAAGTTCAAATCAACACCCCCCTCAAACCACTTTTATATCAAAACTTTTCAAGACTCTACTGATTTCTGCTTTTTCCTAGCCAGTGCTCAGGTGAGCGATGTGGCCCTTGGGCCTCTTGTTTAATTAAATATAGAGGGAGATAACCCTTACCAAAATTCAAGACACATCCCACCCTTACATGCTAATAGTAATAAATGGGAATTATGTCTAAATATACTGAGTATTTAAAAACACCTATACATCTGTTATGTATTCAATTTCATTGAATCTGTTGCTATTATGGATGGAAAATCTTAACTTCTTTATTGCTGATTCAGCATCCAACTTCTCCTCCTAGCTTCTGAATGCCTGACTTTCCCAAAGCTTTGCCTTATATACCCTTTAGTTTGGCTAGTCCATTCCAAGGGTTGTGAGGTCCTTCTATAATATCTGAGGTCTTCAATGCATTTTACTCAAATGCCCCTTAACCATTAGGCCTACACCTATGTAAAGCTTCAACCCCCTGTTTTAGCCCTGCCCTATCCCCAGGGGTCATGATTGGAACAAACTTGAATCTACACTACCTGAGGATACTTCTTTTATAATATAACTAATCATGGCTTTGCTGTTCTAGCTATAGAGAAGATTTTTAAAGACATTTCCTATATATTCCTATGTAAACTTCGACCCCCTCTTGCGGCCCTGCCCTACCTCCGGGGGTCATGATATGAACAAACTTGAATCTACAGCATGTATTGAAGCTTTCACATAACATGCATAAGTTTCATCTTTCCTTGCCAAGTGGTTCTTGAGAAGATTTCTAAAAGATGCCACCAAATTTTCACGAATTCTTAATTATCTCCCCTTGAAAGAGGGCGTGGCACTTCCTGTGAACAAATTTTAATCCCCTTCACCCAAGGATGCTTTGTGGCAAGTTTGTTTGAAATTGACCCAGTGGTTCTTGAGAAGAATTAGTCAAAAATGCGAAAAGTTTACAGACTACAGACGGACGCCGGACAATCTTTGATCAGAAAAGCTCACGTGAGCCTTCGGCTCAGGTGAGCTAAAAATCTTTGAGTGAAATATGTCACCTTTATATAAAGAAGTTGTAGACGACAAAAATTTTATACTTTTTCTGCCAGTGACCCTAAACTTGCCAGGTCAAGGTCATGACACACCCTCAGTAATAAACAATCTGAAATAAGAATGATTCTCTATTACAAAGTTATAGCCTGGACACTATTGCACGGACAGACAAGGTAATTCCCATTTACCTTTTTGTTTGGGGGTATACTATCAAGGTTCATAATGATATGTATCAGCTTGCTTTGGATGCTGGATTTGACCTACATTTTCTGGATGAGAGACAATTAAGGTTCAAGTTTTTTGAACAATCCATCCCCAAGTAACCATAAGCCACACCTTCACCAAACTTGCACTGATGATGCATCTAGGGATGACAAATTCAAGCAAACAAAACAAGACTAACAAGAAAGGTTTAGAAACGGATTTCATTGGAGGCTGTAAATTCATTTAGAGATTAATGAATTGTGATATAATGGTTCATGCCTATTAAATTTGTATTATGTTATACAATTATTGCTGTTTTTCAGTCAATACGAAGATTTAGCCACCTTCGAAGTACAAAATTCACCTCACCCTTCGCACTTGGTGGATATTGTACTCCTCAGGTGGCTAAATCATGGTATTGACTGAAAAAACAGCAATAATGATTCAATGATTAAATGATATATTATATATCAATTAAACTCATTAAGCAGTTCATGCCATCTAACTTCTTCACATTTACTGAAATCCTACGCAAATGCAACGAGAGAAGCAGGGTCAAATAAACATTATCAGTTGTACTAATTTGGAATTGTTTAAATCTACTTTAGTTGCTATTAAAAAAAAAAAGAAATAATGTCAGGCTCTTTTATAGGATCAATTTTGAAAGGGGGGAGGGGGACTGACAATTGAAAAAAATCTTTGATTAGCCCCCACAAAAAGAGAATTCTCGTAAATTAAAATATTGTTAGGGGTTAGGGCTGGCGAATTAAGGTCCATTAGTGAGGGACCATGCAGCCTTTCAATCCACTACCCCCACCCAAAATTATATATTCCCTAATGTTATGTTCACCTGAGTGGAAGTCGGTAGCAAGTGAAATATTTGTATGAATTTGGAATTTCCTGATCTATTTTTAGACCAATGTAGAAAAAATACATCCTTATGTTCACCTGGAAGGTCACATGCAGGTGAATATACTAGTATTTTTTCTACATTGTTGGATCTTAGCCAATCAGAGAGATAGGAATTATTCAATCATACAATAAAATTTATTATTGCTATTGAACATTTACTACTGCCATCTACATTGATCCTTTCACTTTAATTAACATTCAAGTCTTTTTTCTGTCTTTTGACATGAAGCATTTTTCTGGCAGCAATGTTAACACTCGGTATTGTCCTTTTTTTAAAACAATAAGTCAATAGCTTTCTTCTCTTATGCACAAAGCACTTCACATGGATAAATTGTTCTCTTCAAAAAACTGTCCTCATTTCATTGCATCTAACGTTGATCTTTGACTTTAAAAATCAATAGAATCCATCCTTTAGCCACCTAATGATGCTTATGGAAACATGATTTTTGAAAGGACAATCAATGGTTTTCTTTATATTCTGACCACAGTCAGCATATGGATAGCTATAGAATTCAATTGAGGCCACATTGACATTCTTTTAGCCCCCCCCCCCCCCCCCCCCCCCCCCCCCCCCCCCCCCGTCGCCTGCGTGGTGCAGTGGTTAGAGCATCTGCTCTAGAGTCGTGGAGTAAGGAGTTGATCCTTACATCACGGGTTCAAATCCACTGCAGTACGTGGAGACCGGTCCTTTGGAGAGATCGACCGTATAAACCGAGGTCTGTGTCGCAGTTGGTGTTGGCACGAAAAAGATCCCTCACTGCTCAATGGCCCCGAGTGCCGAGTATAGGTATAAATTTGCAGCCTTCCACCGGCAAGTGGTGGCGTCTCCATATGAGTGAAAAAATTCTCGAGAGGGACATTAAACAACAAACAAGCAAGCAAGCCCCCCCCCCCCCCCCCATTAGATGACAAGATTTGCAGTTCAAAAGTGCATCAACTGGCATTTAGGTTTAACACTGCAATTTTATGATTTGGACACATTTGACAACATTTAGCTCTAGAATTTCAAAATGAGGTCACCATGACCTACTTTGGAATCATGACACCTCTCTTTCAAGATTGATCTAGGCATCATTGACAAGCATAGCCATAAATTTTAAAATGAAGTTTTATAATAACTTTTACAGAGAAATATAAACAATTCATATAATTATATAAAGTCATAATAGTTGTAGACATAACTCTGTATATAATTACATTATAAATGATAATAATAAATGTGGAGCAAAAAAAAAATGTCAAAAATACAATTTGTTTGTAAAAAAATTATAATATCTCTGTAAACTTTTCCAAAAATAATCTAACAAATAATATTCAAAAGATAAATGTATTTTTAACTCAACAATGAACTTAATCATTGAATCAGCAATATATAAATATATATACATATACATGCCCTTCATCTTGTAAAAAAAAGAAAGAAAGAAAATACCTTAATTATCACTATTAACTGTTGGGGAAAAAATATAAGAAAGACAAAAATATCCAAGTCACACTATGATTGTAAACTAAAGATCAAAGAACCTGTCCGTAACTTGGAAATTCGGAAACATAAAGCCTATAGCAGGGTATCATTAAAACACCAATCACCCTTCCTCCATTTACAGGGCCTGTAAAAAAAAAAGAAGAGTTTTAAGGTACATGCACTGAAATTCAACCAGAACTAAAGATTGAATGAGTTAGTTAGTGAAACTGCACCTGTATTTCATAGTGTATTTGTTTTATTGGATATGCTAAAATCATTCTTGAAATGTCTTGCCTTTGAAGACTATCATAGGGTTCTATATAATTATATATTACAAAATGTATACAGTATTACATAACAGCAAACCTAGGAATTGTATATATGACTGGGTCTCTGATCCACCAAAGGACGTTGTAATGCAAACTGTAAAAAGAAAATATAAAAGAGATGTTGAGTTTTCTTTCTTATAACACTTGATACATATTTCAATTAATGCACAATATTTACATTTGCAAATGTTTTCTTTTATATAACACTACTAAAAGCAACAGGTATCTATATCCGTATAAACACAGGTTCCTCGCGTCATAAACGTTCGACGTAATTTCTCAGTGACGTCATAAAGGGTCAAACACGTGCTGTTGGGTTTGAAAAATAGAACGTTTCACGCGTTAAAGATTATAATCAGGCAAATATAAAATATGAATAAGTCACAAATGTAAATATAAGTAATAACGTATCATTTTAAAACATCTATCGGGCTATAAATACGGGTTGGTACGAGATCAAATTTACCATAAAGCCCTTTGGGCTTTATGGAATTTGATCTCGTGACCAACCTGTATTTATAGCCCGATAGATGTTTTAAAATGATACCTTATTTCTTAATAAATAGCAGACTTTGATCAATAACATCTTACACTGTCCTTTCGTCTTGATGTTCGACCTGATCTACGATCATCTGAAAAGAAAAGTATTAGAAAGAGGTCAAATTTTCTGCTTTTTCTTGAGCACATGCATATATTTGCCATTTTTTCCCCCAAATATGCTTTCTGAATAGAGCAATTGATACATGTTTCCCTGACATGTTATTTTCCAGTTACAAATGGTTGAAATCGGAGAGAGATCGATCTTTTGAAAATATCACAAAGTGTAATTGTAAAGAGAATAGTAACATAATGGTAATTCATTGTTCACTTTACTGACATTCATGATCTCGAGTTATTTCATAACTACCCTGGAGGTATTGTCAATACCGAGTTTTAGTAGGATACTACAAATTATATTCAATAAAGTGTACTACTGGGGGTAAATAATACACCCATCTGGACCTACATAATGCACATATATTCATGGTCATAAGCCATGACCATCATTTATAACTACACATGAATAAAATTTTGGGTTATCTGACACTTCCCCCCAGAGGTTGAAATTTTTCTGGAAAACCCACTAGCCCAGGGGCTACTGATCAGTTAAAATTTACTAGCCCAAATCTCAAAGTAACTAGCCAAACAATTTTCATGCAAATTAATGAAAACATAACAAATTAAAGTGTGAAATGCTTTAATAATTGGTAACAGAAACAAATTAAATTAGTTCTCAGTCTAAAGAAACCAGTCTACATAGCAAAGCTATGATAAACTAACGATCCAGAATTTTTTTCTGTTCTGCTAGTCCAACAGACTATCATTATGTTCCCCAAACGAAGTTTGGGAACATATTGTTTTTACTCTGTTTCTTCTTCTTCTTATTATTATTATTCTTTTTTTCTACTTTCTTCTCCGGTACTTTTTTGTCCGGGAGTGTTCTCATAGAACCACTCATCCGATTGACATGAAACCTTTTTAGGGTTAATAGGCATGTTGTGTAGGTGTTCGGAACGAAGGTCATTTTGCGCGCACATGCATGCAGGTGCGCGCGCGTGCAATGAGTGAAATGACTGATCTACTTGATGAAGCCGTAACTTTTATATTTCTTGATGAATTGCTTTGAAACTCAAAATATAAAGATATATTAGTAGTCTAGACAAGATAACACGGTCAAATTAGCGTGAACTCACGCGCATGCACGTGCGCTCTTCTCTGATTGGCTGAAACAAAAATCTCAATAATTTCCTTGTTTTTTGACAAAATACTTTGAAATTTAGAATATAAGTATATATTATAAGGTTCTACAACATGTTATATAGGAAATTTCTTGAAAACACGCGCATGCATGTGTGCTGCAATCTGATTGGTTGAAACTTTGAATGTCCATAACTCCCTTGGTTTTCAACAAAACAGGATGAAATTTACGACATGGATAGGCACATAGAGCTCCTACATTATGATACTATCAAAATTGAATGCAAGGCCATGCATGCGCGTATGCTGAATTCTGATTGGCTAATACTTAAAGGGTTACATCTCTCTTATTTTTCAACGAAATTCTTTAATATTTAACACAAATGTATGTATTATGACACACTATAAGAAAATTATTGTGAAAAATGTAGAAAACATGTGCAAGCACATGGGCTGAAATTTGATTTCATTTGGCTATATCGGAGTAGTTTTCCAATGAAATACCCTTAAAAATAAAGTGTCCATCTATATAACAAAAGTATTGTCTAATTTATTGAAGCTTGTAGGGAATGGGGCATCATAAGGGATTGGGGAGCCGTTTGGGGAACATCTGTAACGGTTCCCGTTACAATTAGCACTAGTTACATTTAAATTAGGTAGCCCGAGTCTTAAAATGACTAGTCCCAGGCATCGGGCTACCGTACATTTCAACTCCTGCCCCACCCCCCATCTCCCCCAGATAAATCAACTGGACAAGTTGAGTAGTCCTCGATCAGAGTGTTAAGATATAACGCAAACTTGATTTGAATAACACAGTCATAACGGACTATAATCGGTAATGACCATTGTCTGCCCTTGATGGAGAAATCTCAATTATGTTCTAAAGCAGGGGGATATCCGCAAACTTGAAAGCCTGATATATTTTCATCAGTCATAATGCCATATGTTATATATGACGTCAAAAAGATGATGTAAATTCATATAAATGTTGATGATTTTGAGAGAAAAAAGTGTATTTTACATCAATATTTTGATTAAAAATCATTGAGCGCAAGTCTGCACCAGTTCGATCTTTTCATATAATGTGTAGAATTAAAATACATATAAAACATGTGAATATTCTTCTGAGGCAAGCTCGCACACAGCAATTTCTACACTCAAAATTAAACAAATTTTGTCCTCTTTCTTGAAACTACCAGAAAATCCTAAGTTTGTGACATCACAGAAACAAGAATTGCCAATTATCTACTTCCAAACTTTAATAATTTTTGTCAATTAAGATTTTTCATACAATACATACAATTGTGTACATTTCTCGAGATTTTCAAAATTTGGCTTTTATGGGGGCACAAATATGCTTTTAGTGTATATAGTTCTCAAGACTAAATTAAGGCCATGGTGACCTACTTTTGGGTCAGGATACACCTTCCCCTAAGATGAATCAACCAAGGTTGATGGTCCTAGGCCTCTCAGTGCACAAGATATGAACAAAACAGGGAAAAGCTGATAGACAGATTTAGACATTGTGATGTATTTATAAATCAAGAGACTTTAAGTTTTAGATAAATGTTTTAACATTTTGTACCTTGTAAGTGGTCCAAGACTGGATATATACGTGGATAGCTGGGTGGTATGCCATTGCGTAGGGTGGGTCTTATCTGTGAAACAAACAATATATCAGTTCACATAGTCACCAATCTTCTTGTCATCTGGAAGGCTTTATCACTGGGTTATCAGTGGTCATACATGCCAAATATGGTCTATTTTTGAAATTGTTCAATAGTTATGTTTGATCCAGTTTGAAAATATTTGCCATGTTATCATAAATTTGCTGTGTAATATTATATATGGTGATTAGAGATCAATAACATCTCATGAAAAAGAAGATAGGTAATCACAGATTACAGAGCTCACCTCAACAAATGTTGTCTTTAAGTAAGGCAAAGTCCCAAACTAATAATCTAGTAGTGTGCATCCCTAGATGTAACATTTATGCAATTTTGGTTTGATAGGTCTTGCAGTTACTTGGGAATGGACTTACCTAACAAGAGGCCCACGGGCCACAACGCTCACCAAAGTAACTTTGGCTCTGCTGTTCTTCACCAGACTTTCCCCAATGTAATACGTACTGTGGCCCCACCCTACCCACAGGGGTCATGATTTTAACAATTTGTAATCTTCACTACTCCAGGATGCTTCAACATAAATTTCAGCATATCTGGCCCAGTGGTTTTTGAAAAGGAGATCTTTAAGGATTTTTCGTATAAATTTCAATGTAAAAATTTGATTCCCTATTGTGGCCCCGCCCTACCCCTGGGGATCATGATTTTAACAATTTGGAATCTACACAACCATAGGATGCTTCCACATAAGTTACAGCTATTCTGGTCCAGTGGTTCTTGAGAAGATTTTTAAAGATTTTTTTTCTATATATTTCAATGTAAAACTTGGATTCCCTATTGTGGCTCCGTCCTACCCCGGGGGGTTGTGATTTTAACAATTTTGAATTTACACTACCTACCCCAGGATGCTTCCATATAAGTTTCAGCTTTTCTGGCCCAGTAGTTCTTGAGAAGAAGATTTTTAAAGATTTTTTCTATATATTTCAATGTAAAACATCAATTCCCTATTGTGGTCCTGCCCTACTCCCAGGGGTGTGATTTTAACAAATTTGAATCTACACTACCCCAGGATGCTTCCATATAAGTTTCAGCTTTTCTGGCCAAGTGGTTCTTGAGAAGAAGAAAATATTTTTTCTGTATGTTTCAAAGTAAAAAATGGATTCCCTATTGTGGCCCCGCCCTACCCCCGGGGGTGATGATTTGAACAATTTAGAATCTACACTACCAAAGGATGCTTCCACATAAGTTTCAGCTTTTCTGGCTCAGTGGTTCTTGAGAAGAAGTTGAAAATGTGAAAAGTTTACAGATGGACGGACAGACGAACGGATGACAGACAACAGGTGATCAGAAAAACTCACTTGAGTTTTCAGCTCAGGTGAGCTAAAAACTTTAAACTAGTCACTCATCCAGAAAATTTAAGTCATATCCAGCATCTGAAGCAAGTTTGAGAGAGTTCCCATGATGCATCATCCATGCAAGTTTAGTTCAGATAGCCCTATAGTTTACTTTAACCTGGTCATTCATCTAGAAAATATAGGTCAGACACCGCATCCGAAGCAAGCCTGGTAGTGTGCATATTTAGATGCATCATCCATGCACGTCTGGTCAACATATGGCTTAAACTTGCTTGGAAATGAGACCTGCTCTAAAAACTTTAACCTGGTCACTCATCCCAAAAATGTAGGTCAGATCCAGCATCCGAAGCAAGTCCAGTACTGTGCATCCTCAGATGTATCATCCATGCAAGTTTGGTCAATATAGGGCTTATAGTTACTCGGAAATGAGACCTGCTCCAAAAACTTCAACCTGCTCCCAAAACATTATCCTGGTCATTCTTCAGCTGAAATTGCAGCATCTGAAACCTTGACTGGTACAATGAAACATACTACAAGCATCCTCCATGCATCTCTGATTAATACAGGGCATAGGAGTACTTGAAAAGAAATCTGCTCCAAAAACTTTAACCTGGGATGCCAATGCTGAGGGTATTACATATGCTTCCCCAACTTCCTTGAGGTGAGCTAAAAATGAGTCAAAAGAATCAATACCTTCATAAATGAATTTAATCAGTTTTTATTTTTCAAATTTTAAAACAATTTTGGTGTGCTGACCTCAGACAACTGTTCTGTTGTCAAAAACTGTGAAACCTAATTAATTTGAAACAAGCGAGTCAATTACTCGAGATGTTTAGTTACACAAAAGCATGCTGTTTAGTAGCCTGAATACAACTCTTGCAGCAGTCCTGCTAGTTGGGTACATGTACATGAGCAAAGTTATATGATATACTTAAGATGCCAAAGTTTCAAGTTGTGCATTAGAAATAAAAATTAATGGACAAACTTCTGTGCTTATACAGGAATGATTCTTCATTAAAGTGCTGGTAAAAGATTGAAAATGTCTCAAATAACAGAAACACATGAAGCAGGTCTAAGTCCAGGCTGTTCCAAAAATTAATACACATTAATGTGAGTTAATGTTATCATAACGAAATTTCTAATGACAAAAAAAAATCATAAAATTGTGTTTAATATTTTACAGTATTTTGACATGTGCCAAGAAAATACTCACTTGGGCAGAAGGTTGTCTAATGTGTCCTATAGGTTGCCGAAAGACTACCTGAAAAATATGAAATTCTATACCTACGATTGTGGGGTTTTTTTTGGAAAGTTTTACCTATTGCTGGAAGAGTATCACATGAAGCCATGCATCCAAGATTTTCATAAAATTAAGGTTTTCCAAAACACTAATGTAAATACATGACTACATGACTGATGTGAATTTTCTCAAGAAAATATCTTTTTTAACATACCTCAACCATATATTTTTATGACAAATCACATGGTCAAAAATACACAAAATTATATTAACCATATCACCTTTAATTAATAATGAATAAATTCTAGAATGAAATGTAGATTTCATACAGAATGAAATAATTTTTATTTAGAATTGTCATTTTATTCACAAATTAAGTTTTATCTGATGTTTATACTGTGACACTTACCCTCTCTCTGTTTGTCTGATTTCTCTGTTGTGGGCCTGCAATATAGTTCCGAGTCCTATTCCTGCAAAAATGTACCATAATAATGATCATATACAGGTCCAAACTAAACACAAGATTACATGAGAAAAATTTACATAAAGATCATGCTTCTGAACATGACCCTGGAACAATATTTACATACTAGATATGAGTCAAAATCATGATGACAGCAGACTGAAATTTGAATTATTCCCAGTCAAGAGTTACAAAGTTTATTGCTCAGAAATGTTTTGCAATGATTTCTACATTTCATTGTATTGTAACCTGGATATTTGACCTGTGTCTTCAAATACAGGTGATACATCTCACTATAAATTAAGTCATGGAAATATAGGAAAGAGAGAAAACTTTTGTCACAAATGAATGTACTTCTACATTCAATTGTTCTAAATCATTGAACTTCGTGGCTAATCTGGGTAAAAGCTTGAAATGTTGCTTCAAATAATTTAAACATTTGTTTTTTTATTCAATTTAATTTATAGATCAAGATTATGTACAGAGATCATTATGGTGCAGACTTTATTGATAACATCATGTTAAACATCATAACCACAGTGTCATTGATAAAAAAAAGTTTATGCCCCAAAAATTTTCAACCAAAATTGCAAATGTAATAATTCAAAACTTTGAGGTCAAAGGTCAAATTGGCTTGAAACACATCTTTTGATGATACATGTTAAATATAATGCTGAGTTAAAAGATCTGGCCATAAGGAAATTCCCTGCCCTCAAAATTAACAATCTGAGGTCAAACATCAAGGCAATATGTGGGTCACAAGTGTATGTGAAAAGTTATTTCATGATAATAATATCCATCTGCCAAATTTCTTCTGCCTTTGATATAAATCTTGAAATTTCATTGGTCGAGAAATATATACTGCATAAAACCATATCATGCTGCCTACTGACATGGTATTGTTAATATGGCCCCCACCCACACATGTGACCTACTGACCAGGTATCAAATAAACATCCCCCTTCCAAATGTCCTACCGATTAAATATCAAATTCCATATACATTTTCACTTGACCTCGCAAGGAGCTTAATAACTGACATCACATAAGAATCAGACAACATCACAATGTAAACAATTGTTACAGAAAGGTTTGCTCAGAGAAAATGAATTTTACTGAAAAATCTTCGACAGGATAAATTTGTTAAAAAGACACTTAGAGGGGTAATTAAAAAATATATGGGGTCCTTGAAAAAATGCACAGTATTTGGATCAGTTTATGCCTATCATATATGATCTGTGCAAGGTAGACACTTGAACAATCTTGCAGAATGAAGAAAAAACATTTCAATTATGAACTGGAATTTCTGATATTCTAATTAAGGAGAGGTCACCAACCTTTGTATTTTCCAGTGATGCCACTTCCTGCACAGTAGTACACCAAGAACAATAATTAGGACAAGGAAAAGAACCCCCAGGGGGACTGCTACCCCCACCCCCACAATTATCTGCTTGTCCTCTGTAATCGTTCTGGGGGTGCTAGAAACTGCTGAAACTGTCAATGAGAAATGTCCTGTTCTCTTAGATTATCAATATTTTACATGAATATTTTGTTTCTGTAAAAATTAAACTGTTTTAGAAAACAAAATACTGTGCGTCATTCATACTCTGAATGAAGTACAAATTTAACAAAATTTATATAAATTAATGTATATGTTAAAGGGTTGTTATATAATATATATTATATAAACAAGTTGAATTTGCACATGTTCTAGAAGTAGGTGCTATCAGAAATACTTGGGATACTGTGAGCACCGAGCTCACAAAATGATACCCCCACCCACTCAATTATGAATATAATGTGGAAAGTGCATTTCTTGGCAGCATGTAAATGTGATTCTGTGAAAGTACCATTGATTTTCAATCTGGAGTTTAGAAGGAATTGTGTTAACAAAATAGTTCCCCTTTTATCAAGTATAATGGCAAAGTCAATGTTTTCCTATTGGAAACTTCAAAAATCTGTTCAATCAAAATGTAAAACAGGAGGTGCAGAATATGGCACTATGTAATAAAGATTCTGTGAAAGTGTTTCATTAAATCTTATTCAGTGGTTTATGAGGAGTTGTGGATAAGAGATGGGTAACCAAAATATTATAGAAACTTTAAGAAAGAATGGCAGTGTCCATGATTTGCTATGGGAAACCCTGAACATGTGTCCAATCCAAATGCAAAATAGGAGATGTAAAAAGCCACTACATAAAACATTTTGTGAAAGTTAAATTAAATTGTATTCAGTGGTATTGAAGGCATTGTGAATAAGGGATGGCTACCCCTAAGTGTAACAGATGGACACTCCCATCCCTATATAGCCGCCCCACCCCTCAAATTTCAAGTTGGGGTATAATTAACAAAATACATCCACACAATTAAACCACAGTCTATACATTATCTGTACCTGTTGTTGTTTCAGTTGTTGTAGGAACAGGTGTTGTAGATGGAATTACAGTAGTACTTCTGTAATAAATTAAATGTATAATAGAAACAATGCCATATTTGGGCTTTGATTTTAATTCGCCATATCTAAGAAAACATTAAGGTTTCAAATAATCAAATTAACATAAAAGGTAATCATGATCTAATAAAGTTACTATTTTACATCTACATACAATAAAACTTGCCTGATCCGGACACCACTGGTTCCAAAGAAATTGGCTGGATTAGACAACATTCCGGATTAGACAACACTTTAAACAAATGAATTTACTGAAAAGGACTTCAATTTTACATTGTATTAGGCAAGATTTTGGATTATACAACATCCGGATTAGACAAGTTTTACTGTACTAATATGTGAGGATAATTTCTCCAAATTTACATTGTATGTCTGTTCTATATTTTGAACTTCATTTTAATACGATACGTTCAGCCATTTACTTACATCAAGCAATTCCACCAGCCTGGAGAATGAGTGATACAGGTTACATTTTCTGAACATGTCTTGCATACCACTGGAACTGTATTAAATAAAATAAATTCAAGGTCATTTTTTGCTGGCAACTCAGAGGTGAATTACCTAGCTCAGGTTAGAAATGGAAGTCAACAATACTGTGAAATGTTAAACATACTGGGTAGGGCTATCGAATTTTTTGATTTTTCCTGTAGAATGCTTATGCTGTTTTGAGTTTAAAATTCAGAAAAACTTTCCCCTGAAACTTGACAAATCTAACTACATGTACTACAGTAAAACTTGGTTATGCAAACTTGCTTATAAGGAAATAAGGTTATAAAGAGACTTGAATAAATCCCGTAGGTAACTTTTCACTGTGTTCCTTATATGGATATAAAAAATCTCTGTTATAAGGAAGCAAAATTCCAAGTCTCAGAGACTTCTTTATATCCGAATTTTACTGTACATACAATCATGGCTACACAGTTTGCAAGACTTTTATCTAGAATAGAAAACTGGTTTACTGTAGCCTAGCTTACAATAAAATCTTTCTGTTTCCATCTTTCATTTTACAAGCACTGAAGTAATCTAACCTTCTCGAGTTCCATCAAAGATGTCTGTATTCTTTAACAAAGGTACACAGTTACCAACAAGAGTTATGCACCCTACAGTGTCTATTTTCTCGTTGACTTTACTGGCAATCAGGGCCACAAAATCTGGGTCAGTTAACACTTTCAAGAGGACTGTCACATGTAATTTTGTTCCAGTGGCCAAAGCTCTATAATACAAGAAATATTTATAAATCTGCTGTGCCTTTTAAAGGGTTCAGCTTACAATTGTAATATCCTTAATCAACTGTACCTATACACAAGGAAATTTTTATACTCAACTCCTCATCCTCTGAGTGAGTGACAAACTCAAACATTGCCTATATAATATATAATTTCACAAAGGATGCACACCTCCAAAAATTTCAACAAAATGTCTTAAAATATGAACATACCAAATTATTTGATGATGCGTGCACTAAGAACTAGAATTATAAGGATGAAAATATATTGGCATTAATTTTCAGGTCACTCACAATATTGTTGACAACTGGATTCTGTCTACCACTGTGAAGTTCAGTATTTCATTCAGCTAGAAAAAAAATCATATCTTTGTTAGTTCCATCTTTCTTGTGATCCATGCAACAATTTGCATATCATGTACAAGCTAATGGATATACTTCTTTTTTTATATACAGTTGAACTTCGGCATATCGAACACTGATATCTCGAATACCATGGATATGTCGAAGTGATTTTAAAGTCCCAACCAGTTATTCTTAAAATATTTTACCCTTGAAATCTCGAATCCTTGGATATCTCAAAGTTTTTTCACGGTCCCATCGAGTTCGAGATAACAAGGTTTGACTGTATGTTTACATTTTAAAATTTCTTTGTCCAAGATAAAACTACAATTAGTAAAAATACTTGATTTCTACATGAAGCTACTGGTTTATCGATAGGCTTGGTTAAAAAAATCATGTGTGGGGTGGGACAGAGACAGAAATAAGCGGGGTTTGTAGCACGTGAATTAACAGAATCAAGTGCATGTAAATATATGGAATAACTCAGATTTTTTGGTATCATAAATGCCTTTGGCATTTATGCAAATTATCACACAAGCCAAATATAAGGAATAACTCAGATTTTTTGGTATCATAAATGCCTTTGGCATTTATGCAAATTATCACACAAGCCAATTGCTTGATCACATCATGAAACCAAAACTCCTTAAATATTGTAGGTGTAGCATTAGACTTACTGTTGTGATGACCGAGTTTTCAAACACAGCATATTTTATATCTGTTGTATCTGCCATAAATGCTTCATAGCTCTTAGCTGTTGTTATTTTCAGGGATACTGCATTAGTAGTGCTTACTAAAAAAAAAATTAAATTTGATGATTAAGTTACACACATGTATATATACATGTACTAATGTAAAGAAATTGAATATAAATATTATGTAGGATAAATATTCACTTTCCTATTATGAAAGAATAACTAGGTGTTTCACATAATACTATCAGTTATAGCTATATTAACTTTATATAATCAATTTAAATAAATTTGTTGCATACCTGAAATAGTTCTGAAAAAAGAAAGAAATTATTACACAAAGTTAACACTTCTTCACACTTTAGTGAAACTTATTTTTTCATGCAGATAAAGCACTGAAACTTAATTTGGGGAAATAAACTTTATATTACCAGAATTCATGAAAATTTTGTCTCACTTATAAATACCATATGGCTATAATATAAAATTCTTGCAAAAATAAGGTGTTGCAAAAATTTGGTGATCTATACTGTAGTACGCACAGCCACTTCATAAAGTAAGGAAAAAAACTGACTGTTAAATAAACTCATACGAAACTTCCTCAAGTGCATTGAATAGAAAAAAAAGTACCTGCATACATAGCTGTTATCCACAAGGATGTGACATCTTTCGGTGGAAAGACAAAGTACACAGGGGGCAGGTTCTACAGAAAAACAAACAAAAAACAAACCCATTACCAGCTTCAAATTAGTTATAAATAAGGGGTCTAATAATATACCAGTATACCACGATATACAAAATTGTACTCTATTGCGATACATGTACAAAACTGTATACCTGTGCACCACAATCTTTTCCTAAATAAACCTTATAAAATTGATTTTCTTTAATCATTCAATCTGTTTTCATGTGTTTAGAGCTTATTAAATGTTACATAATGTATTTATGAAATTATGAACTGAATCTACAACTTTATATCCTTTCACACTGTAATAGAGAGGTCCTCATTTAAGAACAAATCCCTGCAATAGGTGAAATATCATGATTTTCATATGATACAGTCCAAATGTATAATGATACATTATGATACACTCTAGCTGTATCTTTACTCCCTATTAGTTATCTGTTGAAGATGGGCAAATAAATAAACATGCATATTAGAAGTTCTGTTATATTCTTATTGAATTTAAAAGCCTGCAAGGAAAAACTATTATAATAATGCATTCTTTGAAAAAAAAAAAAGTCACAATCATATTATATGTACAAGTTCATTGTGTTTACTACATTACGAGTTTCAGAAAATCTGAAATGTAGATGAGCTATTCTGTTAATAAAATCAATCTAATGAAGCAATTCAATTTATCAAGTGAATAGTTCTAAAAGGATTTCCCAATTATTTATCTGAGCTTATACCTTTCAAAACATTCTATCCAAGAAGTTAAAAAGCCTTGAAACCATTTTTTTTTTTGTTTATCTGCCCATGATCTTTTAATTATTGTAATTGCAGGTAAATTTTGCAGCTCAAATGCTTTTTAATGTAAAGCATTCTTATTTCTGCATTTGCAATTTTTTGTGATTCCATTCCATATATAATACAAAGATATAAGAATTCAGCATTTTATGATTCTAATTTTCAACAGAACTGCAATATTTTCTGAAGAATGCATAACCCTCATATGATATACAGTATTTGGTGTTAAAAAATAGCAAAGTAAGAGAGTTTCCCTAATGAGATTTATTACCCCCCCCCCCTTTTCAAAAAATGCATTCAAACCAAGTACAGCATATTCTGTATTTCTACATAGACGGGCTCTTAAACCTGAAAAGAAATTCACTACTGTATAGGGGGAAAATAACTCGCAGTGTTAATATTTGCTATATTCACGGTGTAATTAAAATCTGTGAATTCAAGAAACAGTGAATAAGTTTTCAATAACCTCCATTTTATATTTGGAAATTTGAGAATAGACTACGATAGGTATATATACATGTAGTACATGGTCATTTCAGTAATTATGAGTCATACTTGTCATTCAATTATTTTAATTATCACGCTTAACTTTAATTTAGATTAGCAGATAATAACTTGTAAAAAAGCTATTTTAATAGCCAATGCTACGTTTCATCAATCAAAACACAGGTTTTGATTACCTTGCATAACTATGTTACCACGGGTATTTGTTACCTGCATTATCACGTTTTTATCGACATTTTGGTTTTAAAAAATCATTCAAATAACTATCGGAACTTGCCGAAGATGTGGAAGGGCATTATTTCGTCGACCTACATTTACAAATTCTTACCGTCCAGTGTCTTAAAAGTATTATCTCTTCGGAAAAAAGATCTTGAGGTTTACATGCACTCATTGTAATAGCATATAGGAAAGTTATTCGACGCTTATGGTCAAAGACTTTTAATAACTGCACTTGTTTTGATTAGTCAATTAATTACTAAATCTAACTATTTTATATAAACCTACCCTGTTCTTCGTGAAGTGAATACATAACGCTGATTAATGTCGTTCTAGCTATGCTATAGATTAAACGGATATAGACAAGGGAGGTAACTTTTATTATATACAGATTCCGCGAATTCAACAAACCGCGATCGTGTCAGAGGAGAAAAAAACATGAAAATTACAACCCATGAAATTAATCCCCTATACAGTATTCAAGTTCTTGCACCACTGACTGTCCATATGACTTTTATATTCTTCAGCCACATGCAACCATACTGTGTCAAATATGAACTTCTAATATCCTCAAATTACAAACTTATGAGCACAATGCTTTACTCTGTCCTTAGCTTGTACCTCTGTCCAGTTAACTTGGTCAGTGTACATGCTCACACATGGCCATATTAAGCAACCTTTTTCTCAAGCACAACCTATAAAGTTTGTACATCTCAGAGTTATGGGTCACAGAAGCATTTTTTAACACTGACAATCAAGCTTATATAAATTCAGAAAATATCCTTTGGTCATTTGCATGTTTTGTTTTAAGCAGTAGCTTTAGCAATCCCTACAATACAGAATTATGGCCTGGATAGGAGTTTGCACTTCTGAATCTAGTGACCTTGACCTTCTACAAATAAATCATTTTCAAGCTATGACCTTGACTGATCTGACATATTATATCCTCTTATCATTAACAAACTTTAGGCCTGGTAGATAATTACAAAATTATTAAGCTTAAGTAGTTAGTCTAAACTCTATGATAACATCAAAGCACCTCCCAATATTTTGATCTTTTGTTTACAGTTTTGTAAAGACTGGTCAACACTTACTATAAGGTACTGATGTAACTGGGTTTTCTAATACAGCATATTTTGTTCCCTGTAACTGTATTCCTGACTGGTAAATGTTCTGTAGAACTGTACTCAACTGTGCTTCCAACTCCATTGTGACATTTGTGTTAAACTTCACTAGTAGGTCAAACACAGTACTGCTCTCACTGTAAAATAGTAATATAGTGGGAACATGATGATCGATTAACTAACACTTTATCTGATGTTTTAGTTAACAAAAAATAAAACATATGTTGTGCCTTTTAACTTACCTAATTCTAAAAATCTTCACAGACTTCAGATTCTGCATGTTTCCAAAAAAGGAACGAGTCTAAACAAAGATAAATATGGATTACGATCTCGGATTACTTCTGCCACATTTTGTCACATCCAAGATTTGTGTAACTTTATAACATTAAGGAATTTATTACATACCTCAGTTTCCATGTCCTCCTTTAGGTTTTTGTACAGCAGTGAAGAGGGGTTATTGTATTCAGATCGGAAATTGATATTTGTTTTCAACTGTACATTTACTGTTGAATTTACATCTGTAAAAAAGCAAAGAACTAATTTTGTAATGGCCAATATCTACCCAAAAAAAACAACTTTATTGGATCCATGGATATTAAGTCATAAGTTGAGGTCAGGTCTAGTAAAATTTTAAGGTACTTGTCTGACTGGTCTAGTATGTTTTAAAGTTAATGTTGAGCCCTGCTTAAATGATCAAGTTGTCCTGTTTGTGTTTAGTGAATTCCTATAATATGAACAAGTTGTCCTGTGTATGTTTAGTGAATACCTAAATGAACAAGTTGTCCTGTCAGTGTTTAGTGAATACCTTCATGAACAAAGTGTCCTGTCAATGTTTGGTGTCGAATACCTACATTAACAAGTTTCCTGCACATTTAGTGAATACATACATGAACAAGTTCTACATGAACAAGTTGCCGTCTGTGTTTAGTGAATACCTACATGAACAACTTGCAACTGTCCTGTCAGTGTTAAGTGAATACCTAGTACAAAAAACAAGTTGTCCTGTCAGTGTTTAGTGAATACAACATGAACAATTTGTCTTGTTGGTATTTTAGTGTATACCTACCAGTGATTTTTCTACACCCAATTTAGGTCCGAATATCGGCCCTTTCCCCTATCAAAAATTACCGATTTTTTCCCGATTTCAGTTGCTTTTTCCCCCCAGAAAAACCGTTATTGATTTTGTTATATTGAATTTTTTATGTACGACTTATCTAAATTGGAACGCTATTGCTCTCGGTCATTCATACTCTTAAAATAATAGTGAAAAACAGCAGATCATTTTGTGCGTTTACAAGACATAGAAAAACACATGGATCATGTCAAACGTCAAACTAAATACATCGTAAGAAAGTGTAAGATGCATGTGAGCAGGCGAAACATAGCTTTATTTGTAAATCCAAGAACTAGTAGTTCTACAACAAGCATCCCTGATTCCATGAAAATCAAACTGTTTCTACACCCGGCAGATGCAACTAATATTGCAGGGTAATTGCAGCACAATGATTAGGGTGATTTAGAAAGCTAGAAGAAAATGATTTGTTTTAAATCATGTCAGATTATATCATCTTCAATGGCTATTATGAGTAGGATTTTTTTTATGTCTACCATTATGGCAAAAAAAAAAAAGAATTGAAATATAGGACGGTCACAACTAATGACAACTTTCAAAGATTAAAAAAAAGTTAAAAATGTAGAACTGTGTCTAATTTGTTATTTTGTAGTAAATATTTTGAATGAATGATGTTACATTTACTTATATATTTTATTTTACCTGTCAATTAAGGTTTATTTCAATCTTATTGATTTTTCCCAATTTTACACAAATGTCGATGATTTTTCCCAATTGTAAAGGCCCAGGCCCCTTTTAAAAAATGTAGAAAAATCACTGCCTACATGAACAAGTTGCACTGTCAGTGTTTAGTGTATACCTACATGAACAAGTTGTCCTGTCAGTGTTTAGTGAATACCAACATGAACAAGTTGTCCTGTCAGTGTTTAGTGAATACCTAGATGAACAAGTTGTCCTGTCAGTGTTTAGTGTATACCTACATGAACAAGTTGTCCTGTCAGTGTTCAGTGTATAGCCATTAGGACAGAAACAGAAAGCTAGTCCTCCCTCCACTCTACATCCATACTGACAGGAATCACCCGTGCCAACACAGGGGGAGGTAGACAAATCTGCAAACAAGAGAAAGAATTCAAGCAATTGTTAACAAAATTCAATATATGGGTCACATGCCATTAGTATAAGCAATATGGTGATGAGATTACATTTCATGAATATAATGCACAACTACTACAACCTTATACACAAATATCACATTTACAATAGTTATTTCCCTTTGTGAGGTCAGTCAGTGTAACCCAGTGTTTTCCCTCTGTAATGTTACTAACTTTATGGGGCATTAAATCTGTATGTTTATGTTCATTATGTTTTCTTTCATGCCTCATACTATGGCAATACAGGGACAGTATAAAACAGTTTGAAAGCATTTGAAGGTTTAAAATATTTACAGGTAAGTTACAAAGGATATACTGTGGAATCATTTTAATTCATGGGGGGGTCAATGTTCGAGGGCAAGCAAAATTTTACTTATTCGTGGGGACGTAATTTCGTGGGTTACTCATTTATATGGTAGATTCAACGATTCAATATGTTTACAAAAAATATGTTCATGGGGATATTAATGCATGGGTAAGGGTGACCCACAAAATCCACAAACATTGGTCCCCAGCAATGATGATTCCAGAGTAGTGAGAAAAATGAGTGTTACACCAACAAAGAGAGATAACGCTTAAGAATGTGAAAAAAGTCATGCCTCAAAATATGTGCTATATAATGCATTCTTGCTGTCTCTCTCTCAAAAAAAAATATTACAATTCAATATTCATATACAAAATTTATGGTTTTCCTCACATATGTTGCAATACAGTATTGTAGGATCAAAGTCAATCAAATATATCATAATTCATTTGCATTAATAGATGTACATGTCAGCTGGAATCTTAACTTTGTCACTCAAAAGAAAATATTTAAAGTAGCATGAACTATTTCAAGCAGGAATTGATGAGTTGGAAGCTCCAACTTCCCTGAAGAAGAAAAATAATTACCTTTAATACATTGATTGGAACCAGTCAGGTAGAATCCATCATAACAGAAGCAGTAGTAGCCTCCTATTGTGTTAAGACACTGTTGTTGACAGTCTGATGTCTCCAGTGTACACTCATCAACATCTACAATCAAAGGTTAATGGAATATTAGATACAGATGAACTCTGGTATCTCGAACAATGATATCTTGAATACCATGAATATGTCAAAGTGATTTGGAAGTCCCAACCACTTATTCTTTAAGTATTTTACCCTCGATATCTCAAATCCTCGGATAATCAAAGTTTTAACTCGGTCCCCTCGAATTCTAGATAACAAGGTTTGAATGTACTTAGAATTAATTAATGACACAAAATAGTGTTTTCATTTCCAATTCACTATAAGCTTTTACATTTAGAGACAAAATAGTAAAATACACAAATCTAAAAAACCCACTTTCAATTAATGAAATATTGCACCATACCTTCACAAGTTCTATTGTCTGATCCGAGTTGGAACCCATCAGTACAGGAGCACCTGTAGCTTCCCTGTGTGTTAATACATCTCTGTGTGCAAAGGTGTTGGTTAGTAGAACACTCATCAATATCTGAAACAACAACCAAAACACCAGTCACTGAATGCTGAAGAAGGTTAGTATTACAGATTGTTAAATCAAAATGTATCTATACTTGTCTTTAGAGACTATTGCAGATTTTTGGATCACTGAGTCAAGTAGGTTCATGAGAAATGTTCTACCTTGACACAGATTGTTGGAGTCTCTTTGGAAACCCTTTTCACAGACACACAGACGAGAGAAGTTGACATGAACACACTTCTGGTGAGTACCACATGAGGTGTTACTACAGTCATCAACATGTTGTGAGCAGTGGGGACCAGTCCAGCCCTGTTTACACACACAACCAGTCACAGGGTCACATCTTAAGGCACCACGTCCACAGCCACAGGAATTTGTGCAGTTATCTCCCCATTTTCCCATATCAGCACAACCTTAAATGAAAGGTAAGTATCAAAAGATTGGTCCAGGTAGGACCAATATTTACTTGGAAATTGACTTGCTCTAAAAACTTGAGCCATTCATGTGAAAAATATGTGAGTCAGAACCCCTAAATGCGTCATCCATGCAAGTTTGGTTCAGGTAAGGCTTACAATGACTGGAATGGACCCCCTTCAAAAATTTCAACCTGCTCATTCATCCAGAAAATATTGATAGATGCAACCTCTAATGCATGGCTTGTAATAAGCATAGTTACTTAGATGTATCATCCATGAAATATGGTCCATGTAGGGCTTACACTGACTTGAGCAAAAGACATATGCTCCAAAAATTTTACCAGAAACAGCAACACTAGGGGAATAGCATTAGCTCTGAGCTAAAAACTCTTTCCTTTAGCTCTTTATTGTGAGCATATTCAATTGATATGGCCAATATTTTAAATGGGATAGTTAATTTCGCATCTCATTCATTGTTTCATGTGAGATTTTGCACTACACATTAAAACTTCCATACTTCATGAAACACAACTCTGCAAATAGAGATAAATTTAGCATTTCTTACTGATACAAGTCTTCCTATCAGTGTCCAGAGTGAATCCTTTGGGACACTCACAGGTAAATCCACCCCAGGTATTTGAACAACTGTGAGAGCAGCCAGATATACCCATCCAACATTCCTGAAGGTCTGTGAAAAATATATCAATGTCAAATCCACAAAATTATTTTTATCAAGCCTTTTTAGACTACTCCCAAAGCTACAAATTTATACATGGCCCTTAGTCACATCTAACACTCATAGGGAAGTGTACAAACAAAATGTTCTGTATAAGTCCTAGTGGTTAATATTTTTAGTATGAAAGGTCATGGTCCATTTCTCTAGGCTTGATGTCACATCACTGGTTCCTTAAATAGACAATATGCCAAATATGGAATATTTAGTAATTCTTATAAGTGATAGTGCTAGCTAATGCTATAAATGTCAAAGTTGCCAGTCAATTTTATTAAGTCTTCAATATTATCTGGTATATAATGAAATCATATCTTTCTCCTATACCGAAGATTCAACCTACCATTACAGAGAGTGAAATTATCCTTTTGTACAGGAGAGTAACCAGCCCTACAGAAACACACAGGATTTCCTCCTCCATCCACAGTACACCCCCCATAGGTATGGTCACAGAAGTTCCACTTGTTACTACTTCTGCAGGGGTTAGACACTGAAAGCAGGGGAAAAGTGTGATCAGCAACCTCTAAAGGCATAAAACAGCTACCATGGAATTAGAACTCTTCAGTGTGCAGTGCTTAGAGCCTCCTTAAGGTCCAATGAAAGTAAAACCAACCCTACTTACATTGTGGGAGACACTCTTTTCCATTGATCTGTTGGCTGTATCCAGTTTTACATGTACACCTGAAGCTGCCAAATGTATTCACACACTCATGATGACAATTGTGTAACATTTCTGAGCATTCATCCAAATCTGTCAGGATGAAAATATTTGTGAAATTTGGTTTCTCACAAAACTTGAAATTCTCTCACAGATCAATGTGTGGAGTGTTCGGTATCTATTTTAAATAATTACCTTGACAAGTGTCGTTAACTCTAATAAACCCTTCAGCACAGACGCACATGTAATTGTCTGTAGTGTCCACACAAAGTTCATCTATTGGGCAGGCATACTGAGCCCAAGAGCTGCAAGCACTGGAATCTGTGATGCACATTATAGCAAAAGAATTATTAAACAGGCCTCCAAGGGACCTCTAAAATTTAGGTGCCAACTGGCACCTTATCAAAAAAATTTAGTCACCAAAGCAAATTTTTAGTTGCCAGGCAACTTTTTTCATTACGGCACCAGCTTTAAAAATTAATAGTATTCAGTATAGGGACCCATGGTGTGATTAAGAAAACATGACATGTCCATTGCTAAAAATAATTCCCTCTTCTTTTAAATTTCTTTTCGCTTTTTCATAAAAATTGTTAAAAATGTTAAAATTTCCAGAATTCGACGATTGCCAAGTCAAATTAAAATGGTCGCCAATTTGGGGACTTATGAAAATAATTTAGGCGCCAATCAAAAATTTTAGGCGCCATGGCGACTAAATTAGTCGCCAATTAGAGCCCTGTGAGAGTAAAAATTTTTCTTTTGCAGCTATATCCATATCGCTAGAGAGACTTATGAAAATATCAAGTGTTCATACATGTATTTAATTGAACAATATTATTGAATTATGAAAATTTTAACAATTATTGTGTTCATGGTTTTGAGGAATTAAGAAAAATAAAATATACTGGTACTGTAAACACAAACTCACATTCACAAAGTCCTGTATTGGTATTCCTCTGGTAGCCATTTTCACAAACACAGGCAAATGATCCATAGGTGTCTGTACAGACCTCAGGTGACTGACACAGGCTGACATCCTCACACTCATTGAAGTTTTCTTCACAGAACCTCCCAGACCAGCCAGGCTTACACACACAGCCAATCACACTGTTACAGTACAGGGCATGATGGGTACAGTCACATGACATCTCACAGTTCTGTCCCCAGTGATCAAGGTCACAGACTAACAAATCAAGATTTAAAGAACTGTGGATTTTTTTTTAAAAATGGATGTGTAGGTCTCAAACAGTGATAAATGATAAACAGATTCCCAAATTAAACACTGAGAACAAACAATGTAACACTGTAAAGTACATACCCCAGCATTTAAGCAGTACATTCAGTGTTTTCCCCAGAAAATTTTTAATGCATGGGGGGAATTTTGCTGAATTGACGGCGCGCGGCGTGTCTCGTTGAGTTACTTTTGCATGTATCTGAATTTATATTTAAATGAAAAATACAAATGCATCATTCATTTACCTTTTTTTTTTTTAAAATTTAAATGATATATTTTGAATATATTGTCAATTTAACTTTTAAAATAGCTTAACAATTGAGCTCTCTTTTATAAAAAAAGATCTAAACACAAAAAAATTGTTCTATTTTATTTTCCTCTAAAGCTTCTGTCTTTTTATCACGCTTATGAGCTGTGTTATTCTTGCTTTCTACAAACTGAATAGGCCCCTAGTGACCCCCCCCTTTTTTTTTTTTAATTTAATTTACTTCTTTCTTTTTTTTTGACTTTTACAGTCATTTTTAAGCAAAAAGGGTGAACATTATGTAGCACCATTGCTTACATGTAAATATTGTGACAACATATTTAGTACATTGGTGTCAGACTTATTTTTTATTCAACGTAAGCTGTTGAATGTGGGTCAAGCATGTGCGCTAAACAAAGTATTTGCCCATAATTCATAGAGTAAATAAACAATGATCATAATATTTATTGGACATGTTTACTTTAAGCATATTTATGCTAAAAAATGGCTTTAAAATTATGTGCTTAACTAATGAATTTTTTTTTATGTCGGAACATCAATGCTATTTATAGAATGACCTGTGGATGTTGGAAAAACCCACATGTGCATTAACAAGTGTATTAATTTCACCATGTGTACTATCTGACAGCAATTAATAAATTTTTCATGCTTATAAATATTTTTAATCAAATAAAAGCTTAATACTTAGTAACATATCAGTAAATTGCAATAAACATAAATTGACAACTATTCCATCATAGCCCGTACCGCGATTCGCATCGAGTTCACCACAGGTGCGCAACATGTATACAGTACATGCTATGATTCTAATGATTTGAATTGTTTTATTGAAAGATTAATAACTGATAACATTCAAAGTATATCTTCTTCTTAAAATAGTCTAACATTAATAATTCATGCATTGCGGGAAGCATAGCGGCAATGTGTGATGCATGGCGGGGGATCGTGAATGCATGGCAGTACCGCCATGCAAAAACGGCATAGGGAAAACACTGCGTACATTTATACTGCAAACATAGGCTGCATAAACTAGAAATATGTCCATAGGACATGAATGCCCCACCGAGGTTATATTAGTATTGCAACATGAAAATTTGTATTAGTGTATGAAATTTGATGAGAATATCTTGAATAGTTTCTTTAAAATAGAAATTGAAAATCTAAAAAGTTGTATATAGATGATAAATTTTTACAAAATTATGTATTAGTGCATAAGCTTACATAAACATATCTTAAATGGTTTCTTTAAAATTAAGCAAAATGCAAATTTAAGAAAAGTGAGATCAAGGTCACAGGAACGTTCAAGGTCAATCGTTTTTGCAGTTGAATAGTTCTCACAAACACGTATCAGCATATTAAGTTTGATTAAAATATTTTGAATGGTTTATTAAAAACTGAGCTAAACACTAATTTATAATAAATGAAGTTAAGGTCAAAGGAAAGGTCAAGGTCAAAAAATGTTGATGCAGTTGAAAAGGTTACATCAGTGTGTATTAGCATATGAAGTTTGATAAAAAATATTATGAATGGTTTCTTTAAAACTTAGTTAAACACAAATTGAGAAAAGTGAGGTCAAGGTCAAAGGAAAGGTCAAGGTCCAAAAATATTGATGCAGTTGAATAGCTTACACCAGTATTTATCAGCATATGAAGTTTGACACTAATTTAAGAAAAGTGAGGTCAAGGTCAAAGGAAAGCAGGGTTCGACACTAACGGTGGACCGGCGGCCCGAGTCCACCAAAAAATTGGAAGGTCCACCAAATGTTCTGGACTAGGTGGACCATCGGTCCACTTAAAAATTAAACACCATATTTAAAAAAGAAACGGTAATTCCACTTTTTCTATAAATTGACATCCGTAAATCAACAATTAATTCATCCATATTTATATTTTACAAGAGATAAATAGGGTATAATTTATTTTGGGGAACCTAGCGACTAAATATATATTTTACATGTAATATTGATGACTACAATATCAATAACATTGACTGCAAGAACATTCAACACGGATCTTGAAAAAGAAGCATGTAAAATTCGAGCCAAATTGGTCAGTCTGTCCTTTGTTTGTTTAATGCACAGAAAGGTGTTAAAATATACACTGGGTAACAGGAAATCACTTCACGCCTGACTTTCTGATGGCCAGGTCTGGAGATAATGAGAATTGATTGACAGCTGCATTTATGCATTGTCCTCAAACAGGTGTGATTTATATTTTATGAATACGTTATCTGCAGTTCCTGTTTTTTTTCTGCTATACATTATATCACATAAAAGAATCATATGATCGCAGTTTATTTGAATAAATAATAAAATAAATAAATAAATAAATAAATATACTTTTGTCAGTTTTGCATCGTATAAAAAGTATTCTAGCCATAGATACATGAAAAATTCATTTGTTTATATGAACAACTCAATTATTGGGATTATAAATTGTATCTACCGTTGGAAGCTAAATAAATGCAGGTTTTTACCATTGTAAATAAATGATATTAAAATAACAAATTGTTTGAAGATGTAGATTGTGTTCTTTTTTTTAGATATTGAAAATATGTTTCACAATATTGCTAAAAACTCCTGACTACTAGTAATTGATTTGTTTCTGTTGACTGGTTAAACTAATACTTTATTAGTCTGACGAGACTGGGTACATAAGTTGGTTTCAAGCCTTGTGTAATGAATTCATTCATTAATTCAAACATTTATAAAGGTCCACCAGAATTTGAGAAGGTCCACCAATATTTTTTGACTAGTGGACCTGCGGTCCACCAAGGTAAAATAGTTAGTGTCGAACCCTGGAAAGGTGAAAGTAAAAAAATATTGATGCAGTTGAATAGCTCTCATCAGTATGTATCAGCATATGAAGTTTGATAAAAAATTGAATGATTTCATTAAAACTGAGCAAAACACTAATTTAAGAAAAGTGAGGTCAAGGTCAAGGTCAAAAAATGTTGATGCAGTTGAAAAGCTGACATCAGTATGTATCAACATATGAAGTTTGATTGCACTATCTTGAACGGTATCTTTAAAACAGAGCTAAACACTAATTTAAGAAAAGTGAGGTCAAGGTGAAAGGAAAGGTCAAGGTCAAAAAATGTTGATGCAGTTGCATAGCCCATATCAATATCTATCAGCATATGAAGTTTGATAAAAATATCTTGGATAGTTTCTTTGAAACTGAGCTTTGAACAGAGCTAAACGCAAAATGTGACGGAAGGACGGAAGATGGACATGACAAACACTATATGCCCCAGCCATATTCATGGCGGGGCATAAAAATGTATGCATATACAGTGTATAATATAGTAACATAAAAAAAAACCCACACATACCCTGACATGACCTGTGGTCTGTCTGAAGCTGATATCCATCATAACATCCACACTCCACACTTCCATTAGTGTTCTGGCAGCTGTGTGGGCAAGGTGCATCTAAACACTCATTGATATCTAGGATAAAAATCAAATCATGTCACTTAAAACCCAGGAAAATGGAATTCAGCAAATCAAATCTACATGTCGATTCATCTAGCTTCATCAATTTGGAATGAGCATTTAAATGAAAGGTTGAGTCCTTTATATGACTGAAACTAATATCCAGAAATTAATGATATCTTTGTACAATTAAGAATGATATTTATTGTAAAGGGGCTTAAATTTGTGGGTGTATAATTCTGCTTGTTTTTCCTCTGGCACCAATTTATGGGTGCCTGAATTCTTTCACATTTCAAGTATGTCTACAGTGTGTATATCATGACTTCTGAAAGTAAAAACCTTTCACAGATTCTTAAAAATATAATTCTATTAGATAGGGGTGGGACGATATACCGATACAACGATACATACCGATATTTTCTTCTAAGATACGGTTTACGATACAGGTATTAAAATATCGGTACGAAACGATACACGAACGACCTATCCAAAAATTGAAAATGAAAGTAGTTGTCCTTGGAAAATGGCGACTTGTATGAAGCGAAGACATGATATTGATATTGAAAACACGCTTTAGAACTAATAATGTGTAGATAAGGGGTAAATCATTTTCACTTTTAAGCATCCTCGGAAGATGGGACAAGAAAAGTTCAGTTTGGAAAGCGTGTTATATATATACAGAACGTATCGTTTCCACAACAATTGATATTAGTCCATCTGGTACTAACAGCTCATAACAATGTATGGATTCTCTAATTTCCAAAATTTGAAATTTTGAAACAAATTGTGGATTTTTTTTTAAACTCAACTTGGTTACAGACTTTCAGCAATGAATATTAATGTACATGTGATGTTTTTTAAATGAATTTTTAGACAGTGTTCTTGATGAACTAGTACACAACTATTTGTAAACAACTTGTATATAGACATTTGGCAATTATGTACATGTAACAATGTTTTTGTAAATTTTAAGTCAATGAAATTGATGAACTTCAAGTATTAATTTCAAAGCACAAATGATTTGATATAGAATAATTTGTAGATTTAATATCAAGACAAAAATGAAATAAAATACAAAGTTTTTTTTTTATATAGTTTTATAATTTATCATAATATCGAGATATGTATCGTATCGTGTTATGTGTATCGAGATACGTATCGTATCGTAAGATCTGTGTATCGTCCCACCCCTACTATTAGATGTGCAAATATAACCAATATACTGAAAATCAGTATTTTAAGAAACTATACCTTCACAAGATGAGTCTGCCTTCATTCTGTAACCAAGGTAACAGAAGCACTCTGGTTCTCCTGTGCTATTAATTCTACATCCCTGGGGACATTTTCGAGCAACGCAAGGAGGTTCTACAGAGTCTAGGTATCAAAAAACAAGTTTAAATTTGAAAGCTAAGATAAAATAAACAATTCACCCAATGAAAGTACATCAATTACTAATAGATTCTTCTCAATTTGCATGAATTAACTCTGGTACCTTTAAGACATGTGTGTCTGTCTGTGTGTAGCTGATACCTTGTAGAACAGACACAGTAGTAGGACCCCTGGGTGTTTACACACTGATGCTCACAACCACTTAATATAATTGTCCCCTCTCTGCATTCATCAACATCTGAAGTCACATGAGGTGTTGTTTTTAATATTAAGAATACACATTTATTAAAAGATGAAATTCTCTTTCATGATTTCTTTTTTCACATAAGGGAATCAAACTGTATAGATTTGATGATTTGACTAAATTCTGTCTCTCCCCATGGAGAATCAGGCCATACAGAATTGTTGATGATTTGACTTAGTTACATCTCTCCCTGTGGAGAATCAGGCCATATGCACTTATAAAAGATTATGTTCAATTACATCAGTATACACATACAGCAGCTGATTTAAATGTTTAATTCTAAAGGCCAAATTCATTCTCCTTTAATGATATCTTTAATGACAAGCAAGATGAAAGCTATAGCTTGTATACTCTTTTAATCACAATATATGAAAGAGAAATGAAATGAATGGAAATTACATGTACCTAAACACTGGTAACCATGTAGTCTAAAACCTGCCTCACAAGCACAAACAAAAGACCCATCTGTGTTCACACACCTCTGAGTGCACGGATTGGTGCGTAAACCACACTCATCAATATCTGAAGAAAAAAAATCATATTCCTGTTGAATATAAACATGTAGCTGATGTAGCTACAAGCAAACATCTCTTTTAAAAAAAGTTTAATTATTTTCTTCTAGTATTAATATAATTTATAAATGACACATGACCAGTCTCTCTGTTTCAACACACATATGTTATGATTTTCACATGTATGTATATACAATTCATTGACAAGTTAATTTTAATATACAATGTAAATGAATAACATATCCTTGATAACCAAGGAGATTGAAGACATGCTTACTACTTACCAATACACTTTAAAAAGCTGGACAAGGTGTAGCCCACAGGACAGGCAGAACACTGATAGGTCAGTCCCCGGGACCTCTGGACAGAGGGGGTCAGATCCTGGCAGTCTGAGCTTTTGTTACACGGATTACCAAGGCAGCCATTCTCATCCATATTACATGTTGGACCTGTTAAACTAAGTCTGATCAAGTGCAAACATCTACATATTTTTACCTTACTGTTTACTCATCGAGACTGATTAATCAAATTAAACCAAGGCATCTAATTTATCAACAGAATACATTCTTGACATTTTCATGAAGCTAGCTAGTAATTCCTGCAAACTCTCTATCTTAAAAAAATTGATTTTGAAAACAACTAATGCAATGGGCTTTTTATTTGGATTTAAAAGGATTTCTCACCTGTCCATCCTGTTTCACAGACACACTCTACAAGGAAAAAGGAGGGTTGTTCCTGTGGGATTACATCATCAAAGTTACAGGTGCCCCGCCCACTACAGCCTGGACACAGAATGATGTCAGGGATCACAGTGGCAGATACAAGGGAATTCTGATCCATGGCATAGATCCTGTCAACAATAATGTACCCTATAATATGTCCTACAGATAAGATCTGGTTGACAACAGAGTACACTAGATTACTTATAATATGCTCTACAGCAGAGATCCTGTCAACATCAGAGTACACTAGATTACTTATAATATGCATGCACTTTGATCAGTGAGACTAGCTTTCTGTATTAATTATGAATATAAAATTCTGGTTCTGTTTCAAAATAGTTGCAACAGTTCACAGAAGAGTTAAAGTTACTGCAAATCTCATTTGAAAGTATACACTACGACTGAAATAGCGATGCATTGAGTGATTTGACAATTGAACAATTGAACAAAGGGGTTACATTCTATAAATCATGCGTTTTGATTGGTTGATTGGGGCCCGCCCACTCTCGTGTTATATCCTTTGCCTATACATAGCTGGAAAGCATCTAATGGCCTAGCCATACTTTTTGAATTAAAAAACTATAAAATCATATTTTAGCATATAATAATATTTTTTCACAGACGGTATGTCTGGCACACATATATTGTTAAATGGCACACACTATAAATTTATCCTACTATATATGTATTTCTGCCGATTTTCTTTGCAACAAATAGACGGCATTTTCTGTTTTCGGGGTTCGTTAAATTGAATAGTCTCCGTGACTTTTCAGCCCACTAAATCTTTTTCTTTATGTTTTAGTCCCTAGTGTATGTAAATTAGCAAGTACACTGGGTAGGCAAAACCCAAGCAAATTGAAAACTCAGATATTATTGTAAAACATACCTGTCTGATACTGGAGCACTTTTTATTAAAACAGATAGGACTCTGAAGTCAAATCAAAAAAGCGGGTGTAAACATGACTCTAAAAAAGCGCGTGCCTGGGGACCGCCTAGATCCCCAGCTCTGGGATAAACGGTGGAAAATTCTGCATTCTGAGCATATCCGGGTAGGGAGAGGGTGTAATAAGTTTTCAGAACTTGTGCCCAATCCCTTTGTAATTATAAATTACAATGAAATATGTTCAAATCAATATCCTGGCAATTAATTTTCACTTTGAAATTCCTCTTTTTTAAAGGATTTTTTAAAAAAATGTTATGTGTTACCTACTCTTCATCAATTTTTCCATAAAATTTCTATCAACTGGCAGAATATATATATTTTTGATGACATTTTAATGTTTCTTTATTCGTGTTGCAAGATTCTCATATCCATTACCACAATCAATGCTTCTAGTTAAACCTCCAATGATTGGCTGAATTAATATCTTAATTCGAAGAACCAATGAAGTAGGTATAAAGTGGAGCCAAAGTGTTTTTCAACGTTTAATCACAGAAATATACCCTGGGCTATCAAGTCAACTCCTGGCACAGATTTCATTTGCAAGACCATTGTACAGTTTACCATCACTCACGATCATTTTACAAAGTATTGCATCGTCTCGCTTGTTCACCAAAAGTTGATACTTAGCTCACTATAAGCACAACTTTTTTGCCCGTTTTCTATCATTCCACATTTTCAGCAATACATTTGAGAATGTGGGAGGACCTATAAAAAATGCACCAATCATATTCTTTGTTGGATTTTGCAATTGTTATTCAGTCCGATTCAATTGTATTTCAATCAGATTCAATAGTGTCATCACTCAACGCATCACTATTTCGGTCGTAGGGAATACTTTCAAGCAAGATTTGCAATAAAATCATGAAATAAATGAAAGTGTTAATGCACTTGGATGGAAGGTCACACTCACCTTACAAATCTATTTAATTTTATTCAATAATGCAGATCTATGTAAAAATATAAAATGTTACAATACTCACTGTATACTTTTAGGGGAGGTATTCCTTGGAGTCCATCTATACAAAATGGCTGATATTTGTCTCTCTGTGACATTGGCACTAATTGATCCAGATAAAATCAAGCTCACATAATCATTTCCTGTGACCTGGGCTATTGCTGTGATGTCCACCATTTCTCCCACTGTAGCAGTTAGTTTCAGAGGGTAGTAACTTATCACTGGGGAAGCTTCCGCTGGGATTGAAAAAATATTTTAAAGTTGAATCAAAACTAGAGGGGATACAAGAAGCAGCCCCCCCCCCACAACACTCACCACAGTTATACTGGAATAAATCCATTAGCATACAGACATTAGAGAGAGACAACATGACCAAAAACAGAATTTTCTTCCAACCCTCTAAAGATTTAATGCTCAGTCTGAATGAAGCAACTCTTTAATTGTTATTGTTCAGTAGATTCCATCAGAATAAAATATCAGAAAAATTTATACAAATCATCTTTTGCAGCTGAAGAAATGTATTTCAAAGTAATTATTTCATTTTACCTGGGGAGACTGGACTGTACTTGTTGCAGTTGTCAGAGGGACGTTGGATGAAGAATTCTTCACACATTCTGGCCTTAATACAGCACCAGATGTAGGGGTTTATATCAGTGTCAACAGCCTCAGTAGGGAAAGTCAAGGGATTGTATAGGAACACATAACCAGCTCCCAGGGAGGAAAACAGAAGAGAATCGAGGGAGGAGTAACAGCATTTCTGTAATAAACAACTCTTTGTAACACACAAGTCTGCCATCTAAGTAAAGTTAATATCTACTGAATCCTTACCCAAGTCAGAAGACATGCATAGAAATTTACAGAGTACAATGTATTGTTGTACTACATACATGTTCAATATTTGCTTTTATTAACATTCAGTGATAGCTAAAAACTTTCCACTGTGACAGTGGCGTTAAAGGCATATCCACCTACCCTAGTGTAGTTGGTGTTTGCTGGAGAGGTCTGTACAAAGTAACAGTTGGACTCAGTCCTGGACTGAATAAAGTCCGAGTCCAGATCTGCATGTACCGTGTTACAGGGACAAGGGGGGAGGAGGGAGTCTGCTTGTGTCACCAGACTCTGTTGTGTCACACTGTCTGACGTCATCCACGAGTAACATCGAGCACGGTAATTCTCTTCTGACTGAGTACAGGTGTCTAGTCTGTATATCCACATCCCACTTACATTGTTCCCTAAATCAAACAGGGGAAACAATCAGAAAAGTACATATAGTTCCCTGAACATTACCTAATATATTCACACTTTTCATTGCTTGCAACAGATTAATGAATGCTGAGGAACAGAGTATCCAGTACTTTAGTTTTTCACACCGAATGGTTATTGTAGCTGAGTAGAAATCTTAACAATTAAAACAATTAATATCAACAAAGGAGACAGCTGAAGATGACAAACATTACTGAACATGCAAATAAAATCTGGTTAATCAGAAATACATCAAAAGTATTTCAAGTTACTATTGTATCCCTGGGATATGACTGTTTGGTAGATCTGCCTGGAGAACGAGGCTGGATGACTGTAGGTATCAGATAGAGTGTCTCCACACTGGTACCCCATCACTGCTGGCTTTGTGGTGTCCCAGTTAACAGAGTGGAATAAAAAGGAAGTGTATGTAGCAACACCATCACTGACAACAACCAACTGGAATGTGGCATTCTGAAATAGGATTACTTGATTTAGTGGACAAATAGATCTGGGTATGATACAGTTAGAGCTACAATGGTAATTAAAATAATGAATCACTTCAAAATCAGTATTACTAAAATCAACTTTATATTGATTCTCCCAATATTTTTATTGATTTTCTTTTGAAGATGAACACTTTTGTCAATAAATTTAAATCATAGCAAATCAATGCTTATACACACCTTTGTTGGATATAGGGACCTTGGAGAGGGCACTACATTTTCCCAGGTGATAATCAGAGCTGAGTTGGGATCAAATGAATTCCCTTCTTCTTCTTCCTTTATATTGCTGACAACTAGACCCCTAGCCATTTTAAGAACATTTGTAACATCTTGGTCTCCAAACTTCTGATAGAGCTGATACCAGATACGGGAGTCACTGGACAGGTCAATGTCTGTCCAGAAAGGGGCCAGAATCTTGTTGTTAACAATGGATCCTGAAGTATCTGACAGAAGCGTTGGTCTTTCATCATCAAATCTCTTACCAACAGAAATGTACCCATTGGAATAAATCTGAAAATAAGTTGAAAGTATCTAGCTATGAGCTCACACTTCATAAAGTATCATCGTCTCTGTATTGTTCTGTATCAAATTGCTCTGGTTACATTTTTTATAAATCTGGAAATCCTCTTCATCAGGTACATTATACTTCCCTCTTTTAGCAGTAAATGAAAGCAAGATACAAGCTGACTTACATATATCTGTCTGCTGATTGAACAGCCACACATGAATCCTATGGGGTTAAACACAACTGCCTGTAAAGCATCATCTCCTGTGCTGGCTAAATAGTCACCATGCACTGAACCATAAGGTAGCAATACTGTAAATAATATATATCAATGCATATTTTTATTAATTGCACCACAACTTGAATTGATAATTAGTATGATGAAAGGTTTTTGTGCCTTTACAAAGGATTATCATTCAACTTACTTGTGTCAATATCAGGCTGAGTTGAAGTTGGTGCTGTTGTTGTGGTAGTGAGGGTTGAACTTTGTGTCAAAACTGTCATAGTTGTGGATCTCCTAGTCGAGGTAGTAGTAGTTATTGTAGACAGCTGTGTTGTAGTGGTAGTTGTAGGCTGCTGTGTTGTAGTGGAAGTTGTAGGTTGAATTGTAGTGGTAGTTGTAGGCAGCTGTGCTGTAGTGGAAGTTGTAGGCAGCTGTGTTGTAGTGGTAGTTTTAGGCTGCTGAGTTGTAGTGGTAGTTGTAGGCTGCTTAGTTGTAGTTGTAGGCAGCTGTGTTGTAGTGGTAGTTGTAGGCAGCTGTGTTTTATTGGTTGTTGTAGGCTGCTGAGTTGTAGTGGAAGTTGTAGGTTGAATTGTAGTGGTAGTTGTAGGCTGCTGTGTTGTAGTGGTAGTTGTAGGCAGCTGTGTTTTATTGGTTGTTGTAGGTTGCTGAGTTGTAGTGGAAGTTGTAGCCTGAATTGTAGTGGTAGTTGTAGGCAGCTGTGTTTTAGTGGTAGTTGTAAGCTGTTGAGTTGATGTAGTAGTTGTAGGCTGCTGTGTTGTAGTGGTAGTTGTAGGCAGCTGTGTTTTATTGGTTGTTGTAGGTTGCTGAGTTGTAGTGGAAGTTGTAGCCTGAATTGTAGTGGTAGTTATAGGCAGCTGTGTTGTAGTGGTAGTTGTAGGCTGCTGTGTTGTAGTGGTAGTTGTAGGCAGCTGTGTTGTAGAGGTAGTTGTAGGCTGCTGTGTTGTAGTGGAAGTTGTAAGCTGCTGTGTTGTAGAGGTAGTTGTAGGCTGTTGAGTTGTAGTAGTAGTTGTAGGCTGCTGTGTTGTAGTGGAAGTTGTAGGCTGCTGTGTTGTAGAGGTAGTTGTAGGCTGCTGAGTTGTAGAGGTAGTTGTAAGCTGCTGAGTTGTAGTAGTAGTTGTAGGTTGCTGTGTTGTAGTGGTAGTTGTAGGCAGCTGTGTTGTAGAGGTAGTTGTAGGCTGCTGAGTTGAAGTAGTAGTTGTAGGCTGCTGTGTTGTAGTGGAAGTTGTAGGCTGCTGTGTTGTAGAGGTAGTTGTAGGCTGCTGAGTTGTAGTAGTATTTGTAGGCAGCTGTGTTGTAGTGGTAGTTGTAGGCTGCTGAGTTGTAGTAGTAGTTGTAGGCAGCTGTGTTGTAGTGGTAGTTGTAGGCTGCTGTGTTGTAGAGGTAGTTGTAGGCAGCTGTGTTGTAGTGGTAGTTGTAGGCAGCTGTGTTGTAGTAATAGGTGTAAGCTGTTGAGTTGTAGTGGTAGTTGTAGGCTGCTGAGTTGTAGTGGTAGTTGTAGGCTGCTGAGTTGTAGTGGAAGTTGTAGGCTGCTGTGTTGTAGAGGTAGTTGTAGGCTGCTGAGTTGTAGTAGTAGTTGTAGGCAGCTGTGTTGTAGTGGTAGTTGTAGGCTGCTGTGTTGTAGAGTTAGTTGTAGGCAGCTGTGTTGTAGTGGTAGTTGTATGCAGCTGTGTTGTAGTAATAGGTGTAAGCTGTTGAGTTGTAGTGGTAGTTGTAGGCTGCTGAGTTGTAGTGGTAGTTGTAGGCTGCTGAGTTGTAGAGGTAGATGTAGGCTGCTGAGTTGTAGAGGTAGTTGTAGGTTGTTGAGTTGTAGTGGTAGTTGTAGGCTGCTGTGTTGTAGAGGTAGTTGTAGGCTGTTGAGTTGTGGAGGTAGTTACTGCAGTTTGCTGGGTTGTACTTATTGTTGTAGTTACAATACGACCACAAGACTTTCCATCACTAGCCAGACTATATCCTTGGTCACAATAACAGAAATAACTCCCTTCAGTGTTACTACAAGCCTGGCTACAGTTGTGGTTGTTAGTTGTACACTCATTTACATCTGTGAATAAACATTTTAAAACAGTTGTAAAATATAAAGTAAAAACACAGTCATTCAACAAACTGAAGATTCCTGTCAACTGGTATTTATTTTTTGTTTTCAAAGCAGTAAATTTAAAGCAGGACTAATAGAACCTTGACACGAGATTCCGTCTGACTTCAGCTCAAATCCAGATCTACAAGAACAGTTGTAGCTTCCTTCTGTATTTGTGCACAGTTGCTGACAACTGTCCTGGTTATTGCTGCATTCATCAACATCTAGAAAAATGATGTTAACAATCATTCAAGAAACATTACCATGGAAAAGAAAAAACACTTTTTCTGCATGTATAAAGGTAAGAATTTCATGTTTTTTTTTAAAGTCAGTCACCTACAAACAAACAAAAAATTATCTACCTTGACAGCCACCACTTTGGTTACTCTGAAATCCTGAATCACATTTACATATGTAGGAGCCTTCAGTATCTACACATATTTGGGTAGCATTACAGGGCCTGTTCAAACATTCATTGATGTTAAGCTCACACAGTGTTCCTGTCCATCCTGGCAGACAACGACAACCAATCAGGGGGTCACATGATGAGGTTCCTACTGCACAGTTACAAGGGGTAGTACAGTTTGGTCCCCAGGTGTTGGTTACACTGCAACCTGAGGAAAAAAACAACCAACTTTTGATTTGCTTTGAACCATTTTTTTAACATAAAGGCACACTATCTTATCAAAATAACTTAATAGTGAAAAAAATGTTGAAATTTCCATAAAAATTTAATAGAAATGAAACAAGACTTCAAAGTTTAAAGTTTTTCATCATAAAAATGTTTACTTTCACATGTTTTGTGATCTGTTGTCAGTTTGTACCCATCAGGACAATCACAGTAGAAGCTACCACTGACATCATTACAGATGTGGGAACAGCCAGAGATGTTGGTCACACACTCATTGATATCTACAACAGAGAACTACAATATCAGCAGATATCACAGCCAAACCAGAAAACAGAATTTAGTGCTACATTCATACGATATAAAATCAATCAAAATATCCAAAAAGACACTTTTAAATGTGATATCGTACTTGGACAAAGTGAGAATCCTGAAGCATTGACCTGGAGGTCGTATCCATGGTCACAGAAACAATAGGCTACATTGGAAGAGTTGACAGTACATCCTCCATGAGTGTTGTCACAGGTTCCATCCACGCTGGCTCCGAGACAGGGATTTCTGGCTATACAAAGGAAAAAATAACATGTACGCTCAATTTGATAAAGTGCACTGATAGGTTATACAACATGCCTTCCAGAACTACATGATACATATCTATTCCTTAATACTCAATGTCATAAAATTTGCAACTGATACAATTAAGTTACTGTAAAATAACTTAAGTTCTCTTAAAAGGCTTGCACTGCTGTTTTCTTATCTCTTGCACATTTCAAGGCCTGAAATCATCAATCAATGTCAGTTGATGCATCTTGGGGAGGGAAGTACTGTGGAATCATTTTAATTCGTGGGGGTCAATGTTCATGGGCAAACAAAATTTTACTTGTTCGTGGGGACTTAATTTCGTGGGTTACTCGTTTATATGGTAGATTTAATGAATTAATATGTTTACAAATAAATGTTCGCGGGGATGTGAATTCGTGGGTACGGGTGACCCACGAAATCCACGAACATTGGTCCCCCATGAATGATGATTCCACAGTATATGTCCATACTATGATCTATAATGTGGACTTGATTTGACGATGTATAGCTACAGCATATTCCAAAATGAAATCACAACCTCCTTTTGGGACTTTGGGTTGTGAAACATCTTCCTCCAAGTAGGATCGACTGACCAGGACTGATGATGATCTTAGGCCTCACAGTGTGAAGGACATGACATGAACATGAAAAATCTAACACAGGACAGACAGATGGGTGGACCAAAAAGCCTGTATCATATAATATGGCCCATTAAAAGAAGGGTATACAAAAAAGATTATTCCATTTCGATTTCAGATATCATAATTACATTTCACACATGTTCTCCTGTCGTCTTGTAGCTGATATCCAGTATAACAGGTACAATAATAACTCCCTACAGTGTTGTGACAATTCTGGTTACAGGAATCTGTCCCTTCTCCACATTCATCAATATCTGGAAATCAATAGAACTTTCAAACATAAAATATTATTGCAATTTTTTTTCACAAAGAAGATGTATTTCTAAAACAAAAACAGAGGCAGATTTCAAATTACATGATATGACCCCCACCTAAAATCACATACATGGATGAATTCAAAAAAAAATGACCAAACGCATATTTATCAACCCACACTAAAAATACAGGCAATGAAAATAGATTTCTATGTCTCAGCATATGTCTTTAGATAGTGTCTAAATACCTGCCAAATATCTCGTTGATATCTCAATTAACAAAAAAGTTATGCCCAAAAATGATGCTAAAATTGTCAGGAGTGCAACACCTTTTTGTGACATTTTGAAATTTCAATATTTTTTGGAGATCTGTGAAATAAAAAATAATGCTTCATGTTGAAAATAAAGACTTTCCTGATAATATTCAAAGTATTGAGCTTTAAATGTGGACTGTCATAACTTTTGTTTAATCAAGTTGTGGTCATGGCTGATGTTTAAAAAAATGTTATACCATGTCAGGAGTGCAACAGAAAAAATGTAGTGTTGCCAAAAAAACATCAATTGTAAAATTCTGATAAAAAATTAAGACAAAAAAGAATTTTGGAAGTGTAAAATAATAACTAATATACATTTTAAAACTTCAAAATGTTATATAAATCATGAACAGCATTAATGAGAGTCAAGTATATGTGCATACCCAAAAATGTCAGGAGTGCAACATTTGATGTTTTGCTCCCAAGCATGAAAAAACTATTATCATTATATGATTTTCTGATTTTTATTTTGGAAAATAAAGACACAAAGAACATAATTTTTATCAAATACTAGATTTATCAATTACAGGATCTGTCTGTGCTTCAGATCCATATTTCTATGGTCAGGAGTGCAACACATTTTTTTTTAAAGATTCAAGTTGTACGTGTGACGAAAAGACTTCTATTCATGCTTAGAAGTATTCATTAATTAATAATGATCTTTTGTATAATTTAATGCTAAATTATTGACAGTTTTATTATTAAAATCCTTCCTTTTTCAATTTTATCCATTCAGATGTGTTTTTATCTTTTTTGTGATTTTTTTAATGAACGTTAAAAATAAACACACTAAAACATTGTCATAAAATTCAAGTAATTCCTCCTCAACTTCACTGAAACAACAGAACAAGTTCTTGTGTAATTTTCACTTCACAATTCTACTTTAAAGGCCCCATTGCTTTTGGTCAGGAGTGCAACAAATATGTTAGAATTATAAATCATCCAATAAGAATAAAAATAAAGAAAAAAATATGAGTAGAATTTTTCTGGTGGGTTACTGTGATTGTCTTCTAAAGGAAATATGCTTTAAAATATATTTTATCTTCTAAATATACATTTAAGCTAGTTTTTTGGCATAAAATGGGGTATAATTCCAGATAAAATGCAAATTTAAAATACTTTCATCTGTTTTAGTTATGAAGTATTGGACTATAAATATTGCACAATTTCATTACCACTTAATGTTGCCAACACTCTATGAATTTTTGTGTTCTATGGTTTTAATTTTAAACTTTACTGCAGTCAGGAGTGCAACAAAACTGCTTCATAATTACCGATGCTTTTTTACTATCTTTACTAAAAAATAAGTTGAAAAAAACTGCTTGATACTATTTGATATTCAAAACACTATGTCTATCAACAAATTACAGAAATGTTACAGTCAATTCAGAGATTAGTTTTCATCATTTCACATATATTTTAAATACATTTTATATATATTACACTTTGCAAATAATCATGTTTTAAGATCTTCAAAATATGAAAAACCTGCTGTAAACGATGAAAAATATCAACACGACAAATTGATTTACAAAGTAAGAATGGGTTATTGTGTGTTATCATTTTTAAAACAATGTTAAATAAAATACATATCAGATGTCAGGAGTGCAACACAATAATGTAACATAGGGTCACTTCAAAATCTAGTATTTTTTGTAAGAGAACTCGTATATAACAATTCTTTTTTGGCTTAGATTTAAAGAATTGACTTGAACGGACAAAAAAGTGAATTTGGGGAATTTTACTGCTTCATATTTTTTTATATTAAAACTTTTCAAACCAGAATTGAAAAAAAATGTAAAATAACAATCAAAAAAGCCAATTTTTTGTCACATGTACAAGAGAAGATACTCATTTAAGGTCTAGATTTAATCATTTGTACACCTTCTACCATTTTGAAGCATAAAAAAATATAATTTCTTGTGATTATGTATTTTAGAAAGTCTTTTAAGGTGTAATGATATTTTCTTTTTTCAAAAGAAATTTTACTAATAAAAATTCTGAAACTTTTTAATCCAATTGTCTATTCTATTGCCACTTCAGGATTTTAAACTAGAATGCATTTGCAATATGATGATATAAGTGAAAAATATGTTTTAAGTAGTTGAATTTTGCCAAAAAAATTCAGTTTGGTGGTCATTTTTTTTTTAATTCACCCACATGTAAAACCATTTATGCGATATGCAAGACAATATAAAACCTCTACCTTGTATAGTTCAAAAGCAATGACAAATATTAGAGATATACTGATATACAAAGAATGAAAAACAGTTATACATTTTATAAATGGATCTTCAGTTTAAAGCCATAATATCTTTGATGGTCTAGGAAGCATAAATATTAAAACTTTTCAAAAAACCTTCACATGCCCCAGAGGTGGTATTTCTCTGGTAACCCACTTGACATGGACAGAGGAATGAACCTGGTATGTCCTGACAGATCTCTGTGGAGGTACAGTTATGGAGGGCTGAGCTACACTCATCCATATCTACAGAAAAAGAAACAGATCAAAGTGGGATTTGAGTTACTAATTGTTAGATACACAAGAAATGTGTATGGTAGAAGAAGTTACTTCATATAAATATAAAGAAGAGATCTAATGATAAACAAAAAAAAGCTACTTCTTACTTTGACAGATTTGTGAAGCATTTCTCTGATATCCACTGACACACTGACAGCTGTAGGATCCTGGGTTGTCTACACACACCTCTGTAGCTGAACACAAACTTGGATCCACACATTCATTGATGTTAGTGTCACACAGGGTTCCTGTCCAACCAGTCTTACAAACACATCCTCTTACACTGTCACAACGCAAAGCATTCTGGGAACAGTCACATGATTTGTTGCAATTGTAGCCCCAATGCAGGGAATCACAACCTTCAAAGAATCATCCACTGACAAGTTTAATTTCATAAAAAGGCACAATACTGTGATATCAACTAACTTAGCAAAATTGAAACATCTTAACAAACAAGAGGCCCAAGGTCCTTAACGGTCACCTGAGTATAATACAACAATTTAGAAGTTAAATACACTGACAGATGAAGCTTTGTTCCCCTAAAGCAAGAGAAGTAGGAAGATCAGGATCAACAAAATAATTAGTCTAGTATTCAGTATCAACTCATAACTTAAGTTCTAATCTGTCCCCCATGCAGATTATTAACAAACTATTAGTGCTTCTGTACTATTTTTAAACCCATATTAAGACCTCTAGCATTGACCTCTCTTATGGTCTTTGAAGAACTTTTAATAAGATAAGTTACTTTTGTCTCATTTTTATTTATGTATTACTTACAGGTCTGCCTGATTATTAAAACTAAGAAAGTACTTCTTGAATTATACGATAAACATTCTTGCATAATTATCTTATTCTATTAATCTTTCAAATACATTATTTACATTGATTAATTATCAAAGGTGAATGGAAAAGGGGAATAACTTCTCTCAGTAGAATACAAATTAATAGAGCCCTGTCCAGGACCAGAATGCTTAGACAAATTGTCCAGATGTTCAAAAATCTGGTAGAAATACGCTTACTTATATCATTTAAACTTTTACTCAGTTTGCTTTCGATATGCCCAGAAGCAGAGAAGAATTTCACAGGTACAATGCATTTTCACTACAGATTCAACAAAGCCTTACCCTAACACCAGAACCCAAGACCAAAGGTCAAGAAATTTACAAATTTGAAAGAGTTACCCTCATCATCATAACTATGGACTTCAAAGAATTAACACTTTTCCACTATATTATCAAAAGCCCCCCCCCCCCTTCCTCGTTATGCCAGAACCCCTGACCCTAGGACCACAAGATTTAAAAATTCTGTTCGAAGCTCCCATCTTCATCATAGCTAAGCAATTTATTTATCAGCTCAACACTAAGGAGCAGACAGGATTAGTTAATGATTAATTAATAGAATTAATGCATTTTCACTATATAATCAATACAGCCCCGCCCTTACACCAGAACCCCTAACCCCGGGGCCATGAATTTCACAATTTTGGAAGAGGCACTCTTGCTCATCATAACTATGTACTTAGTTACCTTATTTAATACCCAGGAGCAGAGAAGAAGATTTTCAAAGAAATAATGCACTTTCACTATATGATCTATATAGCCCCACCCTGAGGCCAGAACCCCTGACCCTGGGGCCATGAATTTCACAATTTTGAAAGAGGCACTCTTGCTCATCATAACAATGTACTTAGTTACTTTATTTAATACCCAGGAGCAGAGAAGAAGATTTTCAAAGAAATAATGCATTTTCACTATATAATCTATAGAGCCCCGCCCTAACACCAGAACCCCTGACCCTGGGGCCATGAATTTCACAATTTTAGAAGAGGCACTCTTGCTCATCATAACTATGTACTTAATTACCTTATTTAATACCCAGGAGCAGAGAAGAAGATTTTCAAAGAAATAATGCACTTTCACTATATGATCTATATAGCCCCACCCTGGGGCCAGAACCCCTGACCCTGGGGCCATGAATTTCACAATTTTGGTAGAGGGCTCAATGCTTGTTACAATGATGCCAACAGTTTGACTGGTTGATGTCCAGGAGTAAAGAAGAAGATTTTTAAAGATTGCATTATTTTTGGTGGTTTTAGCCCCACCCCTCAGGCCCCAGGGGGGCAGGGACCATGAAATTCACAATTTTTGTTCCCCTTCACCCATAGATGCTATATGCCAAATTTGGTTGAAATTGGTTAAGCGGTTTCAGAGAAGAAGCTAAAAATGTTCAAATGTTAACGCACGACGCATGCCGACGGACGAGAACGGATAGCAATAGGTCACCTGAGTGACTCAGGTGACCTAAAAAGATGGCTGTACCTGTGCAAGAAACTTGGTCATTTTGCAGCTTGTAACCAACGAAACAACTGCATGTAAAACTGCCGTCAGTGTTTGAACACACTTGGGGACATTGTCCACTATTCTGACATTCATTCACATCTACAATTGCAACATGAAAATACATAACTTAAAGCTTCACATTACGTCTACAGTTTGCTGAAAAAACTGATAATTTTTCTTATTCAAAAATTGACTCACCAGTACAATTCTGTCCGTCTGGCAGCAGACTGTAACCTTGGTAACAGAAGCAATATGGAGAACCTGTGTTGTTGACAGAACATCCTTGACTACAGTTCATACTGGTGCAGGACTGCTGTGGACCTGTAACATGACAGCAAATATGTTGAATGAACATCTTCCATTTAAATGTTCCTCAGAGAATTTATGATTTCACAGTCCAATAAGATCTCTAGTCTCCCAATGCTATTGACCTTTCTTATCATATTGTACCATAGGACTGGCGGTAAATTCAGATTTTACTTTGATGTTGCTGTGGTGTATTTGCCAGAAGAATCAGTTTTTTTTAGTCACGCCCACTTTTGGCATCAAGCCATAGTGTCAAGACCTTGACTAATGAATGAATGATCAGTGTAAATTTTAGACCTTATCTGCTGAATGAATGATGTCAATTTCAGTCATAGTTTGACAGGACATTCAAAACTGCTGAAAGAATGATGTCATTTTACACCAACAACTTTGCACAATTGCACTAAATATACAATTTATTCCAAATACAAATTAAAACATTTATAAATTCACATTTTTGTAATTTTTTTCTTAGATTGTCTTATATTGTGTACTTCACATAATTATGCAGTAAAAACATTTCAACTTTGATTTTAACATAACATAATTTCACATTTCTTTTTAATTTCTGTGTACCTCACAAATTTTACCAAAAAAAAACAAAAAACACACACATGATTGATTACTCGGGAATTTGGCATTGTACTGTCAAAATTTGAACTCAAACACACAATTGTTATATGCAGTAACACCAGTGTAGGCAGATTTAGAACACATCCTCTCAGTGGATTCGGACACCTCCATTTCAACTTTCACGCGTTTCACAGGTGGTTCCAAAACATTCGAAATTTCTTCCAACATTTCTGCTGAAGGCCTCTTGTATTTTCTTACGCTTTGTACACTACGATGCCCAGTACGGCCCATTATTTCCTGCTCTTGAATTCCAGCTTGATAAAGTTGCGTTGCACAGGTTCTTTTCCCTGAATGGTTACTGAATGCGCCTTTGAGCCCCCCTTCCTCACAAATACTTTTCATAAGCTTTGATAACTTATTGACAGACACCAAGACACTGCTGACTAAATGTTTTTAAGTTATTCTTGTTTTCCAGAGGACGCCTATAAAATGGTTCAGAACCATTCTCATCAGTAGAAATCATTCGAACAAGTTGAATGTATTCCTCGTAAATAAGGAAAAGCTTTGGGTCAGAAAACACGTGCTTAATAGTTTTTGGAGAAATGTGCCTTTGATTCAGCCCACCTAAAATTAAAATACCAATTTAAATTTCTTATATTTTTTTCGTTCCTATGAAACTTTTCATTTCTTAGTCACAAATGTGTTTAGACCCCCCCCCCCTTTTTTGCAAGATAAAACAAACAGACAATTGAGAAAAATCTTCAGATATTTAGCAACAATAATTGAAAAGTAGGCCTAAGATACGCTTAAATATTGTCACAATTTATTTACTCTAAAGAATGAAAATATAAATATAAAAGTAGAAAGTGTAACTTACCCTTGTAGGTTTTGTTAGCTCTCCCATAGAATGTAAGACTCATTGGCTCTTTGTCCAGTTGAAATTGATTCAGCTCTAAGTTTCTATGTTCGTCCGTCCCCCTCATCCGAAACAGTTTGCAATTGTAGAAGAAAACTGTATATAAAAGTGATTTTGCTGTTCCAAACACTCCCTTTAACCAGAGTTCCTCCTCATTGTCACGAGATATGGGGTCTGCTTGATGTGTTACTGTTCCAACTCCCTGCTTTGTTAACTCAGCCATTCTTGCACTCAAACTTCGTCGAAACGGAAAGAAAACAGGATTTTTTTCATCTAGAAAATTCATAAAAGTTCCGCTTTCTTTCTGTACTCTCATCAGTCCGGCACAAAGTTGATAAAGCGTGTTAGGAGGGTACGGTGCTCTATCCTTGCGTCTGGCTTCAAGTACAAATCTGCTCAACCATACATTTACATCATTTTCTGTAAAATTTTTGATTTCAGGTATAGGGACGTTTGTCTGGCTTATTCTGTACTCTCGCCACTCATCAAATGTTTTCTTACTCCAATTGGAGTTTTTTCTTGTATGTTTACTCTCAGTATCCTTAATTAGACAATTTATGTCCTCTAACTCCTCTTCCTCTTTTAGATCTCCGAAGCGCGACCCAGCTGAGTTCACATCAGAATTCTCCGTTTTTATTTTCACATCAAAACTTGTAATATCAATATTTTCCATTGACAATATATTAAAATTTCCGAAATCAATGTCAAGGAAATCACTTAAGGACAGGTTTTCAAAATTTGATTCAGCCTCAATAAATTCTGCAGCCTGACTCAAAGTTATGTCATCTATCTCATGAACATTCAAGAAATCCATTTTTGTTAAACTACTGTAAATTTTAATTGTTTTAAGCTTTTATACAGGAGTAGGCAGTACAAAACAATATCTGGATTTTTCATTGGTCCATACACTGAGTGTTGAATGTTAATATTTGATCATTAATATCTAGCATGCAGTAGGAGGTACAAAACGTTAGCTCAACTTTTTGATTGGTCTTCTGGTACAAGTAACTTACACAAAAGATATTAATTGGTCATTGGTAAATACACTCACAGTTTTTAATTCACTCGGGGCTCCACCGCTCGTGAATTAAAAACTTTGAGTGTATTTACCAATGATCAATTAATATCTATAGTGTAACTATAACTTGGTACATCTTTGTTTTAAAATCTTTTCTTTTTCAGTAAGAATGGTTATACATTTTATAACATCATTTAATTTATAGTATTTACAAATAAAAAGATGTGTTGTGAAATATCGTATATATCAAAATGCAAGACCTGTACATTGACTTTGTGAAGTATAAAGTTTAATCTTGTGAAAACTTTCAATGAAGAATCGAATGGACTGACAAAATTGTTTTTTGATCCCATGGGTTTCTAAACCAGGGATAAACAGAAATTCTGTCAATGACACTTACTTTGTATAACACAGAAGAATCCATCTGACTGGAGAGAATAGCCATCCAAACAGGAACAATTGTAATAACCTACAGCATTCACACAGAGTTGTTGGCAGTTACTGGTTCCTTCTGTACACTCATCAATGTCTGGAAAAACATACAAAACAATGAATAAAGTGCATCTAAAAAAGACTTTACAAACAAATAAAAATCATTATGAACATGTAAGTATATTGTATACAGCATTTAGTGCATGCATTCACATGAATGTTTATTCTGACATTTTCTAAGGAAATTTAAATCAATTAATTCTCATAATCACCTAAACATGATGTCCCTGCTGATCTGTATCCTTGATAACATGAGCAGGAATAACTTCCTTCTGTGTTTGTACAGATCTGGTTACAGCCATTCAGAGAACTGTTGGAGCATTCATCTACATCTGTAAGATTCATCAATACAAATCAAATTAGCAATTTCAAGTTCAGATCTTTTAATCTGTGAAACAGCTCTTGTATTAATTATACTGTTGTCTTATGTTGCAAGTTTTATTCAGTTTCTGAAAAGAAAAAAATTGATTAATTTGTGGACAGGTACCTCATCCTATTCTACCCAAAGTAAAATTTATAGTTCATTGATCATGTTGATCACCTAATTTTGTGCTCAAACTCAACCAGGAAAACTGATCTTCAATGACAAATAATGAAATCAGTTTACAGTATCTTGTACATGGCCATTATAGCATAAAGGTTGTGGATGAGACAGCCATTTTGGTAAATGGAAATGACTTAATATTTCTGTAATTTACCCAATATTTAGTTCCTTGAAATTCAGTCCACTAAACTTACAAAAAAAAATATTCAAAAGCCTCTTTAAAGTGGTTAAAATTTTCTAAGTATAGTAATTTTGAAAGAAACTAATTATGCACATGAAAACAGTTCACATTAGTTATGTGAGTAAGACGGGAACATATTGCAATACATTTACCTTACTGAAAGCTAATGACAAACAAAAAAATAAATAAAATTGAGTTTAAAAAAATGAACTTATTTCATTTTTTCTGAGAACATCATAAGGGAATTAATTCATAGAACACCTACATTAATGATATTAACACATAGAACCACCAAGAGATACTGTTGTACTAATAAGTATTCTGTAAACTAGAAACATTATCATATTCATAAATATCATTATACATGTAAATGAAGAATATACAAAAAGCTTTATACCTAAACATTTGAAAGACTCTGTTATCTGATATCCCTGGAGACAATTTTCACACTTGAATGCCCTTCCTGTTGACTGGTGCTCAGCTGCTGGATTGTCTGTACAGTTACTGAGGGGATCACATGGGGAACCAGCACAACCATCAATATCAATCTCACAGGAGTTACCTAAGATGTCGTAGTAAACTAAGTGCCTGGTTTTTTTTTCAATAAACTTCACATGTAACATTCATTTTAAAATATATTGTAGAAACATAAATGGAAAATTGTCATGAGCTACTCTACTAACAAGAAAACTGATGGAGTCAACCCCTGATTTGAAATTTTGCTTCAGATAGAACATATTTGCCAAATGTATGATACAATATTGATCAACTTCGATTTCAATATATGTTTACTTAGTTACTGCTTCCTCATTTTTTAATATGAATTCTTTCTACATAATATAGTCAATCAATCATCAAGTACATAAAAGAACAAGTCTCAATAAGGCTTATCTGTGGTCCCCGGTTACTCGTCAAATTTCGAACATTTATTAAAATGTTTAAAAATTAAATTTTATTATCAATTAATGTCTTTATTATTTGAATCATCATCTAAAAATGTCAAACAATAGATATAGGCAGCATACGAAGCTGCGCGTTAAAGGTAGGATCCTTTGATTTTCATGAATATCAAAAGAAATCAGTGACATGTACACACTTCAAAGCTTTCGTAAACACCGAGCACAGGTTTGTTCAGAGTCGAGTTTGAAATATAATGTGTATATTAAATGTGTAAAGGTTGAGTGAAAATATCTTTGTTGAACAACTTTGTGCTCTCTGTTTTCTAATTAAAAGTATTGTGATTTTGAATCTCTTCGCTGACTTCATTTTCATGCGATTAACCTCTCTATGACCTGTTTAGAATCATAACAAGCCACGTGCTTTTGTATCGTTACAGGTAAATGCCCCCAGTGAACGTGCTAGTTCTCAGTTGAAACGTACTCAGTTTTATATCGATCAGCATGGACTTGTTTGGTTCATCTTGTTATAGCTTTTATTCCCAAAGTTTTGTAAATAGAAAATTGTATTTGTAATTGATTGTGAATCTTGAACATATAATTCGTCTTTGAAAGAAAAATATTATACCAAGATCATCTTTTTATAGTATCTAATCTAAATGTCTCCGCCCATTTCCATGTAATAGAGAAACCGTGGTCTGATCGGGGGAAAATGTTCCGGCATTTTTAAGTGCGATAGGTGTTAAAAATAGGCTTGTATTTTCTGATATGTTTAATTATTCATTATAAATACACAATGTTTTAATTAGAAATACTTCGTTGTACACAATGAAAATAAACAAGATACCGTATGCTAATATTTAACCGGTAAACCAAGGGTGTAAAAAGGGACCACACTACTATACTTAAGTAGAATACTCCTTTAGCAATAGCATTTATTAATTACTTTATATCTGCTTAAGTATTCAGTTTTAGGCATTTCTGTCTCAACCAGAAAAATTCCTCCTTGTTAGTCTTATTTTACTTCCCATTATGCCATAAAAACCTGTATGTACTTGTTATATGTTTTCTTAGTTGAAGCATTTCTCCTTCCAATTCAAGAAAAAAAAAATATTTGCAGTGTCCTGCAATTAATTATTTGCCTCTTTTTGAAGTGACCTTTTCAATATTTTCCCTAGATAGGTTACTCAGTACAGATTAGGCTCTATGCAATTTTGAAATGCTCTTTTTTCCATTTTTTATCCAGACATCTCTTAATATTTACCTGTCCATCCCAGATCACAAGTACATGGCACAATAAAGAACGATGAGATACTGGTGCTTGTTGCTAGGGAGTTGTTACAGTTGCCACGGTTACTACAGTTATAACACTGGTACACCTGCTCATACAGTACCTTGGACACTCCATTCAAAGAATCAATAGCATACAATCTGAAATATACATGTAATGTATTTCTGAAATCCACATAAAGGTATCCATTGTATTACATAACTTAGCAACAAAAAGTTACATGGCAAGATATCCCTGCACTTTGGGCTTAGGTCAGAAACAATTATATTAACAAAATATAGCAAAACTTTAACAAGAGGCCCATGGGCCACAGCGCTCACCTGAGTAACTTTGGCCTTGCTGTTTTTCACCTGATCTCTCCCCCCCTGTAGTACTTATTGTGGCCCCTCCCTATCCCCAGGGGTCATGATTTGAACAATTTAGAATCTACACTACCCCAGCATGCTTCCACATAAGTTTCAGATTTTCTGGCCCAGTGGTTCTTGAGAAGAAGATATTTAAAGATTTTTCCTATATATTTCAATGTAAAACTTGGATTCCCTATTGTGGCCCCGCCCTACCCCCGGGAGTCATGATTTGAACAATTTAGAATCTACACTACCCCAGCATGCTTCCACATAAGTTTCAGCTTTTCAGGTCCAGTGGTTCTTGAGAAGAAGATATTTAAAGATTTTTCCTATATATTTCAATGTAAAACTTGGATTCCCTATTGTGGCCCCACCCTACCCCCGGGGGTCATGATTTGAACAATTTAGAATCTACACTTCCCCAGCATGCTTCCAAGTAAGTTTCAGCTTTTCTGGCCCAGTGGTTCTTGAGAAGAAGATTTTAAAAGATTTTTACTACATATTTCAATGTAAAACTTGGATTCCCTATTGTGGCACCGCCCTACCCCCGGGGGTCATGATTTGAACAATTTAGAATCTACACTACCCCAGCATGCTTCCAGATAAGTTTCAGCTTTTCTGGCCCAGTGGTTCTTGAGAAGAAGATTTTTTAATGACCCCACCCAATTTTTGTATTTTCTTGATTATCTCCCCTTTAAAGGGGACTTGGCCCTTCATTTTAACAATTTTAACTCCCCTTCACCCAAGGTTGCTTTGTACCAAGTTTGGTTAAAATTGGCCCAGTGGTTCTTGAGAAGAAGTTGAAAATGTGAAAAGTTTACAGACGGACGGACAGACGGAAGGACGGACGGACGGAAAGACGGACGACGGACAACGGGTGATCAGAAAAGCTCACTTGAGCTTTCAGCTCAGGTGAGCTAATCATATATACCTGTATTTATAGTATGACCAAAAAGGACTCATTCATGGAGAAATATAATATAATTAAATTTTGGCAAGTCATATCTAAAGAATTACGAATTGAAGCATACACATTCACTGACAAGGGCACAAAACAATCATGCAGAGTTTATATGCTGCAGTCTTTACAGAAGGAACTTACTCCACAGCATAAGGAGTCATGTCTTGTGGGGTATAGGTGTAGGAGAAGGACACATTCCCAGGTAGAGTAGCAGAGGTCACATTTACTGGACTCAGCATAACTATAGTCACATTGTCACCATTGACATCTGAGGCATTGGCTGTTATTGTAAAGCTCTGACCAACTACTGTATAGATAGAACCCAATCCATCAATGACAGGCCTAGTGTTGGCTGCAAAAAGATGTAATATGTTTTAGTTCACATATGCATTACAGAAAATGATACCAATTTATTTTCAATTTAAATATCTGCAAAATTGATTGTCAAAAGCCATAAACATGTACATCTAAAAACAGATTTTGTTCATTTCATACCTGCACTTCTCTCCTCTTGTAGAGCTGTCTGATAAACTATTCTAGTAATATTAGCAATGGCTTTGTTTTCTGTGGCCAGGAAGTCATAAATACAGTTGAAGTTCTGGGGGCCCCCACACTCCTCTTGAGCTTGGGTTATTTCTTGCTGAGTGAAGTCCTCCATGAATATGGGTGTAAAATTTGTTGGCTGATAGGAGGCACAAGTCAAGTCATGCTGATAGACAAAGAGTGACTTGTCACAATCAACTCTCCCTACAATTCAAATCAGGTACAAAATTAGAGAGTCACTTTGTAATGTTGAAACCCAATTCCTCCATTTCTGGTACATGGAGATCCGAAAATGTGCACACGATTTTCCAAAAGAAATGCAGATTTTTTTTGCAAAAAAGAACTATGCCATACAGCTAGATTTGTATCTTTCATATTCTAGATATAATAAGAGACCTATAGATGTTGACAGTCACCTGAGTATTAGAAACTTATCTCTAAGGTTATGAAAAACTACATGTAGAAAGAACTCTGGACTCTCATGTAATAAATTTCACAATTTTGTGAGCAGGGCTCGACATTAACGCTTGTCCGCATGTCCGGTACCAGTGAAAAAAAAATTACGGACAAGTGAATATTGCTGTGCACTTGTCAGATTGGACAAGTGCATTTTAATGTAAAGGACTCTCTAAATAATAAAAAGAACGACTGTTCAAAGTTAATTGGTAGTTTCAAAACGGAAGCTGTACATGAAAACCGATTTACAATCGATCGGGATCCAAGTCCACTAATTGCATACTACTGAAAAGGCATGGAACTTACGAACTTAAAAGTTTGGATTCTGTTTGATGTTGACAGGTTCACTTGTTGTTGTCAGATAAAATTTCATTTTATGTGTTTGTTGTATTTATCAATAACATCACGAATAAATCAAGCACATGACATGTGTAAAGGACTTTATTTTAGTTTTCAGTTTTCAAGTTGACAGTATTAGATCTCTATTGAAAAATTTTCGGACAAGTGAAGTTGAAGTTCGGACAAGTAAATGTCTTGGTCTCTTGTCCGAATGGACAAGTAGGGAAAAAACTTAATGTCGAGCCCTGGTGAGGATACTGTGTTCCTTGCCACATTGCATGATGATTGTTCCCTACATGCTTTAAGGGTACAGTAACAGTCAACTTAACCCCAAATGGGGACTCGAATCACACAAAGTTCAAAGTTTGTGAATTTGGCTCATACTTTAATCAGTTGCATACCTTTTGCTTGCTAAATGTCAAGGAATTAAAAATAAACTGTTTTTCAAATATATATACATGCAATAAAATTTCAATATATGACTAACTTTCCCCACTTTGCCTGCTAGCTAGATGTCTATTAATGAAAGATTTGGAAAGGTGTAATAGATTTTCAGTATATAATCTGAAGTCTCTGATAAAACTGAACCTCAAACTACTCATAAATGCAAAAGAGAGAGTTGTACCTGGTAACCTTAAGACTCTGGTTAGGTAAAAATAGAAACATTGTGTGTTCTTAAGCTAATATATCACCATGCACATATGATAAATTGTATTAATTAAGGCAAAGATCTTACAGAGCTCTCCAAAGTTGTGGTAGATTTCCTTTTCTGTTGAGTTAGAAGGGAGAAGAGTTCCGTTAGGAGTTTTCAGGTCATCATTTATGTCTCCGTTCACATTTCCCAAAAGGCCAAAGTTTGTTGTAGTCGAGGACAATGAATCTGGTATACCAGTGGTTAACTCCAACATTCCAAGATTCAAAGACATGTCAAAAGTAATACCTATAAAATGTCAGAAGTCTTAGTACCCTTGCTGAAATCATTGATAACATCAGTTGAAAATTAACCAGCAGGTTTATTTGAAATCCATTAACACCAAGATCAGTTATTAGTCCAAATATAATAAAATTTTTAAGACCATTTAAGCATGAATGTAAGTACATGTACCTGATGGGAAGAGAATCTCTACTCTGTTAGTTCCTGTTTTTGTTATAAATATTGAATTTTCTCTGTAATATGTATAGGTGACACTGGCATAAAATTGTGGGGTGATGTCTATTCTGTCTGCATATAAAATCATGCCTGAAAAAATGAAATATGATATAGAACAAATATTTTAACATCTTTAAACCATTGTTCACCTTTCAACAACTAGGACGAAGTAGAGATAACAATCTCTAAGCATACTGCAGACATACATTTTTATGCATGGGATTAATTTACACAATGTACTTAAACTGCATTTAAGGCATACAAAGGCAATCCAAGAAATTCACATAATTTCTTCCTGCGGATTGAACAGAAATTGTGATTCCGCAGGATTTTGACCCTAAAGAAAAAAGTATGTTCACTTTACAGTATCTCTAAACACACAGAAAATGTAGGAACTACTAGTAATTTCAATTGGAAAACTTCTCTGTCAAGATTATACTTTGGTTCACAAGCACTTCCATAAATGATCCAATTAATGTACAATTTTCTTTTTATTTTCTGGACATCTAGAATATTTTATCAAACAAAAGGTATGAATATTGTGTTTATTTACCCTAATTGTACCAGTCATACACCCCTAGGAAAAATGTTTTCAAACAATGAAAGAAGAGGCCCATAGGCCACAATGCTCACCTGTGTCATTATTGCCCTGTTGTTCTATTCCCTATATATATTCCTTTGCAAATCTTTGATTGCCTATTGTGGCCCCACCTTACCCCAGGAGGTCATGAATTGAATAAAATTAAACCTACACTACATGAGGATGCTTCCATATCAATATGACTAATCATGCCTATGCTGTTCTTTTAGAATATTTTTAAAGATCGTTTCCTATACATTCCTATTCAAAACTTTGATCGTATATTGTGGCCCCACTCTACCCCTGGAGTCATTACTTGAACAAACTTGAATCTACACTACTTGAGGGTGCCTTCATATCAATATGACTTAATCATGCCTCTTCTGTTTTTGAAAAGAACATTTTTAAAAACTGTTTCCTATATATTCATATGCAAATTTTTGATCATCCACTTTGGCCCCATCCTACACCAGGGGGTCATAATTTGAACAAATTTGAATCTACACTACCTGAGGATACTTCCATATCAATATGATTAATCATGCCTTGCTGTTCTTGAGAATAAGGTTTTTAAGAATTTTTCCCATATATTACTATGTAAAACTTTGATCGTCTATTGTGGCTCCAGGGGTCATGATTTGAACAAACTTGAATCTACATTATGTAATAAAGCTTTCACTTAAGTTTAATTTTTTCTGGCCCAGTGGTTCTTAAGGTATGTCACTCGTGAAATTGGTTATATCAAGGACTTTTTGAGAAGTACATGTATGTTTTAAATAAGGACTCATATAGCATGACTCAAAATCGCAAAGAAAATGGGGGGCCAGTGTGCATCTTACTGAACTACGGTACAATTAAGTTCACCTTTTTGCACTTAAATTGTAACTCTTTGGTTAATCACTTTTATCTTTATCATATTTTATGAGATGTAATTATGGCAATAAATATAATCCTATTTTACATAAAATAGTTTGAATAATACTTATCATTGAACAATTCATGCAAATTAATGCGCATTAATTATTGCAGCAATTTTTTTCTACCCATTGGGAAAGGGTCCGGTACCGGTTCAATTGGGAAGAATACCATTGATGTAGAACAAAGGAAAATTTTCTGTCTTTAAAACAAATGAAACATATTTTGCGTCTATTACAACCTCATTACCTATTACTCCCTGTTTTAAAGAATAAACAAGTATTTATTGTTTTTTCATATCAATGTCCCTTGTTTTTTCATGCTTTCAATTTGTCAAAATGTATGACACTACGCTGTCGAGCTGTCTTCACCGCAGGTCCCGCCATATTACAACTAATCTCTATACTTTCGATTTAAGAGGAAGTGAAACAATTAGTCAACTTGTACAATGTTTCATATAAAAAGAAATACGACGTCATCGTAGTCTGTTGCTTGGCAGTTGAATTGGGAATTTTTAGTCTCAAAATTGGGAAAAATTAATGTTTTTTGGCATTGGGAATGGTACCTTTATCGGTACCAGTTATATAAGGAAAAAAATCGCTGTATTGTGTGACCTTTTTGCACTAAAAAAGTATCACATTTAGGGTATAAAAAATCTAAGTAGGCAATAAATTATTTTCTTGTATCAAACTTTTTATGACTAAGTGCTGATCGGTTGGAAGTATCAGGTTGTTAAAAGTAATGAAAGAAAAGGTTAGGGTCAGTGATGTAAATTTTGAGATATTGGTCAAAATGTGCGATTTTCAGGCAAAAAACGGTGTAAATTTTATCTTGACTTCTTTAATATATCTTCATTTCTTGGCAAAGTCTGTTGAGTGAATGTGTAAAATTTGTTCTAAAAATATAAATTGAGACCCAAATTTAATATTCCTAGCATATCATTACGGAAAATATTCTCTAAGTTAAAATATGTGGGGCTAAAGTTCCAAGATATTAAATTTAACAAATGTGTAGATTTGGAGAATTTTCTTCTAAATATCGATCCACCACAAGAAATAGTCCCTCATAAATCTTACTTCTTTATGAATTTATGAGCAGTTTTTTAATTGAATGTTAAATAATTTGCATTGTTTACTTTAAATATGTTATAAAACTTGAATTGTAATAAATAGTTTTGAAGTCAAAGGATCAGACTGAACTTTTCTAAATAGCTGATGAGTGACATACCTTAAGAAGATCTTTGAAAGATGCCATTAAATTTTCACCAATTTTTAATTATCTCCCCTTGAAAGAGGATGTGGCCATTCATTTGAATAAACTTGAATCACCTTCACCCAAAGATGCTTTGTGGCAAGTTTGGTTGAAATTAGCACAGCAGTTCTACAGCAGAATATGAAAATGTGAAAATTTAACAATGCCACCAATGACAGACAATGGACAAATTTCTATCAGAAAAGCCCACTTGAGCCTTCAGTTCTGGTGAGCTAAAAATCACAGTTGCTTTAAATGGTGAAAACACATGCAAATAAAGTGTTCTATTAATTTTACCTTGGCCTGATAAAATGTTTGTGAATAAATTACAAATTGAGTAGATTTTAATTTTTTTTAGTTTGAACCCAAGGGTAAAATAACAAATCTGATTAGAATTCTTTAGTGTGCAGTGTATGGAGAGTCCTTAAGGAGGAGTGACCCTTACTGCCAAAAAAGATACTGCTGAAAGAATAGATTACTATTTTCTTTATATAATTTTCTCCTTCAACAATAATTTGTCTCAAATTAAGCCCCAAATGATATATATATACTAAATGTGCTTGAATTTCACCCCTCTTTTGTTTGTTAAATTTCATAATACCAGGAATATTCCAGTTTAGTACATACAGAGTTATTTTCCCGATATTTAAAACATCAAGAAAAGAAATCTGCACTTACCTGTTTCTGCTAGATTGACTTCTACCTGAGCTTCTCCTCCATTCTTTTCCTTGAAAACAAATGCATGGAAGACTGTGGCATTTATCTTGGTTCCATTAGCATTGACAGCTTGTGCTGTACGAGTCTGTATCTCCAGTAGGGTGATGTTTGTTCCTGGTTCTACCATAGTCAGCATCACATACTCTCCCAGTCCATTAAATGTATAGGTCAGACCATCCAGTGTTCTTACATGGGGGTCTCCAAAAGAGGATCCTTGGGGAGGAAAAACAAACAACATTAAAACTGACAAGAGACCCAAGGGCTTTAATGGTCACCTGAGTATAATACAGCACTGTAAAGGATCCACAGAAGTATAAAATAAAACAAAATAAACTGATGAATGAAGATTGTTGCCTAAAAGCAAGAGAAGTAGGATGATCAGGGATCAACAGTTAATTTAGTACTCATTAATAACAAATCATAAAGTAGATCTATTTATTTGCCTGTACTTGCCAGTGCTAGTGCACTGTCATTTGTCACTATAACCATGCAGGCTTAACAACACATTATTAGTACTTGAACACATACAGCTAACCCATCACATTTCCTCTCCCATATTTGCTTCTTTTGATCTTTGAAAAACAGTTAATGTACAAAGAAATGGTATTTTTGTCTCATTTTTTATTTATCCATTATTTACAAGTCTTTCTGACCAATAAAAACTATGAAGTACTTTTTGTATTATACAATAGAAATTCTTGTTAAATTGTTGTATTCAATTGACCTATCAGTTATATAATCTATGGAGATTAATTATCATAGGTGAAAAGCAAAGGGGAATAACTTTTCTCAGTTGCATACAAATTTTCCTACAAGATCAATAGAGCCCTGCCCATCACCAAGAACACTTAACCCAGTAGTCCATTATTTCACAAATCTGTTAAAAAACTTGTGCATGTTCATTGCAACTTTAATTGTACTCATTTGCCTAATAGATTCCCAGGAGCAGAGAAGAGATTTATAAAGAAATAATGCATTTTTGATATATAATAGAGTCCCACCCTAACACCAGAACACCTGAACCAGGGGCCATGAATTTCACAATTTTGGAAGAGGAACCCTTGCTTATCATTACCATGCAACAGGGATCGAAATTAACTTTTTTGACCACTAGCAAATTTTATCTAGTGGAATATTTTTTTACTAGCAATATTGAACTTTCACTAGCATTTTTTTCTTCTCATAGTAATTAACATAGGAATTATTTGAATGAGTTCACAGAAAACTTATTTACACCTTTAAGGTCGTTTTATACAAGGTGAAATCTGACCGGATACAGGGGTGTGCAATTAAAAAATTCAAGCACTAGCCCACAGACTACCCCAAGTAAAGTTACTAGCTCAAACGTAGGGGAAAAGAGTATCTTAAACAATGAAAGAAAAATAGTTTATCGTTGAAAAAGTCCGAGTCTTAAGGTCATTCTTTTTTTAAATTTAAAGTTTAATTCTCACTAGAAAAATTGAATCATATATAAATCAATTATGAATGAAAATAAAATAAAAATTAATTTAAAAATAAATTATCTTTCATTTTTTTTTTCATCTTAAATCACTATAAATACTCTTGAAATATATTTTTTGAAAAACACATACATGTGTAAGACTTTTTCTCTAGTTGATTAAGTGATCGTAAATAATTAAATGGGATATCTACATGCATTTACCATAAACAAAGGAATGGAGGAAATTCGGATTAGGAAAAAACGATCATTTTTGGAAGTAAATAAGTCAGGTAGTACTGCAAAATGGATAAGATTATGGAGATTTACGAACAACAGGAGCATGCTACCTAGAAATTTTTGTTTGAGAATTTGATAGCAAAAAAAGTTAATAAAATACCTGTAGTGCTTTTCATGTATTAGGCTACATGGGTAATCTTAATTTTTACTAGCCCGTGGGGCACCTCTGTGCATAAAATCACTAGCCCTACCCCCAAAAATGGTAGCCCCGGGTGTGAGGCAATGCTTATTGCACATTCCTGGAATAAACTAAAAAAAAGTCCGAAAAGGACTGATTTTATTTTACTCGCAAAAGTTGGCGACCAGAGGTCCCTTTTAACTCGCAATTTCTGTTTTTAATTCGCATTTAGCGAGTATTTCCCGATAATTTCAACCCCTGATGCAACTAATTTATCTACTAAAAACCCAGGGGCTGAGAAAAAAAACTTCAAAGAAATAATACATTTTCACTACATAATCAACAGAGTTTCGTCCTAGCACCAGAGCTCCTGACCCAGGGGCCACAGAATCCACAATTTTAGAAGAAACACTCTTGCTCATCATAACCATGCACTTATTGCTTAATACCCAGGTGCAGAGAAGATTTTTCAGACAAATAATGCATTTTCACTACATGATCAATAGAGCCCAGTCTTAACACCAGAACCCCTGACTTATGAGATATGTTAAGTTAGCTACTAGTAACTGGCTACGACAAGTGGGTAAAGTTAGCTACTAGTAAATGGAAATGGCCAATTGGAGAAGAATCTAAAACCTAGCGCACATATTAGATATCTTAAGCACTTAAAGTAACCTAATTATGTTCCCCAAACGAAGTTGGGGAAGCTATGAATTTTACAATTCTGGAAAGATATCCTAGCTCAACTATGCATACACTTATTTGTGTGCTAAATACCAAGAGAGGTAATTTTCAAAGAATTCATGCAGCGGCTATGAATTCCACAATTTTGGAAGAGGAACCCTTGCTCACGATAACAATGCACTTAGATTGCCTGTTAAATAGTCAGGGGCAGAGAAGTTTTTTTTAAAAAGAATTTTATTATGTGCACCGCATGTACACTACTGTGGAATCATTAAAATTCATGGGGGTCAATTTTCGTGGATTGCTTAAATTTTACAGGTTCAAGGGGACGTAATTTTGTGTATTATTATATACCCAAGTGTGTATCACTCAATTTTACTGTAGATTTCATACAATCACGTGACGGTATGATCCGACTTTCCAGATCACCACACTGTGGTTTTCTGAATCCATATCACCCCTCTCTGAAATTGATGACGTAGTACCAGAAACATGACGTTATTTTTCATGCGCATCAAAAAGTTCCTTGACAAAATGCTTTGTTTAATGGAAAAATCTTATAAAAATTGATCTCAAAAGTTTTTTTAAAACTATATTTTGCTAGTTGTAAGGGGGGTATATAATAAATTTATCATTATAACAGTAACTTGATCCGAAGAGCCGTATCATGTCAAGTTGACTCTTCGGATCAAGTTACTGTTATAATAATGTATATTTCTTGTATACCTACAAAAGGAAACATGATTTTGTAACCCTAATTTATTAATTCGTGGATGAGAGGTACCCATGAATTCCAGGAAAATTGAGCCACCACTAAAACCAATGTCTAACATCAAAGCACCTCACCCAGGGATTATGAATTTCACAATTTTGGATGAGGAACCCTTCTTATCATCATCATCATGCACTTAATTTATCTGCTAAATACTAAGGGGCAGAGAAGAAAATTTTCAAAGAAATTATGTATTTTCACTATATATATAATCAATAGATCCCAGTCCTAACACTAGAAGCCCTGATCCAGGGGCCATGAAATCCACAATTCTAAAAGAAGTACATGTTCTCTTGCTCATCATAATCATTTGCTAAATACCCAGTAGTAGAGAAGAAAGTTATCAAAGAAATAATGCATTTTTATTAGCATATTATCAATAGAGCCCCGCCCTAATACCAGAACCCCTGAACCAAGGGCTATGAATTTCAGAAAAGGCACCTTTGCTAATCATTACCGTGCACTTGTCTGTCTGCTAAATATACAAGGGAAGAGAAGAAGCTTCTCAAAGAATTTACACTTTTTCACTATATGATCACTATATGATCAATAGAGCCCCCCTCACTCCAGAACCCCTGACCCAGGGACCATGAATTTCACAATTTTGGTAGAGGACTCACTGCTTATTACAATCATGCCAACAGTTTGACTGCTTGGTGTCCAGAAGTAAAGAAGTTTTTTAAAGATAGCACTAAATTTGATGGTTTAGCCCCACCTCTCAGGCCCAAGGGAGGGTCTGAACCATGAAATTCACATTTGTTCCCCTTCACCCTTAGATGTGATATGCCAAAATTGGTTGAAATTGGTTTGGGAACAAGAGAAGAAGCTGAAAATGTTCAAATTTTTACGACCAATGAATGACGAACCTGAGTTGTTCAGGTGACCTTAAAATACTAAACTTCTTCAATCTACAAAATGATATTGCTTTGTACTTTGTAGAGACACCAGTTACAGACAGGTTATAGATGGTCTAGAATGAAATAGAGAATTTACTGATCTACAGTCAAACTTGACAAGTGAAATCTGTTGGGACTGACAAAATTCTCTGAAATATCTTGGGGTTTGAGATACTAAAGTTGAAACCTAAGTATATTATAGGGTTGGGAAGAATAAGGTCATTTCAAAATATCCTTCAATTCAATATACATGTGTCAGTGTTCCAGATACCAGTGTACATCTAGCTCCATGCACATTCAATGTAAGAGTTGTAAGAGTGGAATATGTTTTACTATTTAATTCTAAGCACTTGTTCCCTTATCCATGTTATCAATAGAGATTGTTCTATTTGACGTATCCGTATACGTATCCGTATCCGTATCGAGGTGAGAGAGGCATCTCGATCCCGATGTCTAAATTATTTACTATAATTTCCATCGTTATTTGTTTGGTTTTAGAGCAGCCCCATTCATTTAAGAATAGCATATGGTATTTTTTCTAATAAAAATGTATTAAGCTGCTGTAAAAGTCTGGCATTTCGCTGGAATTTTTTTTTAAAAAATAGATAATGAAATTAAATAAAATAAAAATTTCTTTTCATTATATTGTTTAAAATTTTAATTGCAATTTTGTTTAAAAACATTTATTGGGATCCCCCTTTCTCCCTCTTAACATCATTTTATTGATTGATTCTGTAATTTACATTAGATGACATAAAAGTTACCCCCCCCCCCCCCCACACTCACACACTAAAATGCAAAAGACTTTAATATCCACAATCAATAAAACCGTGTAGCTGTTTTCTAAAGAGAATTCGCTTCCAGACCCTTACCAGTATATGCTTAAAAATGCCACCCCCCCCCCCCCCTCGGGAACACACACAAACTTTCATAGTGTCTGTTGACTTTCTTCATTCTTTTTTTCAATGAACTATTTGACAAATACCTGTATATCTCCCCTTCCCCTCCCCAGTTGAAATTGCTTCTTTCGTGCCTATTCTCATACGGCTTGATTTTGCTTTATATTTTGTCCTTTCAGCAGTATTAACTTGAAAAGACTTCATGGCGACAAAAAATAGGTAATGAAATGAAAATGCAATTGTTAAATTTATTTTTCCTTTTAGTTCTCTTGTTGTCGTACATGCGTATTATAATTCATGGTTTGATATAGAAACTGTTTCAGAATACGGTATTCATTATCTTAACTCTCTTTTTATAAAAAAGAAAAGAACATTAGACTAAAAAATGCCAAAACATTAGATTTATCTATTTCTTCTATGCTACCTTTTTCATCCAGCTGATTTTAATTTATTTTTTTTATTTTATTTTTATTTATTTACTTATGCATTTTGGCCCAGATCGGGACAAGTGCGAGTCAATTCAACACACAGTTTATAGAATTAAAGAGAAGAGACTGCTTCTACGTAGCAGAGAAATAAAAAAACACAGAATAAAGGATAAACTTTATACAAAACATTTAATTGATAAAGTATCAGCATTTTTTCAGAGTTTTGATCCCGCTTGTACACAAAGAATTACAGTCATCTTAATTTCAAAAGATAAATCATTAAGTTAACTTTAGTCAACATGTATAAAAAGTAATGTATAAGACATAAAAAATTTTCTCCGTTTATCTCCTATTATCGACTGCACAATTGTTAATTCATCCCCGACAAAATTTGCGTGTAATTGCATAACTTTCGGAAATGGTAGTCCTTTCTCAAGCTCTCTGGAATTTCGGATACGGCTATCACCTAACAATTTAGGGAAATTTAGAGTCTTCAAACAACCCCAGAATTGCCAGCTTTCCAAAGCTTTTCTGGAGAACTATGTCCATCACATATAATCAAATGATATACAGAATGTTGAAAATGATAAAAAAGAAAATGAGGATGAAGATTTTCAGTGCCACCCCCCCCCCCCCCCCCCCCCACCACACACACACACACAGAGTATGCAGTATGGTCAAATTAATCTTTCACAGTTAATGTATCCGTAATTATTTTTGTGGAAAGAGGAACTCAAAACTTAATATCCATACCCCCCCCCCCCCCCACACACACACACACATACCCAGTAATAGGTTTGTTTTAAGAGTTTGATTAATTTCTACACCTTTTTATTGTCATATTGTCAAAGTTTTGCTAAGGTGACTTGTCATTTTTTGGTTTCTCCCTGCCTCGGCCCAGCTTCCCCCTTCTCCACTTTGTTAATCAACTTTAAGTGTCTGCTTGATGTAGACAAACTTATACTCATCTAGAATGTTTGGTATCTGACACCTCGTACAGTTAAACTTTGTTAAATCAAATCCTTGGATATATCGAAGTTTTAATTGGTCCAATCAAGTTTGAGATAACAAGCGTTGACTGTATGCATTATGGGAAATATATCTTGTACTGGTAAAGGTTACTTCGAGAATGATACAATAATATATCCTGATATTGTGAGAGAGAGAGAGAGAGAGAGAGAGAGAGAGAGAGAGAGAAGGGGAAGTCCCTTTTTGAACCTTTTTTTTTTATTTTTAAACAATTTAATAAAAATATACATACTTTTTTTTTTACTAATTTTATTTTTTTTAAATCCTTCCATAAAATGATAGGTGTGAACAGCAACTTAATACGTTTCATTAGGAATATTACTATATATCTTATTTTCCAATGAATGAGGTTAAAATCAATCAAGAAACGATAGAAATGTTACCCAACGGTTAAATCATCGGGATCGAGATGCCTCTCATACCTCGATACGTATACGGATACAGATACGGATACGGATACGTCAGATAGAACAATCTCTATTACCAGTCTAGCACAATCCCATACCTGATGTGAGCGGACTGTAAAATTCACAGGTATCAGAAATTCTCAGCTTCAGGAATTCACTACAAAGGTTGGACTGTACACAGCAGTAGTTGTGTGGTTCTTCATCCTTCAGATTGGCCATGGCTTCATTATGTATGGGGTGCTCCGTGTAAATAAAACCAGCCTCTCTCCCAGTGCTGATCAGATTGGAATGGGTGGAGTTTCTTGAGTAACAGCATTTCTTAAAAACAGAAATAAAAAAAAAACAAAAAAAAAAACAATTATACTGCATTTTATAATAAATTCAGATAAGATACATGAAATCTTGTAACAAACACTGAACACATTCCTGAGTACATTACTGCAGATAAGGGTGAATTAAAAAAAAATGACCACCAAACTGATTTTTTTTGGCAAAATTCAACTACTTATAACATATTTTTCACTTATATCGTCATATTGCAAATGCATTCTAGTTTAAAATCCTGAAGTGGCAATAGAATAGACAATTGGATTAAAAAGTTTCAGAATTTTTATTAGTAAAATTTCTTTTGAAAAAAGAAAATATCATTACACCTTAAAAGACTTTCTAAAATACATAATCACAAGAAATTATAGTTTTTTTATGCTTTAAAATGGTAAAAGGGGGATAAATGATTAAATCTAGACCTTGAATGAGTATCTTCTCTTGCACATGTGACAAAAAATTGGCTTTTTGATTGTTATTTTACATTATTTTTTCAATTCTGGTTTGAAAAGTTTTAATATGAAAAAAATATGAAGCAATAAAATTCCCCAAAATTCACTTTCTTGTCCGTTCAAGTCAATTCTTTAAATCTAAGCCAAAAAAGAATTGTTATATATGAGTTCTCTTATGAAAAATACTAGATTTTGAAGTGACCTTATGTTACATTATTGTGTTGCACTCCTGACATCTGATATGTATTTTATTAAACATTGTTTTAAAAATTATAACACACAATAACCCATTTTTACTTTGTAAATCAATTTGTTGTGTTGATATTTTTCATCGTTTACAGCAGGTTTCTCATATTTTGAAGACCTTAAAACATGATTATTTGCAAGGTGTAATATACATAAATTGTATTTAAAATATATGTGAAATGATGAGAACTATTCCCTGAATTGACTGTAAAATTTCTGTAACTTGTTGATAGACATAGTGTTTTGAACATCAAATAGTATCAAGCATTTTTTTTTCAACTTGATTTTTAGTAAAGATAGTTAAAAAGCATCGGTAATTATGAAGCAGTTTTGTTGCACTCCTGACTGCAGTAAAGTTTAAAATTATAACCACAGAACACAAAAATTCATAAAGTGTTGGCAACATCAAGTGGTAATGAAATTGTGCAATACTTATAGTCCAATACTTCATAATTAAAACAGATGAAAGTATTTAAAATTCGCATTTTATCTGGAATTATACCCTATTTTATGCCAAAAAACTAGCTTAAATGTATATTTAGAAGAAAAAATATATTTTAAAGCATATTTTCCTTTAGAAGACAAACACAGTTACCCACCAGAAAAATTCTACTCATCATTTTCTCTTTCATTTTATTCTTATTGGATGATTTATAGTTCTAACATATTTGTTGCACTCCTGACCAAAAGCACTGGGGCCTTTAAAGTAGAATTGTGAAGTGAAAATTACATAAGAACTTGTTCTGTTGTTTCAGTGAAGTTGAGGAGGAATTACTCGAATTTTATGACAATGTTTTAGTGTGTTTATTTTTAATGTTCATTAAAAAAAATCACAAAAAAGATAAAAACACATCTGAATTGATAAAATTGAAAAAGGAATGATTTTAATAATAAAACTGTCAATAATTTAGCATTAAATTATACAAAAAGATCATTATTAATTAATGAATACTTCTAAGCATGAATAGAAGTCTTTTCGTCACACAACTTGAATCTTTAAAAAAATGTGTTGCACTCCTGACCATAGAAACATGGATCAGAAGCACAGACAGATCCTGTAATTGATAAATCTATTTGGTAAAAATGTTCTTTGTGTCTCTATTTTCCAAAATAAAAATCAGAAAATCATATAATGATAATAGTTTTTTCATGCTTGGGAGCAAAATATCAAATGTTGCACTCCTGACATTTTGGGGTATGTACATATACTTGACTCTCATTAATGCTGCTTGTGATTTATATAACATTTTTAAGTTTTAAAATGTATATCAGTTATTATTTTACACTTCCAAAATTCTTTTTTGTCTTAATTTTCTATCACAATTTTACAATTGATGTTTTTTTGGCAACACTACATTTTTTCTGTTGCACTCCTGACATGGTATAACATTTTTTTAAACATCAGCCATGACCACAACCTGATTAAACAAAAGCTACTACAGTCCACAGTTAAAGCTCAATGCTTTGAATATTATCAGGGAAGTCTTTATTTTCAACATGAAGCATTATTTTTTATTTCACAGATCTCCAAAAAATATTGAAATTTCAAAATGTCACAAAAAGGTGTTGCACTCCTGACAATTTTAGCATCATTTTTGGGCATAACTTTTTTGTTAATTGAGATATCAACGAGATATTTGGCAGGTATTTAGACACTATCTAAAGACATATGCTGAGACATAGAAATCTATTTTCATTGCCTGTATTTTTAGTGTGGGTTGATAAATATGCATTTGGTCATTTTTTTTTAATTCACCCATAACACTTTTTGTGTTTGATTTTTGTCTCTTACATTTCTATTATGATTTTTCTTGATTATATAGTTTTCATATCTTTTGTACATACACAAGAGATTTCAAACTTTTTAAAAAATATTTAGGATAATTAAATTTTAGTACGCTTGATGCAAGAATGTATAATGGCAATCAAACACACTTGAAATTTGCAGCTCTGATAATTTTTGGAAAAAAGAAATTTCTGAAGAAGCTGTTAAAATATATGGTCTAAAATGCTCTAGAAACATTTAAGTTGTGAAATTCTACCTAAAATTTTGAAGGATATAAACTTCAAAACTATGTCTTATACTGTCTATGCCCCTTTATACAACCATAATTTATATTTTTAGGGCAAAAAGGGAACTCTACTGTTAGCTGAGTACATGTATTAACTTTCCAGTTGTTCTTTACATTCATCTTTGAAATTTTATATTCTTACTGACACAACTTTACTTTACACATTTTCCTTTCCAGCAGGATATTAACCCAGAAATGAAATAAAATTTAAAATGCATTAGACATTACCCTTGTCCCTGTTATGGCAGAAGGTGAAAACTTCAATACATAACAGTTGGGCTCCTTTGGGTACTGAACAAAGCGGCCATCTTTTTGTATCCTGTCTTCACTACAGGGACACTTTGTTAAATTTGTATTGGCCAAAACAACAGCCAAGAATCCTGGATTTCCAGAGTTTTGCATCCATGTATAGCATTTTTCAGCAAAGTTTATAAAGTTGTTCATTCTGTCCAATTTGTAAATCCATAGTCCTTGCTTACTTCCATCTGTAAATAAAAAGCATGCCATGAGCATATGATTTGCCCATCAAGAAAATATGATCATAAATTACTGTAGAGTTGTGATAAAAAAATGTCTGTAGATACATAATTAAAACAATTAATGTTTCATGATTCTTTTCTGAGAAATATGTAATTGCAGTTTTCATGTAAACTCACTGACCCAAAAAATGCCCAAGGCTACTCAAAACTGGTCTTGGCTAGAAAAAAAAAATTGGCCCAATATGAGGTACCGACTAGTGATAAATTATGGAATGATGATGAAGTGTTCGTAATTGAATTATAATTCTAGAAATAAACAATGTTTGAGTTAAATTCCCTGTTTATCTTGTCACTATTATGCTTTTTACTTTGATGCTTAACACAGATGTTGAAAATTTTTTTCAATGAGTGTGAATAAATCCTTGACCTTTAAAATGAATACCTTTGATGTTTTGAATGCAAACACTGGCTAGTAAAAATGTCAAACCCATTAGTTCTACTGGCTAGTACCTCAAAAAAGGTTTCCTGGAGATCATACTTGTATAGCCATGCAATTGCAAAATGAGGTCACGGTGACCTACTTTTGGATCACAACTCACTTTCCTCCAAGATGCATCAACTGACCTTTAGGCCTAACAGTACGAGAGATACAACAAAAAGTTATCAGAAGGACAGTTGGATTGAGAAAGCCAATACCATATGACCCTGCAACAGACATGAGTATAAATGGATTAGAAATCCAATACAAATTATCAACAATTCAGCCAAACAAAAAACAAAATCCTACAAAAGTAACACACACAAAGATAAAGTATTGCATGTATTATATTATATATATAATAATTATGTTAAAAATGCATACTATCTGACATCATTCTTAAGAATTAAGGTTCATCATTTTTGGGGGAATCAATGAAGAGTTTAGAACACTCAATGCTGTGCATCATTTAGAATACATTCTTCCTATAATTTTGCTGTTGAATTTTGAGAAAGTATGTACTCTAAGACACAAGACATTGTATGAAAATAAGCATGGAAAGGTATGTCTAATATGGGCTTTTTAGTTAGTGAGTTGTTTTAGGTGTTCAAATGAAAAAAAAAAATTGATTAACAGAAATTACTGAAAACCAGACCCATTTAATAAAAAGGAAATTAGCAAAATAAAATTATATTCTATAACAATATATATTTGACTTTCCAGCCTACTGTACAGTGGCCTTAATCAGCCTTGGGCGGCCTCTGTTTTTGGAGGATAGCTTAGATTCAATATAGCGGCCAAATTTTTTACCATATATGGAAACCACATTGCATTGTGGGATAGTTTATCCTCCGATTTCAGAGGATAACACAGGTAATTTTCAAATTCCTTGTGTTAGTCACCCGCGGTGCAGTGGTTAGAGCATTTGCTTTAGAGTCGCAGCGTAAGGAGTTGATCCTTACGTCACGGGTTCAAATCCCACTGTGGGATGTGGAGACCAGTCCTTCAGATGAGACCGTATAAACTGAGGTCCCGTGTGGCAGTAGGTGCTGGCATGAAAAAGATTCCTCACTGCTCAATGGCCCTGAGTGCCGAGTATAGGTCAAAATTTGTAGCTCTCCACCGGCAAGTGGTGGAGTCTCCATTTGAGTGAAAAATTCTCGAGAGGAACGTTAAACAATAAACAAACAAATTCCTCATGCCTACCTTTAATCAAAAAGTGCAAGCACCAAAGTACATGTAGATAAAAGTTCAAACATTAAACAATCGATTGTATGTGGCGATTTGAGATTCCATGTCTAGATATTTTGCAATTTATTTTCAAAGTTGGCACTTTTTACTCTCCATTATTACTGAATATTTCCTGTTATTTTGTGTTTTTATGATTTTTTTCCTATTTAGACAAATTAAAAAGGACTTTAATATTTCTTTCATATTTTCTTTTAATTCAGAAAAGGAGGACAAAAAGAAACAAAAAAGGAAACATATTTTAAGCGTATTTAAAATGCAAAATATACTCTGACTTATACTTTAAGCAAATAAAACCATAAATTGATTGAATAATTATAAAAATAAATAATTTGAATAGCATAAATAAATACAATAAATAATTTAACATGTTTACTAAGAAATTAACATATATTCATATAGCCATGTGTAGACATAAACAAATAAAATATTACAAAGTGATGTGCTGAAGAATTATTAAATGAAAGAAATATGATAAATGATTAAACAGTGCTCGACATTAACTTTTTCCCCTACTTGTCCATTCGGACAAGTGACTAAGATATTTACTTGTCCGAACTTCAACTTCACTTGTCCGAAAAAAACTTTTCAATAAAGATCTAATACTGTCAACTTGAAAAATGAAAACAAAAATAAAGTCCATTACACATGACATGTGCTTGATTTATTCGTGATGTTATTGATAAATACAACAAACACATAAAATGAAATTTTATCTGACAACAAGTGAACCCGTCAACATCAAACAGAATCCAAACTTTGTTAAGTTCGTAAGTTCCATGCCTTTTCAGTAGTATGCAATTAGTGAGCTTCGATCCCGATCAAATGTGAATCGAAGTCCGGTTTTTATGTACAGCTTCCGTCTTGAAACTACCGATTAACTTTCAACAGTCGTTCTTTTTATTATTTAGAGACTCCTTTACATTAAAATGCACTTGTCCAATCGGACAAGTGCCCAGCAATATTCACTTGTCCGTAATTTTTTTTCACTGGTACCGGACATGCGGACAAGCGTTAATGTCGAGCCCTGTTAAACTTAATTTTTCAAAAAAAAAATAAATAAATAAATTGATTATCAAAATTTCTAAACCATATTTACTGCTTATCACATAATTACGGTACTGGAAAATCAGCGGGGTCATAATAAACCTCAGTCACAGGCAGGTTAGTGTAATATTTGTTTTCCAAGCTGTATATGGAATAACTGATTGACAGCATGCAATTACAAAAATAGTAATATTGATTTTCAATCATCATATGAAATTATACCTATTTGTTTTGATTGCAAAATCAGCGTATGGTTCATAAATGCAATTGCAAGAGTTGCTGTTATTTTTTGTTTAAGAGTTAACTGCCCTTAGTTTTGAAAATTCTGGTAGGTGGTAAGGCCGCTATATCCTCTGTTTTCAGAGGATAAAATCTATCCTCCAAAAACAGAGGCCACTTAGACCTGTTAATTAGTCCCAAATGTCTGGGTCATTACTGATAAAGGTAAGGAAACAGAAATATTCTGTTATCTCTCATACCATATAAGGGCCTACTTTGGATTTCATTTGTTTTACAAAATCAGGAAATACGAAGAAAAGAGACACGAGTATAAAGATGGAATCACAAAATTCAGACTTGATGAAATGCTCTCAGTCTAAGAAATGTCAATGTGGTGCTATTTATTTCAATAAATTAGAATACCTGAAAGTGTTGTACCGATAATCAGAAAGCATCGATTGTCAACGAAAAAATGCTACCGATTCCAATGATCGATTATAATATTTCATACTGATCATCGGAAACATACTTCTAATACAATACATTCCGAAATTATCCATTTCTGGCTTAAAATTTATTTCTTCTTAATGACAGAAAATGGCATCTGCATCTGATACTAGCCAACTAGCACAAAGCAGAGGTGATTAAGAACCAAAATGTGCATATATATAAGTGTAAAAGAAGCAAAACAACAAAGAAAATAATATATTATATATTTTATATATTCATGTTAAAGAAATAATATGAAATAATTGCAATAGTCTGCTTTTTTATTACAAAACTATGACATTCGATTATAATCGGTAAAATCGCATCGGAAGCAGTAACCGATTCCAACCGGTGATCGATTATGAAAATTAACCGATGTTCCATCACTAATACCTGATGCTGATGAACAGCCCCACTTACACAAGAAACCCTTGAAGTATTAAGTCAGTAAGAGCTCCCAGGTGAGTTCAAACATGGTGGGCAGTTGCAGGCCTTATTGATTTCATAGTATAGATGGGTATACAGGTACCTGTATATACTCATCATTTTGTCAATTATGAAGTTAGATGGGGTTTGCCTATGCGCAATGATATTCTTTAATCATTCACAATTCTCTGTCCCTACTGATCAATCTCTCTTACAATGATAGCAAGTGCTGCGAGCTTTAACAACATCGCCTGGGCGAAGAGAAAATTCGGACTTTGCACACTGATCCAAATGATTTTTTTTTGGCAGTAAACTCTGGACCCACAATCCTTTGCAAATTGCATCTCGCTGCAAACTACGTTCTTGCGGTAACAACAAAAGTTCACCTAAATAATAAACTCATCTTTATTTAATGAATATTGCAGATAAATAGTAGATTAAACGTTCTTTGCTAAAAATTTTTATTTTTCAGACTTTAATTGTTATGGTAATACAACTGTTGCAACAAACATACAATGTCAGGCGACATCAGATCTAGACATTCCAAATGTCATGTGCAGTTTGAAGAGGCGGAACTGAATTAAAACAAAATAGGTATTTGCACTGGCCCTAACGATAGCACCGTCAACATATTATAACATATATAAGCTTGACATTATAAATGAAAACTTTATGAGTGCAGAAAAATAAGAATTATAACGAAAATGATGTCTATTTATGAATTATAAATGAGTGCAGACTATAAAAAGCAAAACAAACACAATGTTTACTTATGACATACAAATGAGTACAGAATATATCCTTAATTTTCATTAAATCGCGGGTTTCATAGTATCGCGGTATTTTCCAAAAATTAGGATACATAGCTCATATCCTTTTTGTTGATGGACTATCTGTCTGTCGTCTGAATGTTGACTTTTGTGATGATTAAAAAGTATGGAACACCCGCTGGAAAAATATTTATTCAAATAAAACGAAATTTTACAGATTTCCATTCCCGTTTTTATTTTATTTAGACCATTGAATATATAACCAAGTAAAATCCATAATAAAGTTCAAATTTTGAAAGCCTTAAGTTTGTATTATTGTTAAGTTTTCATGAAGATTTACATCATAAATTAAAAAATAAAAATTGTACTTTGTTACAGTGCAAAACCTCCATGTTTTTCAATACCGCGATACAATGAGACACTCTGTTTTAAAATAGACTACAAAGTAAACGAAGAAAGCTTAGAAAATAATTATGAATAGTTTTTGGTGAAAAGTTAATGTAAGAATTTGGAAAAACTTTTTTACGCCAAAGAAATAAGAACCGCGATATTATGAGACACTAATCTCGGTGGAGATTCGGCTGGGCTAGATATTTGGTCTGACGACCAAATATCTAGCCCAGCCGAATCTCCACCGAGATTAATGAGACACCAGTATAAAAAGCAAAACAATGTCTATTTATGAATTCGTCACGTTGAGACAATAACTTTCCAAGGACACGTTTTGAAATAAAATTGTACCTGTACCGGGTATAAAATATTTGCATCTTTAGTCATATATTTTCAACCTCAAGCTCAGCTGTTCCCCTATTTTTTCTTACCCCGACTATCTCTCACGGTTAACCACGGCTGCCTGTTGAATTTTGGCGGTCTGGTCATAAAGCCCAATTTCAGTACTCCCGATCCCGATCAAATTGTACACGTATAGGACTACGTTCAAGCAGTTTTGTGAAAATTTCAAAGAGACAACAGATAAGTATAGTGAAAATTACTGCATAAAAGCAGTAAAATATCATACACTTACAAATAAGAACACCGTTTTAGTTGAAAGTTTATGTTTTTTCCTTTATTTTTTTACTTTGGGAGCAAACTGGACCAGGCTCACCCACAGGTGCTTAAAGCCTTAAACATTTAGGTCTCGAGCTGTTTTTTCATGTTTTATTCTTCAAAAAATTTCAATTAACGCAAAATAAGCTCTGTATAAAAAAAATATATGGTATATACATGTAAATAGAGTTGCCTGAACATGCTTGGACCATCTTCTCTATAAATTTATTTCTGATTCATATATATGGCATATATATTTTTTATACAGATGTTATTCCGCGTTAATTGTGAATTTTTGTAGTGCAGTACACATCAACAAAAGCTTGAAGGCATAAAACATAAAAAAAACTCTGGAAGCCCTAAATAATTGGGGGGAGGGGGGGTCATGTCCCCAGGCACCTGTGGGCACACCCAAGGGGTTTTGTTTCACATCTATGGTCACACCATCTATTAAAAGTGATAGGGAACGAACAGATTAGAACTGCCAAATAACATGTTAAAAAAATTGAAGAACTGGAAAAACAGCTGAATATATCTGCTTAAAGTTAAGCAGTTCATTGACAAGATTTTACAAATAGGCTGACCTTGACTGTTGGTTGTTCTGAGCAAACTATATTAAATAGACTGAGTTCAAATAATAAGTGTACATGTATTTTGAAACAAGCATTGGTAAAACACAGAATATAAACTAACTTAACAGCTTAAGATTGAGTGAAATTAATATACACAATTGTATTTTATAAATGATAAATTATGCTATAATGTTACACATGCATAATTTTATCAAATTAGTATAATTAAGGTCACACTTACTGTTATAACCATTGTTAATGACATCCTGTAGAATGTGATTGGTCAGAGAAGCAGGGTGACTGTAGAAGTCATCTGACCCACACCTGTAGCCCAGTAAGACAGGTTTAGGAGGAATCCAGTCCATCTGTTTAAACAGAAAGGCTGCATAGGTGGTCACTCCATCACTGGCTATCAGAAGCTGGAAACTGGCATTCTATTAAAAAAAAAAAAGATATGTCTTTTTTAAAAAGGTAATTAGGTTATTCTCCTGGATTTTTTAAGCATATATGATAATATTATTTACAATAGAAAGCAAAGTTCTAATGAACAACTAGCAAATCTGATCATCCCTAAGCAAATGTTTCTCACAAATTTGATTGTTTTCAAACATTTAGTTATCCATGCTTTCAGAATACTGTAGATGTACATTTTTCTGTGTGGAATTAATTTATGATATTATACTTTCATGTAAATTAGTTGAATCTGATTCGTCGAGAAACATTTGTTAAAAAACACTATTACCCGCTGAATAATGAAGCCACGCCCACCAGCGTAGCAACAGTTAACATTGCTTGACGACGGGTGTTATTCCAAAAAATAGCAACTGCGCAGAATTTATGCGCGCAGGGTTCACTGTTATACATGTATGTATTTATATAAAACATTCAGTATAATATAATAAATATTGCATGTAGTTGAGTGTAACATTGAAAATTTTCACCCCTCGAAAACCATTGTCAACCTCGGCTGCGCCTCGGTTGACAATGGTTTTCTTGGGGTGAAAATTTTCAATGTTACACTCAACTACATGCAATATTTATATACTACGTACCGGTCACAATTTTTTGAGGAAACTTAAAGGCAGCATCTAAGACATTAAGGCAGTTCAAGAAATCTGCGTAATTTTTTACCTGCAGATTGAACAGAAATTGTGATTCTGCTGAATTATGACCCTGTGGAAAAAAGTACATTAGTACACATTAGTACACTACCTGTGAGGAATATGATGACACTGGAGCAGGATGAACATTCTCCCATGTCACGACTAAAGCTGTATTAGGGTTAAAACTAGAGGCTGTAGCTGAGTCTCTGTAATTCTCCACAATCAGAGACTGGGCCTGGCTCAGAACTGAGGAATTTGCTGTGAATTTATTGTAGAAATGATACCAAATTCTGGAATCTCTTGTCATGTCAATGTCTGACCAGAAAGGAGCAACCATAGAGCCTGGTTGTACTTCATTCAGATTTGAAAACAGATGAGGTCTACCACTGTTGAATTCACCATCAAGAGTAATATAGCCATTTGTGTAGATCTGGAAAATGGATAAGTGTCTGCAACATTGTAAATGGTTCCTTGATCATGCCTAAATTTGTCCATAGCAAAACCATCTGCACTTTCTACTTATACATGTACTGGCAGCTTTCATGTTATTAATTAAGACATATCTTTTTGAAGACAATAAAAAAAAATCTTTTCATTGAATAAAAATTTCAGAATCCATATATCTTGTTCAGAAATGTACTTTTTTATATTTACATTTCCAATAAATTTCCCCTATGATTCTTTACAAAATAGAATACAGTTCATTTTCTCATGAACTACCATGGATGAGCATGAATATCTCCATTGTTACGTCATAATACCTTACTTGACGTCAAAACTATAGTGCAAACTGTTTTGCTTTAAAAATGACAGTTGAATGGCATTATTTGTGGCAAATCATCAGAAAAAAAAATAATGTAAATATAAGAAATGAATTTCATTTTTGAAAATTCATGAGGTACATGAACTACAACGCTTCACGCCGGCATATTTATCATGAAGCGCTAACGCGCTTCATGAAATATGCCGACGTGAAGCGTCGTAGTTCATGTCCTCATGAATCTTCAAAAATGAAATTCATTTCTTAAATATGCCCGTCTTTAGACGGGATGTATTATGTTATGGCGTTCATGTCCGTCCGTCTGTTAGCTTTTCTCGTGTCCAGCTCATAACTTTAATACTATTAGGCCTAGGATTATCAAACTTTGTCAGCTGATACTTCTTGGGTAGGTGTGTCGCGCACTAAAAGTGGGTTGCTCTGACCTTTAATTAAGATGCTATGGCCAAATATGGAAAAATCCTGTCCGGCTCATAACTAGAAAACTATTGGAATCATCAAACTTGGCCAATTTATGCATCTTAGGTAGAAGGTGTGTCGCAACCTATTTCAAGGTCACTGTGACCTTTAATTTAAATGAAATTTAAAAAAAAAAAAACTGTCTTTTTACTATTAGATTACACAATCCCAAAAATGCAAGAGTGTTGCAGTATCCTTATTAAAAAAAATGTTAAATCAAGAAAATACTTATTTTTTTTCATTGTATACTTTACAGCAATCTATAACAAATGTAATGTTACAAGAGAAATTCCACCTCTCCCAGGGGTGTAATTATCAAGCACTGGTCAAGGAGAATTTGATAACAGAAGAGTGCACGTCAAATTAGAGAGAAATTAATGAGTTTAGTGTGAGGAGCTAACTGGTAGAGCATCTCTGATCAAGCAGGTGTTATCTATATCTCTTGGGAACTGGGCAAAAAGAATCAGCCGTGTTGGATTAAATAGTTGGCTAGCCTAACTTTTAAAATGAATTTGGTGAAAAGTAATTAAAACTTATTTGATATTGTATAATAAATTAATTTGATATTGTTTAATAAACTAATTTGATATTGTATAATATAATTAAAACTAATTATACTTGGGGGGCGGGGGTGTGATATTGGAATGAATTGCAGCTTAAAACCAGTCTGACATTAAATCTAAAAAAATCAAGTATTTAAAAAAAATGTTTTAATTATGGTAGATAGTCCCTACAAATCTAAGAGTAATGCAGGAACCTTATTAAAAATGTTGCATCAAGATTACACATTTTTTTCTTTTTATAAATCTTTGTAACAAATTAAAAAAATCTTTGTTTTCAAATTTAATTTCAGAATGACATAAATGTGCATTTTTATGGCACTACAAAGCAGATAGTATGTATAGATCCATTCATCCGTTGGGAGTAATGAGTGGACATGCATCCAGTTAAAGATTAATTAATGAGTTCAGTGTAGGAAGGCTAGCTGTCTCAATCATTTCTGTTAGATGATCTCTGATCAAGCAGCTCTTATCTGTTTCCTTTGGGAATTAGACAGAAGAACTGCTTGTAAGTTTATAGCATATGTCATTTGATGGCCAGCCTTTTATTTTTAATATTAATTTGATATAGATTAAGTTGTTAAGACTAAATTGATATTGTTTAATGATATTTTTATTTAATTTTTTAGCTGGGGGGGGGGGGGGGGGGCTGCAGATGGGCATTTTTCAAGCTCTAACACAAACAGTTGAGGATCTATAATGTAACATTTGTTATAATTAATGCCTACACCACAGGAGATGTATAAACAAATATTATAAGGAATGGAAAAATCATTGAATTCCTTGTATCTAGGTTGACATGATTTTCTTGCACTCTAAACTGTTTATGACAATTGAACAATATTTGACGGGCGTATCATGCTGTAGCGGGGCACTTTACTTAATTTGACAACCAAAATTTACAAATTCTTTATATATAAAAGCTATTTGAGAAGAATTAGGGCTTAATATCCATTGTATCCAGGGCCAGTAAAAGGAAACTGTCCCAATTGAAAATTGGCTCTTTTTTTCCCAAAATTTTTGCAATTTTCATATAAAATTAACTAGGGATGTCAATTTTGTCAGTAATTCATATTCGAATATTCAATGAAAGTATTCGATTATATTCGAATATTCGATAGGATTTGGTTAATTTCATATATGCATCATCTTACCCTCATGACAGATTTGGAAGAAAAACTGGGTGTAGAATTTTGTAGGTATACAGTAAGGAATTTTACATTTGCTATTTGTCGATGTTTTAAATAAGTATATTGATTTGAATGTACATGTAAACATCCCAAATATAATTCTACAAATTATATCTTGAAGCTCTAAATGATGAACTGATTGTCTTATCAAGGGCAAAGATTGTCGTATACTGTTCAGATTTAAATGTATGTTATTAGTTACAATTATCTACCCAATAAGAGTTGTAATCATAATCCTTGATTCAATATTTTCAAAACGCAAACAAACACTTCCAAGGACAATTTTCATAGGTAATTAACTATTTTCCCGAAAATGATTTTTAGAATATGGAATATGTACAACCGAGATAATCAATTTAAGTGATTAACGCAATTAATTCTGAAATTGATCCCTTTACGGTATTACAGACAATTAATTAAATGATCAATGAATTTATTTTGTCAAGTAAACTCTTCACATCTTTTAGATGTACAAAGAAGGGTTTCATTCTGTTGTCCTCGAAATTAATCATAGTTATCTCTTTTTTGTGAAATCTGGAAAAAACGAATATTCGAATCGTAAATTCTTATTCGAATATCAACTCATCGAATGAATATTCGAATAATCGAATATTCGTTGACATCCCTAAAATTAACATATTTTGCAGTGGCGGATCCAGGAATCTTGAAAAGGGGGGGAGGGGGCAACTAGTTTGGGGTCGGGGTAGGGGCCCACGGCCACACAAAAAAAAATTGATTTATTAAATCTTATGTATATTTTGGACACAAAAGGGGGGCCCAGGCCCCCTGGGCCCCCCTCTAAATCTGCCAGTGTTTTGAGATTACAATTCATAAAGATGTAAATAGGGAATGTCTACAATCTAACTTTATGTAAGGTTCATCAATACTCTAAAAAGAGAGATAACTCACAATGGGTTAAATGACTATTATTCCTTTATAAAATTGTCAAGTTAACAGGAAGTTCCTGTCAAAGTTTGCCCAACAAAATATGCTGAAATTGAGTGCATTTTATTTATAAATTAGATTTCTTTTGGATAAGCATTAGGGACAAATTGTATATGAATGAGCAGAGGGATGAACATTAATCAACACTTTAACATAACAGAAGTCATCAATATTTCAAATTTTGCCACTTGTTCGGTTTAAAATTCCCAAGTGAAAGGGCACAGGAACCTGTACCACAAGGGTCAATTAAGCTCTGCAGAATTAGGATAATACAAGTAGAGTCAAAATATTCAACATTTGAGATATATTTCCAAATAAATACTTTTTTCCTAGGGAGGTTACGTCAGCATGCACCGTGCACATCAATAAGACATTAGTTTTAGAGTACAATTCCAGTTCCCCAGGAATCACTCATTTGTATGAGATAAATGAGTGTCACACAATTTTCAATAATTTAACAGAATGTCTCCAGTCAGAAGAAATTAATTAAACAAACATTGCATCTGTCTTCTGTGTTATTTACACTTTCAAAAAATATTTAAGAATAGCATACATTTAATCCCGAAAGAGCTCTCTTTCTCCCCTGTATTATGAGAAGTAGAAACAAAAATAAAGATTAATAAACTGTATAATATTTTCTGTAAATTTTGATAAACACCTGTACTAATTTTCTGCAACTTACATAAATTTTATGAGTCAATGAAGATCCACATGTAAACCCCACTGGATTTTCTAGCTTAGCCAACAACAAATCATCTCCATAGGAACCTCGGACATCACCAAAATTTTCTCCATGTTGCAGAAAATCTTAAAAGGATAGTACAGTCATAGTTTGAAAAGCAAACATTAGAACCACCAACTTGAAATGGATGAAATATCACACATATTAAACATAATTCTTAAAAATATTATTCAGTAAAGTCAGAATAAGTCTTCTGAATATATTTTTTACACTGACAAAGAAAAAAAAACAGAATGGGGATCATTAATTAAAAAAAGATATTCAGAATGGTAAGTGAGCTTTTTTGTTAAATGTAAAAGTAATTGGAAAAATATTTGATGCTACAAACATACCTAAAATCATTGGACTTGCACTAGTTGTAGAAATTAACATTTCACTAGATGTTGATGTTTCAGTAGAAGTAGTCAAGACTTCTGTAGTGGTAGTTGTTGGTGCCTGTGTAGTTGTTGTAGTGGTTGGAGTTTCAGTAGTTGTGGTAGTTGTTGGTGCTTCAGTAGTAGTGGTCAAGGCTTCTGTAGTGGTAGTTGTTGGTGCCTCAGTGGTTGTTGTAGTGGTTGGAGTTTCAGTAGTTGTGGTAGTTGTTGGTGCTTCAGTAGTAGTGGTCAAGGCTTCTGTAGTGGTAGTTGTTGGTGCCTGTGTAGTTGTTGTAGTGGTTGGAGTTTCAGTAGTTGTGGTAGTTGTTGGTGCTTCAGTAGAAGTGGTCAAGGCTGCTGTAGTGGTAGTTGTTGGTGCCTCAGTGGTTGTTGTAGTGGTTGGAGTTTCAGTAGTTGTGGTAGTTGTTGGTGCTTCAGTAGTAGTGGTCAAGGCTTCTGTAGTGGTAGTTGTTGGTGCCTCAGTGGTTGTTGTAGTGGTTGGAGTTTCAGTAGTTGTGGTAGTTGTTGGTGCTTCAGTAGTAGTGGTCAAGGCTTCTGTAGTGGTAGTTGTTGGTGCCTCAGTGGTTGTTGTAGTGGTTGGAGCTTCAGTAGTTGTGGTAGTTATTGGTGCTTCAGTAGTAGTGGTCAAGGCTTCTGTAGTGGTAGTTGTTGGTGCCTCAGTGGTTGTTGTAGTGGTTGGAGTTTCCGTAGTTGTGGTAGTTGTTGGTGCTTCAGTAGTAGTGGTCAAGGCTTCTGTAGTGGTAGTTGTTGGTGCCTGTGTAGTTGTTGTAGTGGTTGGAGTTTCCGTAGTTGTGGTAGTTGTTGGTGCTTCAGTAGTAGTGGTCAAGGCTTCTGTAGTGGTAGTTGTTGGTGCCTGTGTAGTTGTTGTAGTGGTTGGAGTTTCCGTAGTTGTGGTAGTTGTTGGTGCTTCAGTAGTAGTGGTCAAGGCTTCTGTAGTGGTAGTTGTTGGTGCCTGTGTAGTTGTTGTAGTGGTTGGAGTTTCAGTAGTTGTGGTAGTAGTTGGTGCTTCAGTAGTAGTGGTCAAGGCTTCTGTAGTGGTAGTTGTTGGTGCCTCAGTGGTTGTTGTAGTGGTTGGAGTTTCAGTAGTTGTGGTAGTTATTGGTGCTTCAGTAGTAGTGGTCAAGGCTTCTGTAGTGGTAGTTGTTGGTGCCTCAGTGGTTGTTGTAGTGGTTGGTTTTTCAGTAGTTGTGGTAGTTATTGGTGCTTCAGTAGTAGTGGTCAAGGCTTCTGTAGTGGTAGTTGTTGGTGCCTGTGTAGTTGTTGTAGTGGTTGGAGTTTCAGTAGTTGTGGTAGTTGTTGGTGCTTCAGTAGTAGTGGTCAAGGCTTCTGTAGTGGTAGTTGTTGGTGCCTGTGTAGTTGTTGTAGTGGTTGGAGTTTCAGTAGTTGTGGTAGTTGTTGGTGCTTCAGTAGTAGTGGTCAAGGCTTCTGTAGTGGTAGTTGTTGGTGCCTCAGTGGTTGTTGTAGTGGTTGGAGTTTCAGTAGTTGTGGTAGTTGTTGGTGCTTCAGTAGTAGTGGTCAAGGCTTCTGTAGTGGTAGTTGTTGGTGCCTCAGTGGTTGTTGTAGTGGTTGGAGTTTCAGTAGTTGTGGTAGTTGTTGGTGCTTCAGTAGTAGTGGTCAAGGCTTCTGTAGTGGTAGTTGTTGGTGCCTGTGTAGTTGTTGTAGTGGTTGGAGTTTCAGTAGTTGTGGTAGTTGTTGGTGCTTCAGTAGTAGTGGTCAAGGCTTCTGTAGTGGTAGTTGTTGGTGCCTGTGTAGTTGTTGTAGTGGTTGGAGTTTCAGTAGTTGTGGTAGTTGTTGGTGCTTCAGTAGTAGTGGTCAAGGCTTCTGTAGTGGTAGTTGTTGGTGCCTGTGTAGTTGTTGTTGTGGTTGGAGTTTCAGTAGTTGTGGTAGTTGTTGGTGCTTCAGTAGTAGTGGTCAAGGCTTCTGTAGTGGTAGTTGTTGGTGCCTCAGTGGTTGTTGTAGTGGTTGGAGTTTCAGTAGTTGTGGTAGTTGTTGGTGCTTCAGTAGTAGTGGTCAAGGCTTCTGTAGTGGTAGTTGTTGGTGCCTCAGTGGTTGTTGTAGTGGTTGGAGTTTCAGTAGTTGTGGTAGTTGTTGGTGCTTCAGTAGTAGTGGTCAAGGCTTCTGTAGTGGTAGTTGTTGGTGCCTGTGTAGTTGTTGCAGTGGTTGGAGTTTCAGTAGTTGTGGTAGTTGTTGGTGCTTCAGTAGTAGTGGTCAAGGCTTCTGTAGTGGTAGTTGTTGGTGCCTGTGTAGTTGTTGTAGTGCTTGGAGTTTCAGTAGTTGTGGTAGTTGTTGGTGCTTCAGTAGTAGTGGTCAAGGCTGCTGTAGTGGTAGTTGTTGGTGCCTCAGTGGTTGTTGTAGTGGTTGGAGTTTCAGTAGTTGTGGTAGTTGTTGGTGCTTCAGTAGAAGTGGTCAAGGCTGCTGTAGTGGTAGTTGTTGGTGCCTCAGTGGTTGTTGTAGTGGTTGGAGTTTCAGTAGTTGTGGTAGTTGTTGGTGCTTCAGTAGTAGTGGTCAAGGCTTCTGTAGTGGTAGTTGTTGGTGCCTCAGTGGTTGTTGTAGTGGTTGGAGTTTCAGTAGTTGTGGTAGTTGTTGGTGCTTCAGTAGTAGTGGTCAAGGCTTCTGTAGTGGTAGTTGTTGGTGCCTCAGTGGTTGTTGTAGTGGTTGGAGTTTCAGTAGTTGTGGTAGTTGTTGGTGCTTCAGTAGTAGTGGTCAAGGCTTCTGTAGTGGTAGTTGTTGGTGCCTGTGTAGTTGTTGCAGTGGTTGGAGTTTCAGTAGTTGTGGTAGTTGTTGGTGCTTCAGTAGTAGTGGTCAAGGCTTCTGTAGTGGTAGTTGTTGGTGCCTGTGTGGTTGTTGTAGTGGTTGGAGTTTCAGTAGTTGTGGTAGTTGTTGGTGCTTCAGTAGTAGTGGTCAAGGCTTCTGTAGTGGTAGTTGTTGGTGCCTCAGTGGTTGTTGTAGTGGTTGGAGTTTCAGTAGTTGTGGTAGTTGTTGGTGCTTCAGTAGTAGTGGTCAAGGCTTCTGTAGTGGTAGTTGTTGGTGCCTGTGTAGTTGTTGTAGTGGTTGGAGTTTCAGTAGTTGTGGTAGTTGTTGGTGCTTCAGTAGTAGTGGTCAAGGCTTCTGTAGTGGTAGTTGTTGGTGCCTGTGTAGTTGTTGTAGTGGTTGGAGTTTCAGTAGTTGTGGTAGTTGTTGGTGCTTCAGTAGTAGTGGTCAAGGCTTCTGTAGTGGTAGTTGTTGGTGCCTGTGTAGTTGTTGTAGTGGTTGGAGTTTCAGTAGTTGTGGTAGTTGTTGGTGCTTCAGTAGTAGTGGTCAAGGCTTCTGTAGTGGTAGTTGTTGGTGCCTGTGTAGTTGTTGTAGTGGTTGGAGTTTCAGTAGTTGTGGTAGTTGTTGGTGCTTCAGTAGTAGTGGTCAAGGCTTCTGTAGTGGTAGTTGTTGGTGCCTGTGTAGTTGTTGTAGTGGTTGGAGTTTCAGTAGTTGTGGTAGTTGTTGGTGCTTCAGTAGTAGTGGTCAAGGCTTCTGTAGTGGTAGTTGTTGGTGCCTGTGTAGTTGTTGTAGTGGTTGGAGTTTCAGTAGTTGTGGTAGTTGTTGGTGCTTCAGTAGTAGTGGTCAAGGCTTCTGTAGTGGTAGTTGTTGGTGCCTGTGTAGTTGTTGTAGTGGTTGGAGTTTCAGTAGTTGTGGTAGTTGTTGGTGCTTCAAGTAGTGGTCAAGGCTTCTGTAGTGGTAGTTGTTGGTGCCTCAGTGTAGTTGTTGTAGTGGTTGGAGTTTCAGTAGTTGTGGTAGTTGTTGGTGCTTCAGTAGTAGTGGTCAAGGCTTCTGTAGTGGTAGTTGTTGGTGCCTGTGTAGTTGTTGTAGTGGTTGGAGTTTCAGTAGTTGTGGTAGTTGTTGGTGCTTCAGTAGTAGTGGTCAAGGCTTCTGTAGTGGTAGTTGTTGGTGCCTGTGTAGTTGTTGTAGTGGTTGGAGTTTCAGTAGTTGTGGTAGTTGTTGGTGCTTCAGTAGTAGTGGTCAAGGCTTCTGTAGTGGTAGTTGTTGGTGCCTGTGTAGTTGTTGTAGTGGTTGGAGTTTCAGTAGTTGTGGTAGTTGTTGGTGCTTCAGTAGTAGTGGTCAAGGCTTCTGTAGTGGTAGTTGTTGGTGCCTGTGTAGTTGTTGTAGTGGTTGGAGTTTCAGTAGTTGTGGTAGTTGTTGGTGCTTCAGTAGTAGTGGTCAAGGCTTCTGTAGTGGTAGTTGTTGGTGCCTGTGTAGTTGTTGTAGTGGTTGGAGTTTCAGTAGTTGTGGTAGTTGTTGGTGCTTCAGTAGTAGTGGTCAAGGCTTCTGTAGTGGTAGTTGTTGGTGCCTGTGTAGTTGTTGTAGTGGTTGGAGTTTCAGTAGTTGTGGTAGTTGTTGGTGCTTCAGTAGTAGTGGTCAAGGCTTCTGTAGTGGTAGTTGTTGGTGCCTGTGTAGTTGTTGTAGTGGTTGGAGTTTCAGTAGTTGTGGTAGTTGTTGGTGCTTCAGTAGTAGTGGTCAAGGCTTCTGTAGTGGTAGTTGTTGGTGCCTGTGTAGTTGTTGTAGTGGTTGGAGTTTCAGTAGTTGTGGTAGTTGTTGGTGCTTCAGTAGTAGTGGTCAAGGCTTCTGTAGTGGTAGTTGTTGGTGCCTGTGTAGTTGTTGTAGTGGTTGGAGTTTCAGTAGTTGTGGTAGTTGTTGGTGCTTCAGTAGTAGTGGTCAAGGCTTCTGTAGTGGTAGTTGTTGGTGCCTGTGTAGTTGTTGTAGTGGTTGGAGTTTCAGTAGTTGTGGTAGTTGTTGGTGCTTCAGTAGTAGTGGTCAAGGCTTCTGTAGTGGTAGTTGTTGGTGCCTGTGTAGTTGTTGTAGTGGTTGGAGTTTCAGTAGTTGTGGTAGTTGTTGGTGCTTCAGTAGTAGTGGTCAAGGCTTCTGTAGTGGTAGTTGTTGGTGCCTGTGTAGTTGTTGTAGTGGTTGGAGTTTCAGTAGTTGTGGTAGTTGTTGGTGCTTCAGTAGTAGTGGTCAAGGCTTCTGTAGTGGTAGTTGTTGGTGCCTGTGTAGTTGTTGTAGTGGTTGGAGTTTCAGTAGTTGTGGTAGTTGTTGGTGCTTCAGTAGTAGTGGTCAAGGCTTCTGTAGTGGTAGTTGTTGGTGCCTGTGTAGTTGTTGTAGTGGTTGGAGTTTCAGTAGTTGTGGTAGTTGTTGGTGCTTCAGTAGTAGTGGTCAAGGCTTCTGTAGTGGTAGTTGTTGGTGCCTGTGTAGTTGTTGTAGTGGTTGGAGTTTCAGTAGTTGTGGTAGTTGTTGGTGCTTCAGTAGTAGTGGTCAAGGCTTCTGTAGTGGTAGTTGTTGGTGCCTGTGTAGTTGTTGTAGTGGTTGGAGTTTCAGTAGTTGTGGTAGTTGTTGGTGCTTCAGTAGTAGTGGTCAAGGCTTCTGTAGTGGTAGTTGTTGGTGCCTGTGTAGTTGTTGTAGTGGTTGGAGTTTCAGTAGTTGTGGTAGTTGTTGGTGCTTCAGTAGTAGTGGTCAAGGCTTCTGTAGTGGTAGTTGTTGGTGCCTGTGTAGTTGTTGTAGTGGTTGGAGTTTCAGTAGTTGTGGTAGTTGTTGGTGCTTCAGTAGTAGTGGTCAAGGCTTCTGTAGTGGTAGTTGTTGGTGCCTGTGTAGTTGTTGTAGTGGTTGGAGTTTCAGTAGTTGTGGTAGTTGTTGGTGCTTCAGTAGTAGTGGTCAAGGCTTCTGTAGTGGTAGTTGTTGGTGCCTGTGTAGTTGTTGTAGTGGTTGGAGTTTCAGTAGTTGTGGTAGTTGTTGGTGCTTCAGTAGTAGTGGTCAAGGCTTCTGTAGTGGTAGTTGTTGGTGCCTGTGTAGTTGTTGTAGTGGTTGGAGTTTCAGTAGTTGTGGTAGTTGTTGGTGCTTCAGTAGTAGTGGTCAAGGCTTCTGTAGTGGTAGTTGTTGGTGCCTGTGTAGTTGTTGTAGTGGTTGGAGTTTCAGTAGTTGTGGTAGTTGTTGGTGCTTCAGTAGTAGTGGTCAAGGCTTCTGTAGTGGTAGTTGTTGGTGCCTGTGTAGTTGTTGTAGTGGTTGGAGTTTCAGTAGTTGTGGTAGTTGTTGGTGCTTCAGTAGTAGTGGTCAAGGCTTCTGTAGTGGTAGTTGTTGGTGCCTCTGTAGTTGTTGTAGTGGTTGGAGTTTCAGTAGTTGTGGTAGTTGTTGGTGCTTCAGTAGTAGTGGTCAAGGCTTCTGTAGTGGTAGTTGTTGGTGCCTGTGTAGTTGTTGTAGTGGTTGGAGTTTCAGTAGTTGTGGTAGTTGTTGGTGCTTCAGTAGTAGTGGTCAAGGCTTCTGTAGTGGTAGTTGTTGGTGCCTGTGTAGTTGTTGTAGTGGTTGGAGTTTCAGTAGTTGTGGTAGTTGTTGGTGCTTCAGTAGTAGTGGTCAAGGCTTCTGTAGTGGTAGTTGTTGGTGCCTGTGTAGTTGTTGTAGTGGTTGGAGTTTCAGTAGTTGTGGTAGTTGTTGGTGCTTCAGTAGTAGTGGTCAAGGCTTCTGTAGTGGTAGTTGTTGGTGCCTGTGTAGTTGTTGTAGTGGTTGGAGTTTCAGTAGTTGTGGTAGTTGTTGGTGCTTCAGTAGTAGTGGTCAAGGCTTCTGTAGTGGTAGTTGTTGGTGCCTCAGTGGTTGTTGTAGTGGTTGGAGTTTCAGTAGTTGTGGTAGTTGTTGGTGCTTCAGTAGTAGTGGTCAAGGCTTCTGTAGTGGTAGTTGTTGGTGCCTGTGTAGTTGTTGTAGTGGTTGGAGTTTCAGTAGTTGTGGTAGTTGTTGGTGCTTCAGTAGTAGTGGTCAAGGCTTCTGTAGTGGTAGTTGTTGGTGCCTCAGTGGTTGTTGTAGTGGTTGGAGTTTCAGTAGTTGTGGTAGTTGTTGGTGCTTCAGTAGTAGTGGTCAAGGCTTCTGTAGTGGTAGTTGTTGGTGCCTCAGTGGTTGTTGTAGTGGTTGGAGTTTCAGTAGTTGTGGTAGTTGTTGGTGCTTCAGTAGTAGTGGTCAAGGCTTCTGTAGTGGTAGTTGTTGGTGCCTCAGTAGTTGTTGTAGTGGTTGGAGTTTCAGTAGTTGTGGTAGTTGTTGGTGCTTCAGTAGTAGTGGTCAAGGCTTCTGTAGTGGTAGTTGTTGGTGCCTGTGTAGTTGTTGTAGTGCTTGGAGTTTCAGTAGTTGTGGTAGTTGTTGGTGCTTCAGTAGTAGTGGTCAAGGCTTCTGTAGTGGTAGTTGTTGGTGCCTCAGTGGTTGTTGTAGTGGTTGGAGTTTCAGTAGTTGTGGTAGTTGTTGGTGCTTCAGTAGTAGTGGTCAAGGCTTCTGTAGTGGTAGTTGTTGGTGCCTGTGTAGTTGTTGTAGTGGTTGGAGTTTCAGTAGTTGTGGTAGTTGTTGGTGCTTCAGTAGTAGTGGTCCAGGCTTCTGTAGTGGTAGTTGTTGGTGCCTCAGTGGTTGTTGTAGTGGTTGGAGTTTCAGTAGTTGTGGTAGTTGTTGGTGCTTCAGTAGTAGTGGTCAAGGCTTCTGTAGTGGTAGTTGTTGGTGCCTCAGTGGTTGTTGTAGTGGTTGGAGTTTCAGTAGTTGTGGTAGTTGTTGGTGCTTCAGTAGTAGTGGTCAAGGCTTCTGTAGTGGTAGTTGTTGGTGCCTGTGTAGTTGTTGTAGTGGTTGGAGTTTCAGTAGTTGTGGTAGTTGTTGGTGCTTCAGTAGTAGTGGTCAAGGCTTCTGTAGTGGTAGTTGTTGGTGCCTCAGTGGTTGTTGTAGTGGTTGGAGTTTCAGTAGTTGTGGTAGTTGTTGGTGCTTCAGTAGTAGTGGTCAAGGCTTCTGTAGTGGTAGTTGTTGGTGCCTCAGTGGTTGTTGTAGTGGTTGGAGTTTCAGTAGTTGTGGTAGTTGTTGGTGCTTCAGTAGTAGTGGTCCAGGCTTCTGTAGTGGTAGTTGTTGGTGCCTCAGTGGTTGTTGTAGTGGTTGGAGTTTCAGTAGTTGTGGTAGTTGTTGGTGCTTCAGTAGTAGTGGTCAAGGCTTCTGTAGTGGTAGTTGTTGGTGCCTCAGTAGTTGTTGTAGTGGTTGGAGTTTCAGTAGTTGTGGTAGTTGTTGGTGCTTCAGTAGTAGTGGTCAAGGCTTCTGTAGTGGTAGTTGTTGGTGCCTGTGTAGTTGTTGTAGTGGTTGGAGTTTCAGTAGTTGTGGTAGTTGTTGGTGCTTCAGTAGTAGTGGTCAAGGCTTCTGTAGTGGTAGTTGTTGGTGCCTCAGTGGTTGTTGTAGTGGTTGGAGTTTCAGTAGTTGTGGTAGTTGTTGGTGCTTCAGTAGTAGTGGTCAAGGCTTCTGTAGTGGTAGTTGTTGGTGCCTGTGTAGTTGTTGTAGTGGTTGGAGTTTCAGTAGTTGTGGTAGTTGTTGGTGCTTCAGTAGTAGTGGTCCAGGCTTCTGTAGTGGTAGTTGTTGGTGCCTCAGTGGTTGTTGTAGTGGTTGGAGTTTCAGTAGTTGTGGTAGTTGTTGGTGCTTCAGTAGTAGTGGTCAAGGCTTCTGTAGTGGTAGTTGTTGGTGCCTCAGTGGTTGTTGTAGTGGTTGGAGTTTCAGTAGTTGTGGTAGTTGTTGGTGCTTCAGTAGTAGTGGTCAAGGCTTCTGTAGTGGTAGTTGTTGGTGCCTGTGTAGTTGTTGTAGTGGTTGGAGTTTCAGTAGTTGTGGTAGTTGTTGGTGCTTCAGCAGTAGTGGTCAAGGCTTCTGTAGTGGTAGTTGTTGGTTCCTCAGTGGTTGTTGTAGTGGTTGGAGTTTCAGTAGTTGTGGTAGTTGTTGGTGCTTCAGTAGTAGTGGTCAAGGCTTCTGTAGTGGTAGTTGTTGGTGCCTCAGTGGTTGTTGTAGTGGTTGGAGTTTCAGTAGTTGTGGTAGTTGTTGGTGCTTCAGTAGTAGTGGTCAAGGCTTCTGTAGTGGTAGTTGTTGGTGCCTGTGTAGTTGTTGTAGTGGTTGGAGTTTCAGTAGTTGTGGTAGTTGTTGGTGCTTCAGCAGTAGTGGTCAAGGCTTCTGTAGTGGTAGTTGTTGGTTCCTCAGTGGTTGTTGTAGTGGTTGGAGTTTCAGTAGTTGTGGTAGTTGTTGGTGCTTCAGTAGTAGTGGTCAAGGCTTCTGTAGTGGTAGTTGTTGGTGCCTGTGTAGTTGTTGTAGTGGTTGGAGTTTCAGTAGTTGTGGTAGTTGTTGGTGCTTCAGTAGTAGTGGTCAAGGCTTCTGTAGTGGTAGTTGTTGGTGCCTGTGTAGTTGTTGTAGTGGTTGGAGTTTCAGTAGTTGTGGTAGTTGTTGGTGCTTCAGCAGTAGTGGTCAAGGCTTCTGTAGTGGTAGTTGTTGGTGCCTGTGTAGTTGTTGTAGTGGTTGGAGTTTCAGTAGTTGTGGTAGTTGTTGGTGCTTCAGTAGTAGTGGTCAAGGCTTCTGTAGTGGTAGTTGTTGGTGCCTCAGTGGTTGTTGTAGTGGTTGGAGTTTCAGTAGTTGTGGTAGTTGTTGGTGCTTCAGTAGTAGTGGTCAAGGCTTCTGTAGTGGTAGTTGTTGGTGCCTCAGTGGTTGTTGTAGTGGTTGGAGTTTCAGTAGTTGTGGTAGTTGTTGGTGCTTCAGTAGTAGTGGTCAAGGCTTCTGTAGTGGTAGTTGTTGGTGCCTGTGTAGTTGTTGTAGTGCTTGGAGTTTCAGTAGTTGTGGTAGTTGTTGGTGCTTCAGTAGTAGTGGTCAAGGCTTCTGTAGTGGTAGTTGTTGGTGCCTCAGTGGTTGTTGTAGTGGTTGGAGTTTCAGTAGTTGTGGTAGTTGTTGGTGCTTCAGTAGTAGTGGTCAAGGCTTCTGTAGTGGTAGTTGTTGGTGCCTGTGTAGTTGTTGTAGTGGTTGGAGTTTCAGTAGTTGTGGTAGTTGTTGGTGCTTCAGTAGTAGTGGTCAAGGCTTCTGTAGTGGTAGTTGTTGGTGCCTCAGTAGTTGTTGTAGTGGTTGGAGTTTCAGTAGTTGTGGTAGTTGTTGGTGCTTCAGTAGTAGTGGTCAAGGCTTCTGTAGTGGTAGTTGTTGGTGCCTGTGTAGTTGTTGCAGTGGTTGGAGTTTCAGTAGTTGTGGTAGTTGTTGGTGCTTCAGTAGTAGTGGTCAAGGCTTCTGTAGTGGTAGTTGTTGGTGCCTGTGTAGTTGTTGTAGTGGTTGGAGTTTCAGTAGTTGTGGTAGTTGTTGGTGCTTCAGTAGTAGTGGTCAAGGCTTCTGTAGTGGTAGTTGTTGGTGCCTGTGTAGTTGTTGTAGTGGTTGGAGTTTCAGTAGTTGTGGTAGTTGTTGGTGCTTCAGTAGTAGTGGTCAAGGTTTCTGTAGTGGTAGTTGTTGGTGCCTGTGTAGTTGTTGTAGTGGTTGGAGTTTCAGTAGTTGTGGTAGTTGTTGGTGCTTCAGTAGTAGTGGTCAAGGCTTCTGTAGTGGTAGTTGTTGGTGCCTCAGTGGTTGTTGTAGTGGTTGGAGTTTCAGTAGTTGTGGTAGTTGTTGGTGCTTCAGTAGTAGTGGTCAAGGCTTCTGTAGTGGTAGTTGTTGGTGCCTGTGTAGTTGTTGTAGTGGTTGGAGTTTCAGTAGTTGTGGTAGTTGTTGGTGCTTCAGTAGTAGTGGTCAAGGCTTCTGTAGTGGTAGTTGTTGGTGCCTCAGTGGTTGTTGTAGTGGTTGGAGTTTCAGTAGTTGTGGTAGTTGTTGGTGCTTCAGTAGTAGTGGTCAAGGCTTCTGTAGTGGTAGTTGTTGGTGCCTCAGTGGTTGTTGTAGTGGTTGGAGTTTCAGTAGTTGTGGTAGTTGTTGGTGCTTCAGTAGTAGTGGTCAAGGCTTCTGTAGTGGTAGTTGTTGGTGCCTCAGTGGTTGTTGTAGTGGTTGGAGTTTCAGTAGTTGTGGTAGTTGTTGGTGCTTCAGTAGTAGTGGTCAAGGCTTCTGTAGTGGTAGTTGTTGGTGCCTCAGTAGTTGTTGTAGTGGTTGGAGTTTCAGTAGTTGTGGTAGTTGTTGGTGCTTCAGTAGTAGTGGTCAAGGCTTCTGTAGTGGTAGTTATTGGTGCCTGTGTAGTTGTTGTAGTGCTTGGAGTTTCAGTAGTTGTGGTAGTTGTTGGTGCTTCAGTAGTAGTGGTCAAGGCTTCTGTAGTGGTAGTTGTTGGTGCCTCAGTGGTTGTTGTAGTGGTTGGAGTTTCAGTAGTTGTGGTAGTTGTTGGTGCTTCAGTAGTAGTGGTCAAGGCTTCTGTAGTGGTAGTTGTTGGTGCCTCAGTGGTTGTTGTAGTGGTTGGAGTTTCAGTAGTTGTGGTAGTTGTTGGTGCTTCAGTAGTAGTGGTCAAGGCTTCTGTAGTGGTAGTTGTTGGTGCCTGTGTAGTTGTTGTAGTGCTTGGAGTTTCAGTAGTTGTGGTAGTTGTTGGTGCTTCAGTAGTAGTGGTCAAGGCTTCTGTAGTGGTAGTTGTTGGTGCCTGTGTAGTTGTTGTAGTGGTTGGAGTTTCAGTAGTTGTGGTAGTTGTTGGTGCTTCAGTAGTAGTGGTCAAGGCTTCTGTAGTGGTAGTTGTTGGTGCCTCAGTGGTTGTTGTAGTGGTTGGAGTTTCAGTAGTTGTGGTAGTTGTTGGTGCTTCAGTAGTAGTGGTCAAGGCTTCTGTAGTGGTAGTTGTTTGTGCCTCAGTGGTTGTTGTAGTGGTTGGAGTTTCAGTAGTTGTGGTAGTTGTTGGTGCTTCAGTAGTAGTGGTCAAGGCTTCTGTAGTGGTAGTTGTTGGTGCCTGTGTAGTTGTTGTAGTGGTTGGAGTTTCAGTAGTTGTGGTAGTTGTTGGTGCTTCAGTAGTATTGGTCAAGGCTTCTGTAGTGGTAGTTGTTGGTGCCTGTGTAGTTGTTGTAGTGGTTGGAGTTTCAGTAGTTGTGGTAGTTGTTGGTGCTTCAGTAGTAGTGGTCAAGGCTTCTGTAGTGGTAGTTGTTGGTGCCTCAGTGGTTGTTGTAGTGGTTGGAGTTTCAGTAGTTGTGGTAGTTTTTGGTGCTTCAGTAGTAGTGGTCAAGGCTTCTGTAGTGGTAGTTGTTGGTGCCTGTGTAGTTGTTGTAGTGGTTGGAGTTTCAGTAGTTGTGGTAGTTGTTGGTGCTTCAGTAGTAGTGGTCAAGGCTTCTGTAGTGGTAGTTGTTGGTGCCTGTGTAGTTGTTGTAGTGGTTGGAGTTTCAGTAGTTGTGGTAGTTGTTGGTGCTTCAGTAGTAGTGGTCAAGGCTTCTGTAGTGGTAGTTGTTGGTGCCTCTGTAGTTGTTGTATCTACCTTTAAAATATTTGCTTTAAAATGCATACTTTTTGTTGTCTTTTATTAAATGTTTTTCATATATACGAGAGTTATCAAAGATTTCGAGTACTAGTAGGAAAAAATTAGTTCTAAGAGGGATGTGCTTACAGAATGTGTATGTATTTTTAGTATACCGAACATGGTCTCTCTCTTAATTACAAAAAACGTTCAATCTGCTCTGTTGGACAGAAAAAAATTTGGATATTGTAGACAGAGATATCTCATTTCATTGGGAAATTATAGGCTTTTTCTATTTTTCTTTATAATCTGGGGTGGGCGGGGGGGGGGGGGGGGGGGTCGATCCACGCTTCAGGTGCCTGTGCACAAACATGTATCGTCCATTCAACGCAGTTACCCGTGGCAAGAAAGCAGTCAGGGGTAAGGAATCCGAAGGGTATATCCCAGTGCTGATATCGGTGATAGGAAAACTAATATGGCGTATGCCTATTGTAATTTTGCGAGAAGCACTGACTTTAACACTCGACGGCTTACTAATGTGCTATGTACGGAGGTACGGAATTGATATTATATTAGATAACATTACTAGTGGTCATAGGTATGGTGTTAGGGACACTTACATGATTTACTGGTATCCAATCAACTTAAGAGATGATGGGAGGTGAATAACATAACTTAAAATACCTTATTCGTTAGGGGTAGTATTTCCTTTCAATCTCATTTTATGAAGGAATCAAATAAGGAAGAAAAAAACATCCGGAATGAAAACTTGGCAGTAGTTGGTCAAATGGGAAGGGAGGGGGTTAGTATAGAGTGTTTCTCCTTCCCCTCCCTAGACAACGTAATATGTGCTTTGAAATGCCCAATTATTATCGTTTAATTAACTGTTAAGCTAAATATTTATTTCACAATAGAGCTGCCGTATATTGTCCCAGTGTAAAAGTAAAAGTCAGCGCTTCTTGCAAAAGTCCATTTACGAGTCTTGTTCAGCTTCAAGCTGATTTGGACGTAATAATGGCTCTCCGGATTGAGATCGTGGGGTAATTGGTCAGTTTGTGTAGTGTTAATAACTGTTTAAACACCCTATCATTACCCGACTGTCCTGTACTTCTGTAATCACCGTTGAGCACTGTGAATTGTTATGCGTATCTTGTACAGTTATTATACAAACATTGTAGATTAAGTGATAGTTAAGACTTAGTTCTAATAGGGTTACAATGCAGAATAGACCTTGTGACATCTACTCTAGAAAATTATCAACGTCAAATTCCTAAAGAATATTTTAAAGTTTTCTTAATTTTTTTCTTGTTTATTGAATTAAAAAATAAAAAATACATATATATACATGTGGGGGGAGGGGGAGGGGGGTTCCTCAAGATTAACAGAATGTTTCTAACCTCTAACGTATTTTTGTCTTCTTGTATATACATGTATGCATTTGAATAGAACAACTTGAAAAAAAAAATGTCAAGAAATTTGCATTTTGATACGGTTAAATGGTCGGTCGGAAAGTCTTGCGGATAACTTATATATATATATATATATATATATATATATATATATATATATATATATATATATATATATATATATATATATATATATATATATATATATATAATATCTAATATTATATTATTTTATTAAATATTATAATATTATGTAATGTATAATATATAATGTGTGTGTGGGTGTGTGTAATCTTAGCACGGGTGGAGGGAGGGAGGTCCTTAATAATTCAGCCATTACTTACTTTAATATATGAATAAATACAAAACGAATAAACAATTGTGTCTCTTAAATTATTTTGCGATTATATACTCTTAAATTATTGCGATTATATACCATACACATAAGAATATAGTCCGAAATAGCTGATGTTTTACAGGCTTTTTTTTACGATTTTGATATTGTTCGTGCCAGGAAAACGTTGGTGAAATTTCCAGTTTTCGAAATGGCACCGGTTCCGACGTTTTCCTGGCACGTAAAATATCAAAATCGTGAAAAAAGTTTGGAAAACGTCAGATACTTCGGACTAGGTCACCCGGCGCTGTCGACAACGTCTATGCCTCATTTCCTGCTTCCTCTGTCCCACACTATTCTTGACGAGCTATCCTTTAGTTTATTACTATAGATAGAATCCATCATATTCTTTATGATTGTGCAGTTTCGTGAACAGCTGATTCCAGAGCACAATATTGTATACGGAGCGACAAAAGAGAAATATCCTTACTTGGCTGTGTCATCTTACATGTAATCCGCTTGTCGGATGAACAACGTCGCTTTTCTGTGTGGTGACTGACTGATTTTGACATCCGGATGAAAAATGAAATGAAAACAGGTAATGTGGACACAGTTCGTCTCTCTCTCTCTCTGGCCAGTTTAAAAGTTTAGACCAGTTTTTTTTTCAAAGTAAATTTAAGATTGCGGGAAAAAGACCCCCCTCCGGTCTCACGTCATTTTTTTTTTTTAGCATTGTGCATGTATATAGAATTTACGATTAAGATTTCAGAGAACTGGGGGGGGGGGATGAGATGTGTATTGTAAATCTTAAGAGACAATTTATCACATCACAAGTGAATTAACGGTTATTATTCGATGATTAATTAATGGTCATATCTAGAGAGACTCACGATAGAAGTACGTCGTACATGTATTTTGATGTTGCGGTGCATGATCGTTGCTTATTAAAACGTTGATATGTCATTCAAAGATGAAAATGTGCGAGTTTTTTTTTTATCCTATGAACAGAAATAATGTTGTTTAATGTGTAGAAAATCACTGAAGGACCATAAGCAGTATTAATTTTATGACGCTCCTACTCCTGGTAGTTAATACAATGCCTGTCTATTGTGCAGTTCATCTACAGGAAATTTTGCATAAAAACTGTGGCTTATCTTGCACAATTTTGAAAGATTTCTTATGTTTCTGATTGCAACCCAAGCATTTTCAGATAGAAATTAAAATTTGAATATCTGCACTTATAATCAAGCAAGGCTTTGAAAGGCTTTGAAATTGATTTCATGTAGTTCTTATTTGGACAAAACTATTAATTTATCTCCACATTTCTTTGAAGATTGGAAATAATGCAACTTGTTTAAAAAAAAACACCTCTGAAGGTTTTAAGAATCTGTATTCAGATTAAAAATCCAAGAACTATTTTGAAAAGATTTATAAATTATATTACCTCTCTTTTGACTCTTATTTTGCTTTTGCCTTCTCTCTTGACAGTGCGATCTTCTAGTAAATGCCTCCATGTCGATGATTCACCTGAAAATTTATTGAGTGAGCATTTGCGGATCAGAGAAGACATATAGTAACAAACAATGCAAACAAGAGCATTAAATATATTTATAATTAAGGTTCATTGGCCTTCTGATAAGAGAGATAACTCCAACTTGGATAAATGACTACTATTCCTTAATAAAATTGTCAACTTTAAAGGACATGTCTGTAAAATTTTGCCCTGCAGTACATGCTGATATTGTGTGCATTTTAATTATACATGTAAGTTTTATTTCTTTTGGAAAATCATAAGCGTTAAAGCAAAGTTTTATATGAGTGAAAAGAGTGATGGGGAACCTTATTCATCCTTTTTCTGAAGATTTTCAAGAACGTTTCAAAAAATTGTACACGTAACATCCCTTATTGGCCTATCCTAGTCCTACGAGTCTTGATTTGAATGTGGATTAAAACTGAGATGCAGTTTACTGAAAGGTACTGATGGATTGGAGCTGCTATTAAACTTGCAGTCGCTGTTGACGAGGCAGACAAAATTGGACCGCTGAATTGACGTTTTGGCAAAATTACAAAGGAGACAGACAGTTCAACACAGAGAAAATCGAAGAAATCCAACAACAAAAAATCAACGCAACGGAGAAAGAAGGACTTTTGGCTAAAAGCACCGTATCATTGCCGAGGTTTTCTTTTCAAAGAACCTTCAAAATCAACAGAGGCTGCAAACTACAAAATAAACGTTTTACTTGGAGAGACCAACCAACAAACTGCACAGGGCACATTTTGCTACAGATAGTTTCCAAAAGACACAATTGACTTGAATCGGTATAGCACACATTTAAAGTTTGAGCAGTACAATGTTTGTAGTATTCCAAGTTCCAAAATATACACAAAGAGATTTGTGACAACACCAAAATATGGACCCATGACCCAATGATACATTTTGAAAGGTTTGTTGAAATTGACCCGGTGGTTCTGTAGAATATGTGAAAAAAGGGAAAAATTTACGCATGCACCATTTATGACTGATGACGGAAGAAAACAAATAGCAATAGAATAAGGCGACCTAATTAGACTTTGGAAACAAGTTACTACATGTATTTTCATACCTGTCAATATGTTATCATTTCTCTTACATTTTCCAACATGCAGGACGTGGAGTTTTTCGTTGTTGAGGCAATTAAACTCCTTCATATGACACTCACTAAGAAATGTTTCATTGTTAGAGGCACACACAGTTGTATTTATGTACCATGAACAGTTACTACATAGGAACACCCGAGGAAACTCGAGAGATGTGTCTACAAAAAATTTTATAGTTTAATTTTTCATCTATCACAAAAGCCTCTTTTTTCCTAGCAAAAATAGACTTTCTGTAAATTGCTGTATTGCAGTCTACTTAGCATGCAAGATCCAAGTCTCTATTGGTGTGGTGCCGTGACCAGGATTTGAGAATTTTATCAACGGCTTCTTAATTCATGGGGACTGAGTCTGACGCAATCCAGGCCCGTAGCAACGCTTTCAAAAGTGGGGGACATACCTTCCAAATAAATATACTCAGAAAAAAAGTGAGGACGGGCACTCCCCCCCCTCGCCGCGTTCTACGGGCCTGCAAGCAGTTAGGTTGCTTGATTAGATCTCAGTACAAAATATAATTCTGCCCTCTCTCATTTCCGGAGATGTACATGTACGTATCAGTCAATTATTTCGGGGCACTCACCTGAAAACTTTTCCCCTTGATTGAATGATATCCTTGTCGATGTGTTTATTCCTGTAATTAATAGTACCAATACTATGATGCAAACCCCTGTTGTACATGTCCGCTGACATTCCTTGAATAAAATAAAAGCACTGAAAGTATTACAATGCAGAAAGGGGGGTGTTCTTGTAATAAAACCCTCTATATGCGCGACTTGTGAACAATGTGAAACTCAATCAAGGTTACATACTTCACAAATCTGGATTTTGTGTCTATATCTTACACCTTATCTAGCTTCCCATGGCAATTACTGAGCATTTTATGTCTTCATCACTCTTTTTTTTTTTCAAACATTAAATTTTTTGTTTCAAAAAAAAAAAAAAAAAAAAAAATCACGGAAATTTTACTAAGGGGGTGGGATTGCAACCCCTCCTCCTTCCCTGCTGTTAGGAAAAAAATAAGCTTTGTATTTCGTTTCACTTCTTGTGATACTATACGGAAGCGTATTAGTACCACGTAATATTTTTTTAAAGTTGGAAATTCCAACATTATACATGTAGTTGAAAACTCCAACTTTTAAGTTGGAAATTCAAACTTTAAAGTTGGTAATTCAAACTTTATTCTTGGCTTTTCCAACTTTAAAGTTGGCTTTTCCAGCTTTAATTTTGGCTTTTCCGTCATTAAAGTTGGCTTTTCCAACTTTTTCGGGCTTCATGCGTTTTATTCGTATACTTTGTAGTTAAATGGACTTGTGTTGCTGTTTATCATAACAATGGAAATAAACAATTTATTTATATAATTATGATGAAAGAAGGAAAAATTTTCATTGTGTTTTCATATACGGAATTGATACATTTCCTGCAGTTGTATTTAACATGAAAATATTGTGTTGATTCATCCTATAAATCAAACACCAAACATGCATGGTCTCGTTTGTTTAAACTCATTCTCAACAAATTTATATAAGTCTGATCTCTTAAATAGGTATGTATGAAAGGCTCTCATTAACAGAGTAATACGTTTAAAGTTACTATATCCTCTTTAAAATTATATAAGATGGACCAAGAGAAATATAAGGACTTTTGAAATTGAAAGTTGTATGTAAGGTAATAGGGAAGTGAAGGTCCAAAATAATTCACACAGTTTAATTGCTCATCAATGTGTTTCAGTACATTAAATTTACATTTAAAAAGTTGATAATAACATCAAATAAAGGGGAAAAAACTAAAGGCAATAAGGTTAGAAAGATTAAAATTGGAAAAACCAACTTAAAGTTGAAAAAGCCAACTTTCAAGTTGGAATTACCAACTTTCAAGTTGGAAAAGCAAAGATTAAAGTTGGAATTACCAACTTTAAAGTTGGAAAAGCCAAGATTAAACTTGGATAAGCCAACTTTTAAGTTGGAATTACGGTACCAACTTAAAAAAAAATATAAAATATTATGTGGCACTAATACGATTCCACATCATACAGACTGATCATGATACAAGTTTTCTTAATCTCCACACAGAAATACAAGAAACATTGACAAGAGCGACGCATGCAAACCATATTTTCTGCAAAACATGCAAGCATTCAAGAAAAGTGTCGAAAACTACACTAATATCAGTACTTTTGTTCTTTTGGAAACGAACAAAAATCGTAACACCTTAAATTGCTATACACATTTTATAAAGGCAATATCTAGGGTGACACCTTAAATTCCTATACACGTTTTGTAAAGGCAATATCTAGGGTGAAGTTTTGATATTATATGAGAAAAGAAAGGTACATGTAAATGTATTTTATCGAAAAAGGAGCATTTTGTATATATACTAAATAAAATTTTTAAAAATACCTTGCTGGTCTACGTATGGATCTTTTTATCAGCTACACATTACGTATGGAAAATATATTAGTTCTTTTGGATAATTTATAAACTGTTTAAGGAATGTCTACTGGTCAATATTTATTGCAATTTAAAGTAGACGCGTTTGGAATAAATCACACATTTGAAAGAATGCATAGATTTAAGTTTCATATCGGTCATAATGTACGTGCACGTGGAAAATAGCCACATGAACATATGTACATAAGCCCTTAATCACTAAAGAAGGTTTTTGAAATGCACCCCCCCCCCCACCTTTTTTTAGGGATGTATGTCTTAAAATGTGAGGTGCTAAACTTCAATCGTATTTACTGAAGAACATTCTTTTGCAGAGATTTCCTTTAATTTCCGTACTATTTTTTTCGAATTCGTACGAATAATCGATGATAATGATACACATGTTTTCGTTCACCATGTTCAATAAAACGTGATCTTTATATAGATTTAAACTGAAAAACTTAAACATACCTTAATCTGTTGATACATGTCATAACCTGTTAATTCTACTTTCAGTATTTCCAAAATCAGCTCTCTCCGAGAGTAACTGGTGAGTAGGCACGAGACCCACGATTGTTCGAATGGACTACTTGAATAAAGGGTATAATCGTCACGCTTCAGTGGTACGGGATCTATTTCGTCTTGTCTCGGTCCATTCATTTTTTTTTCCAATGACTTTTTTTTTATATCAGTAAAATTTAAACCCCATTACTTCTCTTTCTTTCTATGCATTTAGATATAGATTCCTGCTTTTATAATCATTATGAACAAAATAAACTTGTTTACCGTGTATCTTTACTAGTTTCTGTTGAAGTATTATATCAATATGTTTTTTACTTGTAAGAGTTTACTCTCAAATCTGATGCCAGTGGGAAAGCATTCCATTGTAAATACATACCTATCAAGGCCGGGGAGGGAGGGGGCTGCTCCCCCCTTAAAAAACGCTTAGAAATATTATTTTTGAAACAAAAATAAATATTATAGCTGGGACATGTTTTTTTTCACTGAATAATAATTTATGGCTAGGAAATCATATTTCACAATCGTTTGTGGATCTGTTGGGAATTATTGATCACCCAGCCTCCCTTACGTTCTCTACAAATCTCTACCACTGAATAAGACTGCGCGCATTATTTGATCTTTTGATAGTGTTCATCAAGTTGATGAATCTACGTGATCTCTCTTCCACTGAATTAATAATATCATTGAATCAGTTAATGAGCGCAAAAATTCTGTAAGAAAGAAAAATCATTTAATAATATTTCAAATTATGATCTCTTTATTGAATTGTTGCTCTCTTTAATGGAATTAATGCGTGCATTAATTCTTCTTAGAAATTTGTTGACTCTCACCCCCCCCCCCCCCCCAGTGCCAAACAATACATGAGCAAAATATCAAATCCATTCTTTTTACAGTTCTCAAGATCTAAGGTGTGTCAGACAACAGACACCAGATAAAAAGATCCCTAAGTGTTACTCTGGTCTGCGGGTGACACAAAAATCAGCACAAGAGTATTTTTATAGCCTCATCAGCATGCAATCACAAGAAAAGAAAATGTTTCAAATGTTTTACTAAATCCTATTGCTCATTTAGACTGTAATATGAATTCATGTACATGTAATAAATAGGATACTTTTCAATTTGTTTCAGAATTTAAAGTTTAATAAAACCAACAAAGATAATCAAGAGTCACACAGCTGTTGAAAAAAAAATGATTTGCTACTGCTATCTGTATTTGCTAATTTGTGTTCAAAAATTTTGTACTCTGTATGTAGAGAAAGCATGTTACAAAATTATAAAAGTATTTATAAAAAAAAGATGACATATACAGATTTAATTGAAAAATTCATACATGTTTATAAGAGTAGCCAGCGCAATGTTTGCAGAAAATAGAATACACAGTTACATAGTGCTACAATAAGCATCTAGTATCCAGCTACAGGTAGGTTACAAGAAGATAGAATTAATAACATGTACATCACTAAGCCCATCATAGTAGGTTTTTAAATTTATTTACATACAACATGGAAAAACAGTCAAACACAAATGTACAATACATTTTTTTTTTATATTTGTGAATAAAAATAGAAGTAATAGCAGTTTACAATCAAACTTACAAAATGCTTTAATTTAAATTGCTAGTAAATGACTGGTAATCACCTATCTTTATAGAGTGAAACTCTAACACATTACATAATCTAAATTTCAGATAGCTCTATAGGGAAGGAAGTTTTTATTTTGTATCTAGAGCTTTATTTAATGGAATATCCAATGTGTAAAACAGTATTGTAACAACCTTATCTCTGACACCATTATCATCATTATACCTTTGACTGGAAGTAAAAAGGGACACATTAGTAGATGGTTTTCCCTGTGCATATTTTCTGTACATGATCATAATGAAAGCACAAGGAAATCTAATTTTAATTACAATCTTCATAACACACAGTGTCAACCACTATTTACAAAACAGTGTGTCCAAAACAAAAGATTAGAGACTTAACAAGGAAGGGCACGACTAGAAGGTCATAAATAAATGAATTATGTATGTGGGAAACTTCAACAAAAATTGGGATAAACAAAATTTTTTTAAGAAACTAACATGAAGATTACAACAAATGAATATTTGGTTAAAAATAATAAGAATAAATACCTACACCTTATCTTTAACCTATACTTTGTTGAAAACAGCTAAGGTCATAAAGTCCTCATATCCCATCCTGACTGTGCCCACTCCCGAGGGATCTCGGGATCTGAAAGCATCAGTCAGCGACTTCAACATTACACAGGACTGAATAAAATTATCAAGCGTCAGGCTCCGGCGACCCATGATGTCAAACTTGGCAATGACTGTTTGAGCAAACTGGGGGCTTAGGTTGTATCCCATTTGTCTGTAGGCTGTGAAAAAAAACAAACGCAAAAGAGATAATTATTGACATTTTTTAGCTCACCTGAGCCAAAGGCTCAAGTGAGCTTTTCTGATCAAAATTTGTCCGTTGTCTGAAGTCGTCGTCGTTGTCGTTGGCGTCATCGTTGTTGTAAACTTTTCACATATTCATCTTCTTCTCCAGAACTACTGGGCCAATTTCAACCAAACTTGCCCCAAAGTATCCTTGGGTAAAGGGGATTCAAGTTTGTTCAAATGAAGGGCCACGCCTTCTTCCAAGGGGAGATAATTAAGAATTCGTGAAAAATTAATGGCATCATTAAAAAATCTTCTTCTCAAGAACCACTGTGCTTGAAAATATGAAACTTATGTTGAAGTGTTGATTCAAGTTTGTTCAAATCACTTATGTGGAAGTGTTGATTCAAGTTTGTTCAAATCATGACCCCCGGGGGTCAGGTGGGGCCACAATGGGCGATCAAAGTTTTACATAGGAATATATAGGAAAAATCTTTAAAAATCTTCTTCTCAAGAACAGCAAAGCCATGATTGGTCATATTTATATGGTAGCATCCTCAGATAGTATAGATTCAAGTTTGTTCAAATCATGACCCCCGGGGGTCGGGTGGGGCCACAATGGGCGATCAAAGTTTTACATAAGAATATATAGGAAAAATCTTTAAAAATCTTCTTCTCAAGAACAGCAAAGCCATGATTGGTCATATTTAAATGGAAGCATCCTCAGATAATGTAGATTCAAATTTGTTCAATTTATGACACCCCCCCCCTCCCCCGAACCACTTTTTTATTCAAACTTTTCAACCTTTCAAGACTGAACTGATTTCTGCTTTTTCCTAGCCATAGTGCTCAGGTGAGCAATGTGGCCCTTGGGCCTCTTGTTTTTATTTAGGAGACGGACATGGTATATCCAAATACATGTACATATAAATACATTTTCTAAACATATGTTGTATTCATCTATTTGCTTTACAAGTTTGTCCCCCTAACAAGGAATGAAACACACACTCTATTATCTGTTTGAGCAGATTAAGATATCTGATAAGACTGCTTTCTTTAACTAGATGAAAATCATGAGAGTTTTACTACAGCATCTTCTGTAATTCATTTATAAATGAATCAACTCCCCTTGCTCATTATTAAGCCCCTATATACTAAGTTTCATAACCTGGAAATGATCTACACTATACACATGCAGACCATATGTACATGTAGTCTGATAAGAAACTTTTTTTAAAAACATTAAAAAACTTTACTAACCATTACATAACTCATTATAGTCTATTGCTCCAGATCTGTTTTGATCAAATTGTTCAAAAACTCCTTTCCATTGCTGTATATAATTCCATAAGGCCTGGAATTCATGAAGCTCTATGGTGCCACTCATGTCTTTGTCAAACAAACCTACAAAAAAAGGTATTTTTACTTAATGGTTTGGTATTCATACACATCAATATTTCCAAATTTTGCCATTTTTTAAAACAATAAAATGCTTTCTTTGGGTGTTAGTACAGGAATTAATGTTGCAGCTGTTGCCGAAAAAATGCATACAGGTAACAGCTTTACAAGTTTGTAATCATGTAATTTTTTTCTGCAATAGCTGCAACGTTAATTCCCGTATTAACAAACAAAGAAAGCCATTTTATTGTTTATATTTATATCTGTACAAATAATCAGTTAAAGTAGGATTTAAAGATGAAATAGTGTATTATTGACATGTACACCATTGTAAGTTTCATTGATAGAACAGCCACTGCTCTAGAAATCATTACAGGTGATATGCTTAGTGTTAATTACTGACTGATTAACAGCAATGGTTTTCTTAAGAAATGAAGGAGATAATATTCGGTGGATGTAAATATTCAATTATGAATTCCCAATTGAAAGGGTACAGGATCCTGTACTAAAAATGGTCAATTAAGCCCTGACATTCAATGGAATTCCATATGTATAAGGTGTACATAATTTTAATCATGTAAATATATTGCACCTGTATCTATATGTGTTACTTCAACCTAGAACTCTTGGTCAACAAATTGACAGAAAAAATACTATATTATACACTGTGAATACCACTTCAAGGAATAACTTATGTCCTACCTATCATTAATCGACAAGTTTCCGGGTTGAAGTGTGACCAGTTGCCATTCACCAGAGCCTGTTGTAACTCATGTGCAGTGATTCGTCCACTGCGGTCAGTGTCTACAGTCATAAACCACTGCTGGACCTGGGGGTCAATCTGAGGCTGGCCAGCAAAACCTATTAATATTACACTAAGAGTTATACAATATGATCATGTTTTTTAAAACTGCATATATCTCAGACCAGACCATGCAAAACATGATATGTTAATTGTCATTACGAAAAATATACTTTTATTAATAGCTCATTCTTAATCTAAAATATTTACCATGTTCCTGTTCAATAAATAATAAAATATACAAACCTCCAGCTCCATATCCTGCAGGGGGTGGGGGCTGACCTCCATATCCTGGTCCTTGAGGAGCCCCATATCCTGGCCCTGGGGGAGCCCCATACCCTCCTGGTGGTCCCTGAAAAATATGGTATATGGTCAACTCATAACCTGTCAGACTTGTAATCAAGTCAACTCAAACCCAATATGTCAACTCGTAAAATGATAACTTAATTGTAACTAAATGATGCTTTTCAATTATAATGCACAAATTGATATTGGAAATATTCAGTTATTTATTTGTATAAAACCAGAAACAATATAATTTGTCACTGATGACTGAGAACTTTGAATGAAGTAGAATGCAAGAAAACTTTTATAAGGACATATTCTATATACTTTAAAAACATAAAACATTTATTTTGTATGAAAATCTTATTTTAGTACTATAATCATACTACTACTATGATTATGTTAGTACTGTGATGATAAAAATATAAAACACTTTAAAACCATACAGTCAACTAGTAACCAGACAACACAGGTTACAATTCAAATTTTTATTTTTCCATTCTCTGGAGTAGTCATGGGTACAATTTAACATCTCCCAGGCCCTCAAACATGTAACCAGGGTCTTGGTTACGAGTTGACTTTGCTGTTAGGTTACAAGTTGACATGCTGGGTTCGAGCTGACTTGGTTATGTTTACAAGTCTGTCAGATTACAAGTTGACTTAATACCAAAAACATCATATAAGTTCACTAAATCATGGTACACAGTAAACTGCTAGGGCTGTCAAAAAACATATAATGAAAGCTTCATATGAATTAAACCCCTTTTAAAATCTGAATTAGTCTTTGACCTGAACAGATTATTGCACTGCTAACTTGTGCATCTTATTTAGTGAACTTCCTGGTATACATTGTCACATACTTTCAAACAAGTTGTCAAGGATATACCTGAAAATTTTAACTGATGCCTGAAAAATTTTTAAAAAAGTATGAGCTTTCTTTAAGTGGGAATACATATGTAAGTCTTTATGAGAGGACACTTTCTTTGAGATGTCAGCAGCAGCATCAAAAACGAACGTACATACAGCTTTAAGATAAAAATGCCATACTTTCTTGTATGCTTGCATCAAATATTGTGTTCAGTCAAATTGACAGTTACATAAATAGCAAAAAAAATTGCTTATCAATGCTTCAAAATTTCTTCCATTAAAAATACTGCCATTTATTTCACTTCGAAGTACGCACCTGTCCGTAAGGGTAAGCCATATTTCCTCTGCAGAATTAAGATTACTATTTGCAAAAACGACAAATAAAGTACAAAAAAGCTTAAAATATTTTTTTGTCACTTAAATTTGTATAAAAAATATTCAGATATATATTTTAAGGCACCCTTTAAAAAAAATATTTAATATCAATATTACACTAATTTGAAAGATTCGTTTTCTTACCATATAAAATCTTAAATTTGAATGACCGGTGTTGATCGGACCATCTCATGACACGATTGAATCAGCGTTTGGAGTTACTATGTAACTAACCTTACTAGGTCCAAGGTTCAATTTATACAATTATCTTCCACTTAGTTCACTGTCACTCACCTAGAAGCTGCTGATGCTCTTAGGGGCAAAATATTACAACATGCTGGCATATTTTCAGTTTCTAGTGATTTGTCTGTGTTGGGCTGGAGTATCTATTACAAAGGTAGGTCGATCTACTTTCATTTGATCACCCTTTGGTAAGATTTAATTCTTGAACGCTTCCAGTTGTCCACTTTTTCAATGTCAGTGTATTATTTTAACAATATTCTGTCTGGCGATGTGCGTATTGACTCCATAATTAGTTAAGGACTCCAAAAGGAGATTGAAACAAGAGGGAGAGAACAGGAAAAAAACAGTACATATTCAACTACATCTCAAGAAGACTCATACATCAGCCTGTACATTGAGATTATGATAAGAATCTCTGCATCATGAGGAGATCGCCTGTAGTTAATACTCATGTTATACTCATGTTTTTGATAAACCTGTAGCACTGTGTAGTTCATCATATGCAAATCTGTATGTTTTGCTCAATATTTGTACATGTATCATGCCCAGAAGGATTAGAAACACCTTTTACTTATATGTATTGTAAAGCTTTTTTTTTTTTAAATTATGAAAACAACAATTTCAACAGTCTAATAAGTAGTTATATAGAATCAGGAAATTGTCATTTAATGTATGAAAGTACTTATAATGATGACTGATTTAATTTATAGCCATGATAGACCCCCACCCCATCCCCTTCAACATACACAAAGTAATAGATAATTTAATTACCAAAGATAAACATGATAAAAAGTTAAAATCTGTGAAATTTATTTCTTATATCTTTGATAGATCTTTCATCATCATCATATTGATTAGTACTGTTACAGACTTGAAACTTCTGACTGATTTTATCCCAGGGCCTTTGTTTGCTCTGTTCCAAAATTTGTATCGTTTAATGGACTTCTGAGCTTGAATACTGTTTGTTATCTCCATACTGTCAAGAGGACAGAAATTTAAAAAAAAAGGAGATAATATCTTCCAGTGGGGAATTTATTCAACAAAACATTGATATTTTTTAAAAAATAATGAATCCTTTATTTTTAATCTAAAACAGGAAACAATAATATTCTTTCCTTTTTGTTGTATTACACATAATATCTAATCTTAAAGGAAATATATTTTTAGCTCACCTAAGCAGAAGGCTCAAGTGAGCTTTTCTGATCAAAATTTGTCCGTTGTCTGTCATGGTTGTCTATGTAAACTTTTCATATTTTCATCTTCTCAAGAACCACTGGGTCAATTTCAACCAACTTGGCACAGAGTATTCTTGGGTAAAGGGGACTCAAGTTTGTTCAAATGAAGGGCCACACCGTCTACCAAGGGGAGATAACTAAGAAATAGTGAAAATTGGGTGGGGGTATTTCAAAATCTTCTCAAGAACGACTGGGCCAAGAATGATGAAACCTATGTGAAAGCTTCCTGATGTAATGAAGATTCAAATTTGTTCAAATCATGTCCCCTGGGGGTAGGGTGGGGCTGCAATGGGTGATCAAAGTTTAGAAAAATATAGGAAAAATCTTTAAAAATCTTCTTCTCAAGAACAGTAAAGCCTTGATTGATGATATATATAGAATATCCTTAGCATGTTAGGTAGTCTAGATTCAAGTTTGGTCAATTCATGACCCCCAGGGATAGGTTGGGGTCACAATGAGCGAAGAAAGCTTTATATAGAAATATATAGGAAAAATCTTTAAAAATCTTCTTCTCAACAACAGCAAAGCCATGATTGGTGATATTTATATGGAACTATCCTCAGGTAGTGTAGATTCAAGTTTGTTTAAATCATGACCCCAGGGGGTTGGGAGGGGTCACAATGGGCAATAAAATTTTTACTTATAGGTATACATGTATATGAAAAATCTTCTCAAGAACAGTAAAGCAATGATCAGGCATATTTTTATGGAAGCATCCTCAGGTTGTTTACATTCAAGATTGTTCAAATCATGACCGTCAGGAATAGGGATAGTGTTTCAGAATCGGACGAAAAATACTATCGATTATCGAATCGAATCGAAAACACCATTTCGATTCATAATCGAAAATAATTGGACATTTCTTATGTTTCTTTTTAATATGTACATTATTAAAGGCCCGGTATTGTGTTTATAGTTATTGATAAGTATACATGTAGGCCATGTATTTAAGTTTTAATGAATCTGCCGATATTTTTCTATAATTATTAAAGGAAAGAATTACACGTGCTTAAATTTCAGTTCAAATAAAAAGAATTTTAGTAGTATATAATTATTAAACTGATAACTTAATAAACAATGTGTTTCATTTTTTATGACATCTATCATGTTTATATTAAACTATTGATCAGTTGATAAATTTGTTTAAAATTTTTGATTTTTAAAAGATGATAAATTCTTCACTTTTTTAATTTATTCCTGTTTATATAAAAAGAAAAAAAGTAAAAGTTCAACACGTTGACTACCTTCATAAATGTTCATATTTGGATTTATTCAGAGAAATAATTTACAATATTTTATTTGCATATGGGTATGCACAATAAAAATACCACTACTTCTTGTGAATTCGTTATTTATAATCAAAAAAGCAGTAGCTTTGTGTTTGACTTCTGACTTACCTCTTACTTTTTAAACCTGTTAAAAAATAATACACAAAATGTGAGTAGAAAGTTGAAAATATCGTTTCAAGTGTGAGAGCAGAGGAAATTCAGCTTAAAAGACGATTTTGTAAGTGGTACTCTTAATAACTATATTTCGTCGTCAATTCTTTTGTTTCCTAAATGAATTATGCCTTGCATTAATGGAAGGGAATTTTATTTAGATTTAGTCATGATTATAATTTTCAAAGCATTTTTACGAATCATTCACTGACTCAATACATTATTAAAATGCATCGTTTACATGTAGTACAAGCGACGAACAGGAACTCATTCTAAATATGTGTGCACATGAAAGATGCATAAAAATAAACAGTGTGTCATCTTTGTACAAAAGAAAAAAAGGAACACTACATGAAAAAAAATAATATATATTAAGATTTAGCATTATGTTTAAAGTAGCTTTGTATAGCGACTATCGATTTTGCTGCTTTGCTATCGATTGTCGGCATCGCCAACCTTCCAACGACGATTTTTCGATCGTCGGCGACTATCGCTGAATCACTAGATAGGGAGGAGCAATAATTGGTGATCAAAGTTTTACATGAGAATATATAGGATAAATCATTAAAATCTTCCGAAGAATAGCAAACCCATGATTAGTGATATAAATTTAGAAGCATCCTCAGGTAAGTTATATTTAAAATTAATTTTGTTCAAATAATGTCCCCTGGGGGTAGGGTGGGACCACAATTGAAGATCAAAAATATTGAAAAAAATCTAAAGCCATGATTAGTCAATGAAATATGAAAGCATCCTCAGTTAGTGTACATTCAAGTTGAATAAGTCAGGCCCCCCTTTCCTGGGGGGGGGGGGTTATTTGTGATCACTTATATATTTAACTTTTTCAATGCTAAACTGATTTCTCCTTTTTTTGTGCTCAGGTGAGCGATGTGGCCCATGGGCCTCTTGTTATAATGGGTATAAAATTAATGTGGTTGTCCTGCAGGATCAATCACTGATAGCCAGATAGTTGTATTCTTAGAGCACCTGTCAAGGTGGAATTAGGAGACCCATGTCAATAAAATTTTCTCCATTCCATAAACTGCATCCAGGACTCATTGTAGAAAAAATTTCTACCATCAGAATTCACTCTACCATTTTTTAAGATAATTTTTATATTAATTAAGATGATCTTTTGTTACAAGATCCGTTAAATATCTTAATTACATGGTAATATATTAAATAATTCGATTTTCCCCTATAAAATTTCATCTTATTGACAAATTATTATACATATCAGTTGAATAAAGTATCATAGAACATGGTTAATAGAATTCAATCAGACTAGGAAGGCTTTCTATATATATATATATATATATATATATATATATATATATATATATATATAATTTGTTATTGGGCCAAAATAGAATTGGAATTGCCTCCTGTCTCATTGAAATGGCCCATCATGAAAAAAAAAATATATTGACCAAAAATAAGATTTTTTTTTTTTATTTAATCAATTCTTGGCCTTTTATCACATGCACCACCAAAACACTTAATGTAGTGTCAGATCTATGCCAATTCAGGGTCCTTAGTTGTTTGGAGATTAATACATGTACTTTTTTTTTCCTTCAAAAAGTCAGAATATAATGAGATTTTTTTCAAAAGTTTTAAATTTAACTTCAATTTAAAAAAAAGAAATAAAAAAATTCCCTCCGTCCTTCCTAGGTCTAAAACCTTCCAGGTGGCAGTTCCAAACAAACAATTTTTTAAGGTTGGCCCTGAGTATTGACCTGATCAGATAATCTGGTCAAGATAGACAAATATTTTTGATAAGAGTATATATATAAGTTCACCAGGCTTTTGTTCATCTGAACAATGTTACTTTCTCATGATTTGCTTAATTTATCTTGCTTAATGTAGTTATCAATGTCACATGTGAATATCATGCATACAAACATTGGTACATTATATATGTGTCCCTTATTTATTAGGTCATATTCTGGACTGCATTTCTACATTAACCTTCATTATTCATATGAGATACTGTATAGTGTAGTAATATTATTTAAAGTGATAAAGACCAATATATTGTTTAAGGAAGTAAAGATTTGGATTTTGACACTTAATTGAGTAATTATATAAGAACGTATATTCTAATGGTACAAAGTCCAAAGAAACCTAGTAATTTTTTAATATTGTTTTTTTTATTCTGAGTCATGGTCAAGGTGTTTTAATTTGAAGTAAGATATGTGTGCACAATATACATAATAATTAATATATATATTATATAAAACAATAAGCTGACCATTTTGAGACAGTAGTTAGAAAAGATTGTATGTTACTGCATGCATGCCTTTTTTTGTTTACCATACAATTTAGTGAATTTACAACAGTACTGTTACAGCTACATGTACCACTAAACCCTTTTTAATTGGTCATGTGAATCTGAAGTAGAAGACATCATTATATATTTAATCCAAGTAATCACAACTTTTACAAGAGTTGAGCACCTCTAACTTATTTGTGAAAAGTTTTGAATTTTATTGGTACATCACTAAAATGTACTTGTTTTTTTAATTCTTCATATTTATTAAGGATCAGTATACTAATTTCAGAGAAATTACAATTAAATAACTAAATTACTTAATTAAGTATGCCAAGTTAACATGTACATTAAACACATAGTCATTTTAGTAATGCTGAAGAAACCTTATTTTTGCCCTTGTGTTTAATATTGCAAAATGTTCATATAGGTATCAAACTGCCTCCATGAATTAGTGTATGGACTGTTGTTCAAACATTTTTACATGTATTTCAGCAATATGAACATAATATGAGTAAGTTATTTTGTGAGTAGTGCTTTTCACAATAAGTTATAATAATTATTAATATTATACTTTGATGTAAAATACTAGTACTTGAATATGATTCATCTCGAAACATTTATTAAAAAAACCCACTGTTTACCCCTGAATGATGAAATGATGTCCTGTTTACCTCTAAATGATGAAACCATGCATGTCCTCATGTGTGATAGAACTTAGCAACAGTCAACATTGCTTAACGATGGGTAATATTCAAAAAAAAAAAAACCCCAGAAAATAAAGAATTTATGTGCACACTTGACTTTTCCTTGTATTTGTATAAAACATTCAGTATAAAATAATTAATACTGCATATAGTTGAAGTAACATTGAATTTTTTCACCCCTCAAAAACCATTGTCAACCTCGGCTGCACCGCAGTCAGTTGACAGCTCGGATCATGGTGTTGAATGTTATATTTCAATTGCATTCTGTTTTTTTCTTCATATCATTATGTACTGATAGATTCATTTTACATTAAAAAAAATCCAGCATTAGATAGCTACATTGCTGCTTTTAAATGGTTAGACCATCATAAGGGCAGTGATTAGGAAGGGCTTGCGCCACAACCCATAGTCCCATTGAAGTGAAAATTGGTGCATTAAATTAACCATTGGCGGCGCCAAGGTGTGCATTCAACTTTTAGCGATGTTTAATTGGAAATATTTTGCATACAACTTTCTTACTTGTTTTACTTTCATAAAATGCAGTCATTTTAATAAAACCAGTCTTATTGGTTAAAACCCAGCAAAAACTGATTCCTGTTATGTGAAGCACCTAATACAAAACAAAAAAGGTACATTATCGCATTAATTTCCAATGCTCAATCCAAATTTTTACGTTATCATACCAAAATACGGGTAAATTATATTGCATTCATGTTCCTGTAAATGTGCTGAACGGCATACGTGAAAAATTAGATATGGTTAATAAAAAACGTGTTTTATATTGCATATTCGTTTGACAATTTTCATTTTCAATTGTTATTTTTTTTAAATGGCCCTTCAAAATATATAGATGACCCATTCATTTTCAAAATGGCCCATAAAAAATGTTGACAGTTGCGCCATAGTCCCATTGACCTTCATGGCCTTCCCGATCACTGTAAGAGCACTTTCAAGTTAACAAAAATACACTGTTCCATATGTTCTATAAAAATAGTACCTTGCTAATTGTTCATTATATACAAATTCATGTGCAAACTTCATTATTGCAGGCTGAGAATGGCCAGTGTATTTGGTATGGAGAATGTGGTTCTACTTCTGCAGGGAAAGTTAATTGTTTGTATGAAGGTCCGTCCAAGGTCATGGAGGATCCAGAGGGCATGAATATACTCCAAACTTACTGTCCGGATCTAGTCACAGGTAAAACTTTAGTGTCACAGACATTCACATGCAGTAATGTCAAAAAGTATCACAGTATTACAGGTGACAAAGGCTTTCATGTCTCATAGGTAACGATGGCATAGACAATTGTGTCACAGTGTCATGTGTAACACAGATTGTAATATAGACATACTTTTTTCTACATTGGGATTAATTTGAGACCCTTAGAGTTATGGTGGGAACATAATATGGAGTCATAATTTTTCATGGGATTATAAATTTAAGAGGCCGTGTCAGTAACCATTGAGCTTTACATGGAAAGTCAAAAATTTTGAATTGGGCAAAAACCACCCTAAAACATTTGAACAACAACAAAAAACACATTTTAGACAAATTTAACAAATTTATTCATTATCATTGGTTTCCATGGCAACAAATGTGATTTGCATAGTAAATTCTCAATGAAACATTGTAAAATAATACAAATTTAGACATATTCAAGTGCAGAGGGGGAACAATTGGAAGGTCTAAATTTGTTTTTGATACAGAAATAATGAAAGATGCATAAGGAGAAAATATCTGTATGTCTGTAAGTATTTTATGAAATTTTGATATGGTTGCTATGGTAACCAAAAAATGACAAGGTTTTCATGATGGGAATATCTGTGGAAAATTAAGTTTTTCAAAAGTTGAATACTTAAAAACGCAACAACCCGAGATATTGTATGTCATATCAAGTTGAAGATATATCCCAATACTATGAAATAATAAAAAAAAAATTGGTAGTCGGATGTCCCAATTTTTTTTTTCAGAAATCAAAATTCGCAATTTTTTCAAAACACTTTCAATGGATTTTCGCACGTTTTGGCAATTTTTTTTTTAATATTACAACAGATATTTGACAGTTAGATACCAAATTTACAGAAACATAGTACTGTACGATAATCTCTACAAAATGTATGACTTTTTTACAAAACAATAGGAAAAGAAATCTCCATAGCAACGAAATTTATACCCTAGCAACTGACTTGACTGGGATCAGCAAAACATGAAACATGTACCCAGGAAAATAAAGCCTCTCAAGTGGAATATTTGGGTCATGGCATACTAATCAACTGTCAACCCTGTTGTACTTACCTATCATATAAGTAATAATAAGTATCATTGCTGTACAATGTCTCATACAATATAGTCAAAATGTGGACCAAATACGCGAAAACTTCACCATATATAACGAAAACCGAAATTATATGTCAAAATGAGGCAACAACCCAAAGGGACTCCAAAGCTCTATCTACTGGCTAATTTTCATTGCTATACCATGTTTGTTATTCGTTATGAACCTAAAAACGAGAGGTAGTGTCGGTGAAACACAAGACTACCTTATACTCATTCACATGAACATAAACCTAAACATCAGCAAGGCTCCCTTGTGAAAATGTAGCTTAAAGCATCTTTATATTAAAGTTTATCTTGTTTTACTATCAAAGATCAATCAACTGGTCAAATATCAATGCTCACTAAAAGTATCAAAGATATGAACATAAAAAAGAGTGTTCCATCGAATATGTGTGTCTCCTGCGGATGACTTATTTCAAAGTGTGACAGACAGATGGACTGATGGACAGACGGTCAGACTGACAGACGATGCAGAAGTGATCCCTAAGTGTCCCCTTGCTATGCAGGCGACACAACTAGGCACCACTATAGCATATCTGGTATCTGATTCTGAGACTAAATGTTTTCTGAAGTGTACAGTCAAATATTTTACAGAGATATTTTGCTAGAAATAATTATAAATGTTCTTCAGTGTACATTTATGCACAGTAAACAAGAAGTATGACACATTCGATTTCAGATATTATCTATGTTAGTCTAAGTTTAAGCAAATTCTTTCATAACCATTTCTTTCTTTATCATGTTTATCCAACCAACTAGAGCTAGAGCAGTACTAACAGGACAAATGCCCCCCCCCCCCCCCTTATGGGGCAACATCACTCACTATCAACAGTACTATACGATGAATTTAATCAGTTACTCAAGCATAAAATGAAGGTCACATGCAGCATCCGCCACATTCATTTTACACAGCAGTCATAGACAAACCATGCAAGCAAGTTTGGTTTATATACCACTTGTAATAATGTGGGAACAGACATAAAAGCTGTACTTTACCAAAGTCACTAAAGCATAAAATGTAGGTCACTTGCAGCATCCGAAGCATTCAATGGACACACCATCCACAGACAAACCATCCATACAAGGTTGGTTTGTATACCACTTGTCATAAGCAGGAACAGACCTAAACACTGATTCGCTGAACGTATCCAAGTGTTGTCCACAGACAGATAGACAGATGGACAAGCAAACAGGGTGATTCCTATATCCCCCTTCCAAAAAATTTGATATTAAAATCTTTATTTTAGTTAGAAAATGTATTTTAGTTCACTGCTTTAAGAGCCACATCAGAAATCTGATTCAAATTGTTCATGTTCCCTTCAGCTGTCAAGTCATTTTCTTCATAGTCAGTGTTAGACATCTGCCTTTTCTTTAACGAAAGTCTGCTAAAAAAACTTGCAATTTGAGATGCTGAGAGAAAATCTCCATAGTGGAAAATTCGTTCACCATTGTCATTTTTTACACTCCTCATCTCTCGTGCCACTTCTTCAGGTTCACATTTGAATCCTGTTGATTCACCTTGGTTGAATTTCTTGGTCATAAAGGATTTTTGAGTTTCAGTAAATCTTTTGACTTCTCTCTTTTTTTTAAGAGCCCATCCTCTCTCCAAAGTGCTCACACCTGAAGAAGCATCTTTTGATCCATTCAAATTTGGACCAGTAAGTCTATTTTCAATTAGGATAGCATATGAAAATCTTGAGCGATCCTGCAAGTCCATTCTCTCAACTGAAAAAGTGTGGTTTCCTGTATCTAAGTGGTTACACAAATGGCCGTATCTTAAAAATGTAGATATGCATCCATCCTCTGGACAGGTGAATACATTGCTGCAGTCATCTGCACACGACAATTCCACCATTTCTTGGTTGCTGACATCTATACATGAAGATGCTGTTGCATCTTATTCTTGACATGTGGGTGATGAAGAATCTACGTTTGTCTGTGTTTCCATGGGTGAAGATGTTAATGTGACCTCAGATACAGACTTAGGAGTAATTTCAGGGATTACCCAATTTAAATTAATTCCTGCAGTGTCATAATTTATTGTTTTGCCTTTTCCGATCTCATACTGCTTCCAAGCAGTGAAATTTCTGTTGTCATAACTGAAATCAAAAAGCTGACTGATGTTTTGTAATTTCAGCAACACTTTTGGTGGTTTGGAAATTGGTGGCAAAGACACAATAACTTGAACATTGTTCATCTTATTTTCAAGAGCAGCCTTGAAGTCACTGGCATTCAAGACATTATTTCCTTCATTCACAAATCTTTTTATGTACCATTTTATATGAGCAGCTTTTCGATCACAAATTGATTTACCGCCTTGTGGGTCACAGAAATCCATTCGTTTTATATTCATATCATTTCTGTTCATTTGGTTAATGCAAGGAACAACTCCAATGCCATAAACTGAATGGTAACAGCCAGCATTGTCAGACCGTACATAAACATTCTGTATTGCTGCATTAAGATTCTTTATTCGACCCAGAGTATCTTGCAGAATGGCAGCTGATGTCATTGCATCCTGATTTGCAATATCAAAAACATGAACAAAGGTAGCTGATCTTAAGGCTTCCTCTTTCCATGACAGAACACTGATATGCCATGACAGCCCTCTTTTAGCAAACCATTTTGCTTGGGATTCTCTGAAATAAATGAGCAATACTAAGTTACAATGTATTTACATTACAGTCAAAGACACTGTAAGTTTGTCACTTGAAATGTTTCTCAAAATCTCATAAATTTCTCAAAATATTGTAACAAGAGACCCTTAAGTTGCCAATGGGAACCCACCCCCTTAGGTCCTGGGCAATAATCCTGAGAACAATGATGCAATTTTATTTTACAACTGCAGAGATACGGTCTGGACAAACAGATGATAGACAGACAGACATGGTAATTTCAATGTAACACCACCACCCCCAAACTTGTTTGTGGGGGAGGGGGGATAAAATGAAGCACTGTCTTACTTCTAGATTGAAAACAAATTTTGAGCTTCACTCCATGAAAACCTGATCACTTGCTTGACAATGAACGGAATAAACACGGATACATGTTTGAAGTGTGTTAGTTGTGAATAGAGAAGATTTTTCACACAAAACCTGCTCTATGAAGGGAAGAATATCATTCCAATTACAAACTCATTTCTGAGGATTCGCTTTATCATGTGGAACTAGAAGTTATTAGTTGGGACCATAAGAAGAAAGTGGGTATGAAAGTGGGACAATTTGTTAGAAATTATAAAGGGGTGAGGGTGCTCAGCTATATATATAAATATATAAATATATATATATATATAAAGTATGAGCATGTGTGGAGTAGAGGAAAGCGGGGGTGGGGGGGAGTCTCACGTATTCAAAATGATAAGTGTTAGGGACATTTGGTGATGGGGGTGGCAGCTCAGCTATGGAGGCAAGGACAGTGTTCATATGAAGTCTGAAATCTATTGGATCAAAACTGTAACCTGTATCCTGCTTATAATGTATTTTCATGCAAACACATACACACAGAGAGACAAATCCAAGTACCCATGAACGCTGGCATTACAATATCCCCCTGCAACCTTGTTGTGAGGGGATAGTGACCTATGAATTACAAAAGAAAAATTACGTGAAGGTATATAATCAGCCTAAAAGTATTGCAAAACCCTGAGAAAATACCTGTATTGTAGGGGAAGGAACTTCATAGCCCAATCTCTTTCTAGAAGTGCTTCATGAGACTTCATATTTTCCAAAATATTCGTTCTTGCTCTGTCTTGGTTTACTGTGCGAATAATGTGCATTTTCCATTCTTTTATCAACTTCACACTCTGCAAGTAGATAAGTGTATCACATTAAGTTCTGATTTTGTTACATGTAACATACATCTCCCTTTTATAAATTAGGTTATCTAAAATTCAGTAGCAATGTAAATAGAGGTAATGAATATCTAACACTGGATGTTCTTAGGTGTTTGATTCTGGATGGATGTGCAAATTTTCCAGGAATATCTAATACCCTAAATAAAACTCAGCAGTAAAAAACACCTTGTAAGTTTTACCCCACCTCTCACTAGTTTGCAGTGACAACTCAGTCAGTGATTGGTTCATAATAGTCACGTGAAAGCAGTGTGTATCTTTTATCTGGTCACCTTCAACTTTATAAACTGTTACCTTCAAATGAATTGTGAGCATATTGTGACATCACTTTATTTCCATTGTTTATTTGACGTCACAGCAGGTAAACTTCAGGCGGCAATAATGAAGCAATGACAAATTTTTAAAAGATGGTAAATGTCAAAATAGTCATCGGTGGGGTAAAATCGGTACCTAGTCATAGAGTGACCAGGAAGAAACCTACTACCCAGATATCATCCCGTACTTGGTCACTTGACAACTAGGTACGTAATAATACTGGTACAACTCAAATATTGATTTTTATGTTCTGGTTTAAATACCTCTGCAACTGTATATTGAATGTCATCTTTCTGGTCATGATCAGTGAAGTTAACCTCATGGCAACTAATTGCTCCCTGTAACTCATCCAATAGACTGGTGATGCCATTGCATTCATCACAAACTTTCTGATGTGAATGGTCACATGCTTTTGAATAAGCAGTGTCCTCTGATGACAGGGCATGAGTACAGCAGTGGTCAGGTATTTCAGAGTTCTCACTGATGTGCAACTGAAAATAACAAGAAGAAATTGTTTGATTTCATCTTCTGAGTATGTGAGTGAATAATAATTCATACAGAAATCAAAACACAGAGAAAAAATTTCTGACAATTCAAGAAACCTTTACATGTAGTGAGCACCATTTCACATTTGTCTTTGTATGTTATCAGAATCAAACTAGAGCTGTCCCCCAGGACAAATACCCCGCCGCAACAAAAGTTAATGAGGCCATGACCTTTGACCCACAGTCATGTACTGATCCTATATTGAAAACAACTGCAAAGCATACTTTGAGTCAAGAAATTATTTTCATACACAAGGACAATGAGAGCTTGAATTTTGACCGACTGACCCTAAAATCAATAGAAATCTTAATTGGATCACAGTGCTTGCAGAAGAGAAGTTGAAAATGTGTCGGCCAATCAGAGGCCATGCAGCAGCCAGCTGTATCTGTTGATGGCTCAGCCCAAAAAACACAAACTTCTTAAAGGACTTGGGTACTTGCAAAGGAGAAGTGGAAAATGTGAAAAGATAACAGACAACAGACAGACGATGCGCTATGACTTTAGCTCACCTGAGTCGAAGGTTTAGGTGAATGTTGGTAGTCCCAAAGTTAAATGAATCTACAGCAAATCTACGATTTCATCTGAAAAGTTAGTAGTACCTTGTATTGAACTTTTAAGTACTGCTTTCCTTCATTAAGCATGCCAGTCATCTTCTCTGACCATTCGTGTCCTTTTCCAAGCTGACCTAATACTCTAACAACGTTTTTGAGGTCATCAAAAGCCTGGCTTCCACCAGCGGCAAAATTATCAAGTCCTCTCATTGACTTCCTGATACCTGGTTCAACTGCTTCCAAGATCCTCATATATGACCTTTCAGAAAGAACATTTCGAAACTCTACTTCCTCACAAAACTTCATATATAATGATACAGTTCTAGTCCGTACACTGTTCAGAATTATTTTGGGAACATTCAAAGTTATTCCTGAAGAGATTTTATATGAACAAGTACCAAATGGTGAATCAGTCATTATTGCTGGAGACATTATGAACTCTAAGAAATGTTCTATCTGCTCCTTTGTAGCTTTTTCTCTTGTCTGTGATCTATTCTCTATTGGCATGCCAATGCCGTTGATCGCAGCATGCTTACGAGCCGCAGTATACTTGTATTTTGACAGAGATGGTATGTACTCCTTAATCTCATTGTAACTGTGGTCCTCCACCAATAAAGAAAGAAGTTGTCTCTGAGTTCCCTAGCTGGTCATGCTAGAATAAGCTTTTGAAATAGATTCAATAATGCTTGTGTCTTCGCTGTCTGGATTACTTGAATAAATAGCCTTTTCTAACAGAGCCTCTTGGTTAGGGGCGATGATAGAAATGATGTTGTGAATAATATCTTTTGATTTTTTTAGATAATCATTCTGTGTCCTTTTTGATGCAGATTCAAAATCAACAGTTAGTGTTTTTTTTATTGGACTAACACCTATGGCATCAAGAAAAGTATTCAAGGCCTTCCTTTTACGTAATGGACTATCTTCATGCTCTTGAGAATCCTGCCATTCAGATGATAACTGACTTCCAAAAGGTGTTGGTTGGGAAAAGTTGTCGTCTGTAGTTGATTCCACCTACAAAAGAAAGATACAAAATAAATCCAACTAACAACTTAATTTAAAACAACTTCATTTTTGGCACAAATGTTACTCATGCTGAGACAGTGTTTCACGACCCTGAGCCAAAGTCACACCTTCAATGTCAAGGTCAAGGTCAAATTTGATGAAGTTTTCTTGTCAGGTCTGTATTTCTATATGCCTCATGGAACAGCTTCATACTTGGCATACAATGCTCCTCATGATAAGGTGATGTGCCATGACCCTAACCCAAGGTCAGACTTTGATGCCAAGGTCACAGTAGACTTCAATGAAATTTTCTTGTCTGAAATGTATTTCCTACCTGCCTCAAAAGAACAGCTTCATACATGACATGAATGTGCCTCATGATATCATGGTCCTTCACAACCTTTGACTCAAGCTCAGGTGAGCAATATAGGCCCATTTTAGGCCTCTTGTCTGTCTATAAAATATGAAGTTCATAAGTCAAATGGCTTTTGAGTTATCGCGTCACAATCCTTTCAAGTCTGAAGTTTCCAGGACAAATAGCACTTGAGTTATCGCATGACAAAGAAGTGGATGAACAAAGTGATTACTATAGGGCTCCCGCATCTTTGAGTCGGGGCTCTTATGAACAAGCTGATGCTCAAAGTAATTTTAAACAACTCAGTACATGTAAAAAATTCAGTACAAACCTCTATTTGTTCCATATGCATTGGATCTGCTTGTACTTCATGGTCATTTGGTAGTTCACATTGCAGCTCATCATCATCATGATTCTCCTGAAAGTATTTCATATCTGTTTACAAATTTACATGACATCACAGCATATAGTGGCTGATACTTTATAATAAACAAGCTGATGCTAAAAGTAATTTAAAGCAAGATAAGTTTGTGAAACAGTATGCCCCCAGCAGCAACAAATTTAGAAAAGCTAGTTTTAGCATAAAGGTCAAGGTCTCAAGGTCACTGACCTTGGTGTCATTTGAAAGAGCTTCATTAGTGGAGAATGCATACCAAATATGAAGTCTCTATCTCTCACAGTTCAAAAGTCATGGCAAAGGTTAAAGTTGACAACAGATACACAGACAGGACAAACAAAAATATGCCCCTGCTCTTTGGGCATAATAATTCAGTACATGTAAAAATTTCAACACAAACCTTTATTTGTTCCATATCCATTGGTTCTGCTTGTACTTCATGGTCATTTGGTAGTTCACATTGCAGCTCATTATCATCATGATTCTCCTGAAAATATTTTACACCTGTTTACAAACTTACTTGACCCTATAGCATATAGTGGCTGAGATATGATACAAGACATTTAACTGGACAGAGGGGATACTCCAAATTAGTTCTTCTCAACTTTGTTGACGTGAAATAACTACAGTGTTCAAGGTACATGTGTCACCTGCATTCCTACTGACTCTAATATTTACCTTGACCAGCAAAAGATATTATCACAAGAAATCAATATGTGAAATATCAACTCCCTGTATCACTTCCCATGTAAAAGTTATGGTCAATGTTATCTTTTAAAAAAGAACATCATATCTCCATTTTGTAACTGCAGAAAGGTCTTGTCACAAACAACACACAATTGAATATAAGTATCCAATCACACTTTATTCAAAAGTTATGGGCTGTGATATCTACAGTATGACAGACAGATAGACTGATAGACAGACACCTTACAAAATTATCACTAAGTTTGCTATGCTTTGCAGAAGACACAAAAGTGCCATTGTTTTGGAGAAACAAGAGGCCCATGGGCCACAGTGCTCACCTGAGTAACTTTGGCCTTGCTGTTTTTCACCTGATTTCTCCCCCCCCCCCCCCCCCGTAGTACTTATTGTGGCCCAGCCCTATCCCCAGGGGTCATGAATTGAACAATTGGAATCTACACTTCCCCAGGATGCTTCCAAGTAAGTTTCAGCTTATCTGGCCCAGTGGATCTTGAGAAGAAGATTTTTAAAGATTTTTCCTATATATTTCAATGTAAAACTTCGATTCCCTATTGTGTCCCCGCCCTATCCCCGGGGGTCATGATTTGAACAATTTAGAATCTACACTATCCCAGGATGCTTCCACATAAGTTTCAGCTTTTCTGGCCCAGTGGTTCTTGAGAAGAAGATTTTTAAAGATTTTTCCTATATATTTCAATGTAAAACTTGGATTTCCTATTGTGGCCCCGCCCTACCCCCGGGGGTCATGATTTGAATAATTTAGAATCTACACTTCCCCAGCATGCTTCCAAGTAAGTTTCGGCTTTTCTGGTCCATTGGTTCTTGAGAAAGAAGATTTTTAAAGATTTTTACTACATATTTCAATGTAAAACTTGGATTCCCTATTGTGGCCCCGCCCTACCCCGGGGGTCATGATTTGAACAATTTAGAATCTACACCACCCCAGGATGCTTCCACATAAGTTTCATCTTTTCTGGCCCAGTGGTTCTTGAGAAGAAGATTTCTTAATGACCCCACCCAATTTTTGTATTTTCTTGATTATCTCCCCTTTGAAAGGGATTTGGCCCTTCATTTTAACAATTTAAACTCCCCTTTATCCAAGGTTGCTTTGTACCAAGTTTGGTTAAAATTGGCCCAGTGGTTCTTGAGAAGAAGTCGAAAATGTGAAAAGTTTACAGACGGACGGACAGACGGACGACGGACAATGGGTGATCAAAAAAGCTCACTTGAGCTTTCAGCTCAGGTGAGCTAAAAAGAAATTGCAAGGATATCCTGGTTTCGTGTAAATATTACACTCTTTGTTGTCACCACTTACATTACATTTTGTACTTTCTTCTTGTTCCATTTCTGCAGAAGCTGTTACCATTTTTTGTACCAGTTCTTTCCTGCAGTTGGTGCATACTCCTGCAAAAATTATGAAAATGCAAAAATTTTGAATGCATGCACAAAAATTAATGAAGCAGAGCCTCCCTTCTTTCTGCATCAGCACAGTCCAGGAAATACATTTACTTACTTTCAAACAAAAGACATGATAGAAAATAATATTTTACCAAAACAGACATACAAACTGATAATTTGCTTCAAGATACACAATACAACATATTTGCATGTACTTGTCTGTCAGACAAAGGAACAGAGAGACAAGGTGATTGCAATAAAATCCCTTTCTTACCAAAATAAGTGTTTGAGAACACGAATGCCCCTGCTAAACACATGCTCAAGCATTGAGACAAAGTGATCCCTACATGCTTCTGCTGGCTAACAGCAGGCATAATAAAAATGCATTATAGTGTAGTTATACTAAAAAGAAAAACATCAGCAAACCTGAACCAATTTGTATAAGGACATCATGATGTTTCTTGAGAAAGAATGATTGTTCTTTTGTAATGGTTCCTTTTGAATTGCTCCGGCTCTTTTTGGCACATTTCCATCCTAAGGAACACATCTTGCTTGATCTCCACCCAACCCCAAGAATGTATCTATAATTCAAGAACAGTTTAAAAATAATTAACACAAGCAATCTGGAATGCACTTGTGTATATGACATTTTATAAAGGCAAAAATCATTATAATGTTGATGTAGGGCAACATATCAAAATAAAATAAACAAGTGTTTTAGAATACAATATATATTGCATGCTCAAGAAGCTTGTATATTTACCAGAAATTACATACATAATACATGTAACGTATACAAATGTATAGTGTAATACCTGTGTTTTGGGCAGATGGTAAGTGTTTCATCGTCCTCATTCAAAAGGCCTGCCCTCGTCTTTATTAAGTCACATTCATTTTGTATACTTCTGCGATTGATGGAAAACTTCTGCAGATGTGAATCTACAGAATTTTGGCAGCAGGTCAAGGGTAATATTTTTTCGGGCCAAGTCTTCTTGTAATCAATCAGTCCACATCCAGAGGTTGATGATGATCTGAAACTGCACACAAACTGAGTCACACCTAGAAAACAATACACAACTATGATGAAGATCAACTATTTTTACAAAATTTGAATTGAAAATCCGTTGAAAATTTTTTTAAGAAAATTCGGTGAACTAAAACACTGATATTAAAAGTCATGAAGGGCTCCATTGGAAAATTTCTGATAGAACAAAGTATAGTTTTTGTGGAATGTGGTTTTTGACAAGGTCTAATTGTGATTTGAGGCTTGATCTTTGACCTCAAAATGTACCGATGTCTTCCTCTCATCACCCATGATGAATGTGTGACAAAAAACCACTAAAGATGATATAGCCCATGGTGAAGCTTTAGTTGAAGTGAAGAATTACCTAAACATATAATTCAGAATTTCAAGGTAAAGATCAAATACCAAAGTTTATGTCAGATTTGAACATGCCATTCAGTAGATTTCATCAAGGTCTATTTACATGTGATAATTGAAACTAATTTACCTTATGGTTTTCTCACAAAAGAGCTAAATGTAAAATTCAGAAGTTCAAGGTCAAATATCTAGGTCAAGGTCAGAAGTGAACATGCCATTTAATAGATCTCGGCACGGTCTATCTACTTGTACTGTTTGAAACCAATCAACAAGTTGGGCACAACACCACAAATGCGAGAGTATCCCAATTGCAAGGCTGTCACTGTTTTGCAAGATGAATTTCAACAAAATTTGTCCGCTTTATAATAAAAAATTAAATGTCCGAATTTTGTTCTCCAAGTTATAAAGGCTCATCTTTAGGACATACTGAAAAATGTTTACAAAAAGCATTCATGCATTTCATGTACAGTTTTCGCGATTATAGCTGCACATGTTCTGCAGCTGTAATCTCGAAAACGGCAAATTTACAAATGTTCTTCTTTTGTAAACATTGTTTAGTAAAGAAATAATGTATCACTTTTAAACATCTATCGGGATATAAATACAGGTTGGTCACATTATTACTTATATTTACATTTATGACTTATTCATATTTTATATTTTCCTGATTACAATATTTAACGCGTGAAAAATTTTATTTTTCAAACTCAACGGCACGTACTTGATCCATTGATTGTGCGTCGACCTTTTATGATGTCACTGAGAAATTATGTCGAATGTTTATGACGCGAGGAACCGTGTTTATAGGGATATAGATACGCGTTGCTCTTAATAGTGTTATACAAAAGAAAACATTTGCAAATGTAAATATTATATCATAAACATGAACCCTTTTAACTTTGAGATCAAAATTAGGAAATTTATTTTTTTAGTACTTGAAAAACTGACAAATATGGCTGAAATTCATCTTGCAAAACAGACACATGCAGTCTCACATTTGCGGAATAGTCTCGTATTCAGCAATTGTGCCCAACCTGATCAAGGGCGTAGGAGGAATAGCACCCCCCCTCCCACTTTTAGGGTCAGGAGCAAATTTTGAAACCAGAGTTGAGTCTGTTATCCTAGTTGCCCTCCCCCTTTTCGAATCAATATTAGCCACCTAAAGTTTTGTCAACTTGTTGGGTGCTGATATCTTAACATCGTATTTTGGTGTACTGGATCTGGAATAACAGACTGCTGTTGTCGAATGCAAATGAATGCTATACTGTACAGGTAATGAGGTATACCGGGTATGACTATGAATTTTATGAAATATTGTTTGAAATATTACTTGTCAATAGAACAGTAACATACAGACATACAGGAGTGGAAATCTACCAATTTGACCTTATCAGTGATTAATGAATATGCTCTAAATAATATAGTCCGAAATATCTGGCGTTTTCCAGGCTTTTTGATATTTTATGTGCCAGGAAAACGTCAGAACCAGCGCAATTACAAAAACTGGAAATTTCGCCGTCTCCAGTCAGAGTTGATTTTCCATACCTGGGAACCGAATTAAATGCCATTGTCACAATTTATCAGTGGCACAATGCTTCTAGTACTCGACAATATCGATGAAAAGAAAACATCACTCATCATTCCGATACAGGACTTGAAAAAAAAATTTTTAAATGTGTAAATGCACGAAATGAAAACAAATCTCGAAAGTCAGATAAAATGTTTCCATCGGATTATATATTTTATAAACAAACCATAAAAACGATGTTGGTGAGTACTACAAGCATTGTACTATTGATAAATTGTGAGTTTGACATTTCATTCGCTTTGCAAGTATCGAAAATCAACCCGAGAATGCCGCCTCTGGTTGGAGGCGGGGAATTCCCAGTTTTCGTAAAGGCGCCGGTTCTGACGTTGTCCTTGCACATAAAATATAAAAATAGTAAGAAAGACAGGAAAACGTCAGATATTTCAGACTATAAATAATACTTTTCAGTCACTTACAATCGCTTGATGCAGTCATGTCCTCTGTAACCGCACAAAACCTGCTTACATCTTCTTCGACTTCTGCTGCAACTCCAACTTTGTGTTAGTCATCAGCAAGAGAGTTCCACAAAGGGGAGATAATCTGTTTACGCGCTTTCATATTTATGATACTTTCTAAATCAAATTATTTGCTGTAGAGTATCCAACTACCTTTTTTTATTATTGGATTTATAACTTCAAAGCTCATAGTTCCTATTGCATGTATGATTATGATGGAGTTTGGTTGCGTTTTTGCATAAAATATTTATAAAAATTATGCTGATTTTACAGCATTTGGTAGAAACAAAGCAAAGTAGGCCCCAATGCTTTAAAATAAATATGGGAAAAATTAAATCTGCCTTATATATTGAAATTAAGAAAAACATAGTTTAATTCTGTAATTAATTTTGACAGGGTTATCAATAATCAAATTTCCCACTTTTCAAGCATTTAAATCGCCGTTGCTATGGTAACAAGAAACATGTGACCCAAATAACTCATGTTTGAAAGGACATTCATCTATGCTTCCATGCACCCAAATATTAAAGCAAAATAATTTTTTTCACATTCCACTCATTTTATATACAATACTCAATGGTTACTGACACGGCCTCTTAAAATCTTAAAATCTGAAGAAGAACAGCAGGGCTAAAGTAAGTTGAGCATTGTGGCCCATGGGCCTCTTGTTAGCGATTTTAGGGATAACTCCATTATTTAACTTTGGTTATATTTGTGATTGAATTCTTTGCGACTTCTATTTTAGCATTTACAAGACCATTGCTAATAATGCCAAAATTCAATACTTGCTAAATATTCCCATTATATGGTATTGATTTTTTTTCTTCAGGAAACCAGACAGAAACATGTTGTGATGTTGCCCAGCTGCGTACCCTTCAATCGAACATGGGGCTTCCTCAGCAGTTTTTCTTAAGATGTCCAGCATGTTACAACAACTTCCTTAACCTCTACTGTTACCTGACATGTGGTCCCCATCAGGGCAGGTTCTTAGGAATCAATGGAACAGCTGCTGGAACCAATGGCACATATGTTAAAGCAGTATCTTACTATCTGACAAATGAATATGCTCAAGGAATGTACAACTCCTGCAAAAATGTCCAAATGCCTTCGGCCAATGAGAAAGCACTTAGCATTTTCTGCGGAAGACCAGCAGCACAATGCACGGCACAATCTTGGCTCACCTACATGGGTTCAACAGCTAATGGCCACACCCCATTTGGGATTAATTTTGTAATTGGGGATAAAAATGTCACAACACCCAATGCAACATATGTTCCCATGAACTATACCATCACACCATGTAACAAGCAGTACAAGAATCGATCTGCATGCAGTTGTCAGGATTGTGAAACATCTTGTGCCCCGGTACCCCCAATTCCACCACAGCCTAAGCCTTGCACAATCCTGCATATTGACTGCTACTACTTTGTTTTTGCCATGATATTTCTGGTCTTCAATCTTTTCTTCTATATTTATGTCATCTGCTACAATGTCTTGGTTCGAAACTCCTTGGGAGTTATGGATTCGTACTCACGATTGGACAGTGATGATGAAGATTATACAGGGACTTTCTGTGTTAATGGTGACAAGAAGAAGAAAGCCAGAGGTGGATCGCAAAACCAGAGGTCAAGTTTACCAAAAGTATCACATGCAGACATCAACTGCCTGGAGAAAAGTGGCTCCTGGATGGAGTGCAAATTAGAATCTTTTTTCCATGCTTGGGGTACATTTTGTGCAAGACATCCAATTCTTATAATAGTAGTGGGTCTGACCATAGCTGGTGCTTTATCTGCTGGGATTGCTGTCTTCAAAGTGACCACTGATCCGGTCAAGCTCTGGTCAGCCAAAGATAGTCGTGCAAGGACAGAGAGAGACTACTTTGATTCTCATTTTGGGTACAGTGTAGTTTAATTCAGGTTTATTGTAATACATATATACTTTGGTTTCATCAATTTTCATGAGGATCAAATTTCCTGGAATTGTCAAAAATACAGTGTTGTAGATATGGAAATTTGTGAACAGCTACCCCTCAAATTCTATGGTTGGTAAAATTTGTACTTCATTGATCACCTAATTTTGTGATCTGACTCAAGCTTGAAAACAATAGGTGTTGATGTTTAATGAAAAATGATGAAACTACACAATACTGAGTCTAAATAGATTTTTTTTTCATTGCGTGTATACCCTATACATATGTCATTTAGAGAAACTTGCACTTTTAATTTTCAAAAAAAAATTCTTTTGTTAAATTAAGTACTATATCTTTATTACGGTAAGTGTTATGATAGACATATCAACAAACCCTTATTAAACATATTACACTTTATATTTCAAATCTTATGAAATTTACTTGAACAGGAAACTTAAGTATATATATTTAACATTTGATAGACATACTTACAGCCACAATGTTATTATAAGTGTATGAAAATGGGAAATTAAAGTACAAGTTTTGTATATTTCAGGCCTTTTTATAGAACAGAGCAAGTAATTATAACTCGCCCCCATAACAACACTGTTGTCCAACATAAACTTCCCCCACCTTCAGAACAGATTGTCAACTATACCAGCTTATTTGACAAGGAATTTCTTCACTTGGTAAGAGTCCCGAATACTGTTTTCCAGAACTTTATTTTCTCGTAGTTATGTGAGACGGTGGGCTCACCAAAATTTCATTCTTGTGTATATTTTCATTAAATTATATACAAATAACCAGAATTCGTTAAAACTTTGTCTTGCTTGTACATGTAAATGCCAAATAAGTATCTCACAAAAAATTTAGTGTTGTGAAAATTTGTTGAGATACAGTAAGTTTGTACATTTGAGTTTGAGTTTATGATAATCTGAGAAAACTTTTTTCTATAGTCATCATTCTGTCCTATTTAGAAGATTTTTTTACAATGCTGAGATTTTTATCTTTTGTTCCCCCTTGAAATACCTGTATTGCTCGTACGATCTTGTTTGAATATTAATGAAGAATACTCTAGTTCACCAAATTTTTGTGAAACCTTATTTTTGCAAGATAATTTATTATTTGGTATTTGTAAGTGAGAAAAAAAGTTCAGGAACTTTGGATATTATTGCATATAATCTTTAGTAATTCAAATGTATGCAGGAATGAAATTTCATGAACAGGAGGATTGTTGCATATAATCTAAGTAATACAAATATAAGCAAGAAATTTCATTAACAGGAGGTCTCAAGTAATTACATGAAAAAGTTCTTGCGAATAAAAAATGATTAAAAGTAATGACTTTTTTGGCTAAATCAGAAAACCAGTAGTATGACTGCTTGTAATAAATATGATTTCTCACGTCGTATCCAAAGTGCACTATTGCACAATTTGTGTTTATTACATTTCAGGTTTTGGACCTACAATTGGCCATTGAGAATATCACGGCAGAGTACAATGGTGAAAAAGTAACTTTAGAGGACATTTGCTTCCAGCCCTTATCTCCAGACAACACAAAATGCACAATCCAAAGCATTCTGCAGTACTTCCAAAACAACCATTCAAACATAGATAAAGTCAAAATGGATGAATATGGCTTCTTTGTGTTAGCTGACTACCTTGATCATCTAAGATACTGCTTGCAGTAGGTCTTTTCTTTTCAATTAGTCTTAAACTCATTTTTTTCTAAAAAAAGGGGGGGGGGCAATGGAACCATACTACATGTTACATATAGCTCATGTTGCCTTCAACTGGATTTTATTCTGTGTCAACAATGTGAATAAGTTTTTATATATATGCATGTATTACCTGCCATTTTAAGTGACATCCTTTGTTTCACATGACTTGTATTCCTTTCAGAGCACCAGCATCAACACAGGACACCGTCGGATTAAATATGAGCTGTCTAGCAGAGAGTGATCAGCCTATTTTCCCGTGGATAGCATTGGGAGGATTTGATGGTAGGTATACCTCTGTGAAAGCTTTATCAAGATAATAGCTTGGAAATTTATGGAAAACTTTAAAGAAAGGTTTGCTATATGTACACTGTATACCTATACAGGTGTATATGCTGGTATATCTCTGTTATGATGTTTTCACAGGAGATAATCACAACTCATCAGAGGCCATTGTTCTCACATTTATTGTGAATAATCACTTGGATGAAGAAATGAACAAGAAGGCAGAAGCATGGGAGAAATCATTCATAGAACACATGAAGGCCTTCTCAAGTCCAGACATGACTGTATCATATTCCTCGGAAGTAAGTAGTTATTAGAAGTCAATATGGTCTAGCCAATTTCGGTTTTCATTCATAATATAAGCGATGATATTTTTAATTAACACCCCCCCCCCCTTAATTTTTGAGGTGATCATTGAAGACTTTAAACCTTTTTCCTTTAAAATAAAGGTTGTTTTTAAAAAAAGCAATATATGAGCTTTCATGCACATCACTAGCATTAACAATTGGCTGGTTTCTCATAAATTGGTTAAAAGTTCATCCTTTTCTTAGTTAATGTGTTACAGTAGAACACATTTGTAGTGAATACAGAGATTACAAATTCCTGCTTACAATGAACTGATAGATTTTCAACCAGTACTAGGAAATAATGAATAATAAGCTGCATATACATGTATTTTGTAAAATCACTTATTTTCCTGGGGTGAAAAGTATTGATTCAAAGAGATTTGATTTTGTGGTTGAAGAGAAACATTGTAATGTAGTATAAAATTTTAAAATTCCATGGGGTATATGAATTCATGGGTCTCTTCATACCACGAAATCAACAAAAATTAAACCCCCCCCCCCCCCCAAAAAAAAGATAAGTGATTTCAGAGTAATGAATAACAGATATGATGAAGCAAGAGTTTAGCATTCCCTGAAGATTCTCTTTAAAAGTGTTTTACTGTATTGTGGTCAACATAATATATAGTATTAATATTGCTTTCACTTCAGCGTTCCATTGAGGATGAGATTGAAAGAGAGAGTAACTCTGATGTCCTAACAATCCTGGCTTCCTATCTGATTATGTTTGGTTACATTGCAATTACACTGGGTCAATACAGAGACTGTGTAGACTTTTCTATTCCAAAACTGATGGTAATATTATACACATATAATGTGGCCCTTTACACACACACAAAAAAAATCTTACCACGAAGATAAAAATTTGACAACCTGGTAATTTTTTCTTTAATAAAGCCATTAATTTTTTTCTGAAGCATTGTTTAGTATGTTATCTATTGTAATAGAAATGTAAGATTTTTGTTATGTACTAAAGCTTAGATGCATGTTGGAGAATGGTAAAAGTTTTGTCTTAGTAAGATTTTTTTTTTTTTTGTGAAAGGGGCCACTGTTTGTTAATTCATAATTTGTTTAAATCATTACTAGAAATTCCTTTTTTTTTCTCAAATTATGGAGGTAGCTTCAGGTCTTTTCTTTTTATTAATAAATCATAATTTTTTTCTTTCAACAAAAATAAAAGTCACGCTAGTAACTTGATCAGTACTTGTCTTTGCATCAGTCTTGCACTGATACTCATACATTTAATTTTGATTGTGTGTTGACAGATGGATGCTAAGATCACTCTTGGTTTGGCGGGGGTCGTGATTGTCCTCCTCTCTGTCTCCTCCTCCCTGGGGATGTTCAGCTACTGCGGGGTGGCGGCTACTCTCATTATTATTGAGGTGGTTCCTTTCCTAGTGCTGGCAGTTGGTGTAGACAACATATTTATATTAGTGCAGACCTTCCAGGTAACGTATTGTGGGGCTACAGATAAGATATTAATAGGGATGAAAGTTCAGTCAATAAGCATACATACGTACATACATACGTACATGCATATTAACCAGTAAATCATTGTGTCAATTGACCAATTTGAAAATAACCGATTGAGAAGTGTTGTAATGGTTAAGAAATTTGTGAGTTCAGTTTTTTTTTTGTACTTCAGCTTATTTTTTTTCATTTCCATAAATAATCAAAAATATTAGTTTGATAGAGATTTATAATTAATTTAGAGATTAATTAACCTTTCAATAGAATAAACATTCAGAGTAAGTGCTTGGGAGTAGACAAAATTACATGAAAAGTCAATCCACTCAAAACTAGTATTGAACATGATTTGAGATAGATTTTATAAAAATTTGATATGCGATGAGGCTAACACTTCTACCAAAGATTAATTAGACTCAGTGGTCTCAGAAGTGTAAATGTGATTCAAACAATATTCTGACAATACATGTACAAATTTTCAGACTGACAGACATGCATTGTATTTTAATATTGGCATGGTCTGGTTTCAGACTAAGCATTCACATTACTTTCAAATTTAATTTTTAAAAACAATGGAAAAATCATTGAAATCTTTGTTCAAAGGTTGACATTGTAATCTGTGGTGCATTTTGATACTTTGAACATGTACAAAAAGTATAGGGATAACCAATACAGTTACTTTTTTTTAAATGGATAATTGGACCATTAAATTCTTGATTATAAAATTAACCATTTCATTTCCATCCCTAGTATTATGCATATTCTTTAAGAATTTCCAAAAAAAAATAACATTCAATGTTGATAATTTTTAGAGGGACAAGCGAAGACCCAATGAAAGTATTGAAGAACAGATTGGTAGAATTTTAGGTCAAGTTGGCCCCAGCATGATGTTATCAAGTTTCTCGGAATCCATTGCCTTCTATTTAGGTAAGTGTATTGGGAATACCTATAAACGTGTAAAATTTATTGAAGCGAAGAAATCAGCTTTGTTGGAAAACAGATAAAAATCTAATATACAGTATATAATCATGCAGGGCTCATTCATCCTCGAAATTTTTTTGCCAGTAGACAAAATTACTCGCATTTGTGAGTGGGTGAATGGGTATTTGCGACCCCGTTAAACATGCAACCGACTCTACTCAAGTTACAGATCCTGAAACGTGCTACTACCCCAAAAAAGCGTGTGACTTTCGTGCGCTTTTCGTTTCGTGCAAACCGTGTAGCGTTTCGTGTAAACCGTGCAGCGTTTCGTGCAAACCGTGTAGCGTTTCATGTAAACCGTGCAGCGTTTCGTGTAAGCTCCAAAGCGTTTCTTGCAAACCGTGTAGCGAGCGTGCGAGAAGCGTGTGAGAAACGTGCGACTTTAGTGCAAGAATCGTGTGAGAAACGTGTACGATTCATTCGGAAGTCCTTTTATTTTAAATATGGCTATCGATGGATCAACATGTCATTCTGTGTTGTTTGTAACTAATATTATCCGGATATATAATGGTGGCATTTTAAGGGTGAAAAAAATTCGGAAACAACAAAATAAAATTACTCGGTAATGTATTACATATTTGTTTGATTTTCTTTCTTTTTAATTTCAATAAAGATGGACAGAAATGTGTTAAAAGTAATTAATTATATGCACATAAATTTTAAGGTATTTGATTCAATACATTTTTAAAGGGAGCAATACTGAACATTTTTTAAAGAAAATTCATTTGGAATCCGGTCTTGTCTTTTTCATTCATTTATTTGAATCTCTTCACCATTTTACAATTATGGGATATAGAGATTACAAGAACATATCGGTGATCAATACAAAATAATAGATAGATATTGCAGGAGTGAAAAATAAAATGCAAAATTTAGTGCGTTGCTATAAATGTGAAGAATTGGAATTCTAGGCCGGGAGCACAGTTAATTGATTTTCTTTATAAACGAACATAATTTTCTTATATTACTAGATTGTGATACAAATAATTTTGAAACGATGAGTCATTTATAGTCTTTTTTATGCATAAAATTGGTTGATTTATAATAGTCATATAAATGAATTATAACTCACATGCATCGGCAAATACAGGGTTAAATATTTCCGGGAAGGGGGGGGGGTTATCAAATGAAAACACAAACTGAGTTTCTGTTTTAAACGAGTGTTTTATTGATAATTTTCTTTTTTAAAAAAATTATTGTTTCTTTCGGGATGCGCCCGACGCACCCCTTAAAAATATATTGGAATCTTCTTTACGCTTTCAACACTCTTCTTACGACAGTGATCAAGGTCATTTACAACAGCGATCACGGACTCCGCGTGCTGGGACTTAAACTTGTTCTCTTGTCAATCATAGCTAAGATGACACCCGACAATAACGATTGATTTTTAATTCGTGAAATTGAACGTTTTACTAGTATTTAATGGGTATAAATAAATACCCGTGGATCTTATTTCTTAAATTTATCCTATTGTCTGTAAACAGTGAATTAATTTTCCATTGTATTCGTGAATAAAATTATAAAGAAATAAATTCTGAATAATTATATATTGGTTGTTTTATAAATCACGCAGTTCTAGAGCATTTTTTTCAGTTTTTAGGATTGGACATGTATACATATATATTGAAGGTAATGTTAAAAACCACGACTATTGATTACATAATTATTGATTTTTTTTTTTTTTTGGTCTAGACGGGGTTTGAAATGGTGGTGGGTATATTGTTTTTATTTGATAAACACAATGCCTCAACAGAGAACTAAATAATTACAATTATACCTATCCCCCGGCTTTTCTACCATATAAAATTTTAATGATAAATTAAGGTTTAACTCTGTAATGAAACGATATACTTACCATTCTGAATGAATTGCACGTATCTGGTCCCGCTGGATATGGCTATCCTTTTATTTTCTTAGAACGGGTACTTGTTTCTATGATAATTTTTCCCCGATGGTATACTTACTGAAACAAGTGCCTGTTATATTTAACCATGTACAGCTTTGAAGATACAACAGTAAGATCTCGGTAATCTACCCCCCCCCCCCCCCCCCCCCCCCTTTTCCTGCACAATGTTCCTGTTTGATACAGTTTACTTATTACCTTTGCAAATTCTAAACAGAACCTTATTTAATCAAATGAAATTTTTTTTTTACTAAATAAAAAAATGTATAAATCAATCAATAATTAAAAAAAAAAGGAAAAGAAAATAAATCCGTTTACAGAAATCATACGCAATTTAATAATTTTTTTTTTTTTCAAATCAATAACTGAGTTTATTTGTCAGTAATAAAACGACATTTTAAATATCAAACTATAATTGTAAAAACAATAAATGTTGTAAAAGATTATGAATTACAAATATAATTATTTTTCTCAGTGCGTAATTTAGAGTCTAGTGAGAAAAGGTTTGTACACAGACGATGATAAGCATTTCACCGCGCGGGTCACATACTCAATGACAACTATTAATTAATTACAACTGAACATTGAGTATTTTATCTGTAAATATAGTACTGGTGTAGCGAGTTCTAATCTTAATCTGAATGATTGCAATTCTTAACTAATCTTTGATTAATCCGTAATAATTGAAATAAAGTCCGAGAGATTCCGAATAGAAAATCCAGATCGAGGCCAAAGCGTGCGAGAATCGTGTACAAAGCGTGTGAGAAACGTGTACAAAGCATTTCGTGCAGGCTTTCGTGTAAACCGTGCAGCCTTTCGTGCAAACCGTTTCGTGTAAACCGTGTAGCGTTTCGTGCAAACCGTGTAGCGTTTCGTGTAAACCGTGCAGCGTTTCATGCAAACCGTGTAGCGAGCGTGTACCGTTCGTGCAGCGTGCGTGTGGGGTAGTAGCACGTTTCAGGGTCTGTAGATTTTAAACTTTATCCTACAATTACATGTATTTTCTTTTTCAAAAGTACATTGTAACAAGTTCTACCTAAAAAAAAAAACAAACAAACAGAAAAAAGAAATAAAGGAAAGTGAAAGATTTTTTTGCTTTTAAAATGAAACATGCAAGATTTTGCACCAGAAAGCCTCCTGCTTAAGCATTTGTAAAGCATTATGCAGTGTACAAGCAGCTGTAGAATAAATTTTTAATAAAAATCTAAATGTTCCTTTGAATTTCAATAGGAAACTAATTAACTGACAGAGTTCACATCAGTTTGAGCAATTTTTGTCACAAGTAATGTCCTGGTATTATGCAATATCAGGTGTAAGGGATATACTGGTATCAAATTACACTTCCAGCTCATTTAATATGTTTTGAAAAAGTTAGTCTTATAAGCTGACCCTGTGAAGTTTGAATAGGGATAATAATTGTATTTGTTACAACATAACTCTTATTTCACATATAAAATATAAACTAAACCTCTTATTTCACATATAAAAGATATACTAATATTTAAAGAAATCACTTTGTAGTGTTTTGTGTGTATGAGAGTATATATACCTTGGAGCAGAAAGTAGTAGTACTGGTATAAATTTGCCATATCCAGTGTAACTATGTGCTCCTAGGGAGGTACAGATTTTGCCAATAATGTTTTATTCTCTGTTCTTAGGTGCCTTGACTAACATGCCTGCTGTAAGAGTTTTCTCCCTTTACGCAGCCCAGGCTGTCCTTTTTGACTTTCTCCTACAGATAACTGTGTTTATAGCTCTTATGACACTCGATGCCAAAAGGCAAAAGGTAACAGAATTTAAAGAAAATCTTTTTTTCCCGAAATTAATCAAGATTTTTTCTTTATTTAGGAGACAACAATATTTCTTTCCTTGATGAATTCTTATTATAAATGCAATTTGCTTCAGAAACTCTTAATTTTGTTTGCTTTCCATATTTCAATAAATCTTTCTTGAGTTGTAGTGGTGTTTTGTAAAGTCATTCAAAAGACTGAACAAAGTTTAAAAATGAAGAACAATAATACATCTTTATTGTACAATACATTTAAATAGGACAACAGATTTGACATGTGCTGCTTTATCAAAGTGGGGAACCAGAAATCCCTGGATGGAAACTCTGGAGGATGTCTTTATAAAATTGTCAAAGATTACTACTCTCACTTTCTACTAAAGGAGTGGGTCAGGCCAATAGTGGTAAGCCCCCCCCCCCTGCTCACACACACACCAAATATTGAAGAAAAGGTTTTCAAAGATACAATTTTAAACAAATATCTTAAAGGTTTTTGTATTGTAAAGAAATTGCTTAAACTCATTTCAGGTGTATGATGATTGCTACACTGCAACACTGCATCATTGTATTAAGATCTGTCAATCTCTTTGTAGATCATTGTATTAAGATCTGTCAATCTCTTTTGTAGGTGACCATATTTACATTTTATTTCTGCCTCAGTGGAGCTGTTATTCACAAACTCGGTATTGGCTTGGACCAGAAGCTCTCAATGCCAGATGTATGTGTTAGATCTTTCGAAATCAACTCTTCCTTTCACAAATTGTCTGTCTGTTAAGTACTTTAAAACAAAAACAAAAACAAAAAAAAGATTTGTTTGGAGATCATCAATGTTTTACTGGTATGAATACATGTATTTGTATTTAGAACATGTACCAACCATCAAGGGAGAAAATGCTTCTCTATATTTTATAAATATCTGGGTAAATTAATATTATATATTCATAATATAAAAAGCTGATTTACATATAATTTTCATCTATCTAATCAGTGAAACTTTTATGTATATTATATATCTGTAATTTCAGGATTCCTATGTCCTAGACTACTTTAAGAACCTGAGTGCCTACTTACATACAGGAGCCCCTGTATATTTTGTGGTTGAAGAAGGACTAGATTACAAATCGGTGGCAGGTCAGAATGCGATCTGTGGAGGAAATGGATGTCCACAGAATTCTCTTGTGGGTCAACTATTTACTGCATCTGGACAGCCAAGCTAGTAAGTTGTAACTCTAACGAAGAAGGGATAATCAGTAATTTATACGTAATGTAATTTTTGACACTTGAAAAAAATGTTTTAAATCTTGATTGCTTGTGATAAAAATACTTATGGTAAAGAAAGAACCTTTTTGTAAGTCATTGGCATGTACCTCAGGCCTGTACTTTGGAAGATGGATATCAACTTATGGGGGTGGATGATTCTAAACATATAAGTGAAAAGTGTGTAGCAGAATTTTTACAGAGTACATCCAATGAAATACAAAAAATTTAATTGAATATTTTCAGCACAAAGATAGCACAGCCTACATCTTCCTGGTTAGATGACTACTTGAGCTGGCTCTCCCCAGGAGGGGATCCCCCATGTTGCAGAGAAAATAATTTAACGCATGGATTCTGTCCCTCCATGGGTATGTAGAAACCATACCTCCCATCCCTTAACCAATACTCCCTTCCCTTCCCATTCCCAATTTTGCTATTTGCTTCTAGAGGGAAAATGAGGCACCAATATTTCCTGATTTTTTTTTTCCAGACAATAGTTCTACCTGCATTGGGTGTCCCATGGGAAAGTCAATACATGGAAGACCAAATGAGGTAGATTTTATGAAGTACTTACCATGGTTCCTCAAAGACAACCCAGGAACAAAATGTGCTAAAGGGTGAGATTCTCTAAACATCGCCATTAGAATATGTATTGTTTCATACAAACTTTCTTTCTAACAGTTCAGAATATTTTCAGACCTATCCATCTAATGCTATAAATAAATACAGGTAAACGTCGGTATCTCGACATCGGATATGTCGACAACCTGGGATATGTCGACATCCTTCCGCGGTCCCGGCAGTATTTACTATTTAAATGATTTGCAAAAACTCTGATATGTCGACCTCGGTAATGTCGACAACCCGGGTTATCTCGACGTATATTCACAGTCCCAAGAGGAAAATTTACCTGGCATATGTCGACATCGGCAATTTTCTGCTCTACTGAACCTAACTGTTTGTCAGATAGGGTCGCTCGTCACGCACGGACGACTCCGGGTATCTCGACGTCGTCAAAGTTTCACACCTTTCACACCCATGTTTTGACTGCACGCTGCTTAATTAATTTTATAGACTGTGTTTGTAGGTGAAGCCCAAGCCCCTTCGGCGTCTTTGAGAAGTAAATTGAGCTTGGGTAATATCATTACTAAATCTACACGATTCTGCGTAAATGTACAGAATGTTATTTATATCTAAACGTAACATAACTTTTAAATTTGAAAAAGATAACTAAATTACAATGAATAAAAAACATACTGAAAAATTCAAACTAAGGAATTAAAATGTTTTAATGATATTTTGTAGTTAAAATGTATTCAACAGGAAACAATCCAATTAACGACATGATTGACCGAATCAGCCGTAATTCGTGCATCTGTAACATCACTACGTTAGTTTAGATACACAAATCTCTTTTAAAAAAATTAATTTTAATGTACATTCTTCCAGAATAAAATAAGAAAAAAATAATTCCGCATTTAATTTTTTTTTACCGTATATCGGATGTCGACTTTATACGGTTCGAAGTTTATAGAGCGCATTTTGTATCCTGTTCTGACGAAAAGGCAAGTTACACGCGAATGCAGCTCAATGCTGTAATTTGTGCTGAAACTTTTTGAATTTAGAAAGATTTCGATAAAGAACACGTTTTATAAACAAGATTTTTAAAATAACTTCTTAGATTTTTAATAAAAATAGAGGGAATTCTGAAATATGTTGAGCTACAGTCTATATTAAAGTCATGTACGTATAATAAGGTTGTCTGTTTTGCTATGCAATGAAATCTTGGACGTCAAGTCTCAACTCTGATATCTCGACACCTCGGATATCTCGACATTTTCCGATGGTCCCGCCGATGTCGAGATAACGAAGTTTACCTGTATGTCATACTGGCAATGATGTTTACTTATAAGGCTGATATTTGTTTAACAGTGGACATGCTGCATATGGCAGTGGAGTAAACCTTATTAAAAACAAAACTGATGTTGGAGGTAAGGTTTCATGTAGAGTGTAGTTATAACACTTCTGCAGCAAAGTAAGGGCGATTTTGTTACATAGTCATGAATTTTTTTGTTTAATCTTGCTTATTTTTAACATACTGCATTTATGTTCAGATTTAAAAAAAAAAAATATGTAATTTAATTTTAGCCACTTATTTCATGACCTATCACACAATAATGACGGAGAACGAGGATTACATTAATGGACTAAAGATGGCCAGGAAGATAGGGGACAACATCACCAGCACACTGAGGACCATGCTTCACAACGACAAAATCACTGTGTTCCCATACAGGTGAGCTCAGTGTTTAACATACAAGTCGGTATTTGTTTTAAAAAATAAGAAATAATGCACAGATTTCATAACTAACGTAATTCACATAAAAGGTAAATTTATGTACTAATGTAATACAGGATTGGGAGGGGTTTTAAGGTGAGCATTTTGGAATTCATGATGTTTTCCTTCTTTTTTTTAGTGTGTGGTACGTATTCTATGAGCAGTATCTCTCCATTGTGAAGGACACCATTGAGAACCTGTGTATCTGTATAGGTGCCATCTTCGTTGTCACTTTCCTCCTCCTGGGGTTTGACTTCTTCTCAGCCCTCATGATCCTCATCACCATAGGGATGATCGTTGTGGACATCCTGGGATTCATGTACCTATGGGACATCACACTTAATGCCGTGTCTCTAGTCAACTTAGTCATGGTAAATGTCTGAGAAAAGTAAAAGTATTCTGGAACTTCAGGGAGGCAAATATTGAAAAAACTTGGACAGATTTTTGTAAACCAACTTTAGTTCACTTATAAGGGAAATAACCAGGCTCCAGTGCCATAAAACTTAGATGAGCTCACATTTGATCTCAGTCTCACTTTTCTACTATTAATTCCTTTGGTAAAAGTGAGACTGAGACCAAAAATTAGGTTCGTCTAAGTTTTATGGCCTCGGAGCCAGGAGTTTACCTTTCATGAATATTTCTTGTCATGAACCTTACATATTTAATTGTATACTTCCTTCAAGATAAAAATTAATTGTCATGGATGGATTTCAAAAGGACAAATCTTGAATGAAACTTGTTGCAAATAATAATTGGTTTACAGTTTCTAATTCTGCAATAATTGTTTTCTTCAGGCTATTGGTATTTCTGTAGAATTCTGTGCCCACATAACCAGGGCATTTGCTGTCAGTTTACAGCCCACTAGAGTGGAGCGGGCTCACGATTCTCTTGCCCACATGGGCAGCTCTGTAAGTCATCAAAAGGAGCAGTTTTTACTTCTTTTTAATAAAAAAAATATTATTTCATATATTGTATTGGAGTATTGTACTATACAGCTGATTCGGATTATACTTTTTAGAGTTTTAGAATTTTTTTTTCTTCTAAGTTTATAATATTGTCTTTAGACTAATGACAAGAGCACAGCATTTCACTTGTTTTTTTTTTTACCATTTCAGGTTTTGAGTGGTATTACACTCACCAAGCTTGGTGGAATAATCGTGCTAGCCTTCTCCAAATCCCAACTCTTCCAAGTATTCTATTTCAGAATGTATCTAGCGATGGTGGTATATGGTGCAACTCATGGATTAATCTTCTTGCCAGTTATGTTAAGTTATATAGGTGTGTAGAGATTTTGTTTACCTTTTTTCCTTAAAATAAGGATTGTTTTGATTTTTGAATTTGAGAACGAGGAAAGTACATGTAAGGGTGCCATAGAAACAGAAATATTCTTTGGTTATAAAATATGGTTTATTCTGTGGATATTATCTTAGAAATTGAGGAATTATCAACAAATTTTTTTCCAAGGAACTGTACACATTTAATGTAAATTATTGATTAACCATATCAAATCCACAAAACTATATTGGGATGCAATTTTAATATTATGAAACCCAACAAACATTTCTGTTATATCTTGAACAAATTTAATCCTAATAAGTGAGAATGCATGTGTGATTTGGAGAAAAAAATTCTTTAACTTTATTTGGATTATGTAATAAAATGCCATTGTGAACATCATAGAGAAAAAAAAAATCATAATTTTATTCCTATGTTGATCTTTATATTTTCTTTTCCAGGTCCCCCTTTGAATAAGGCCAAATTATACAAGCACCAAAACAAAATAGAGCACGAGACAAATAGTATAACAGTTCAGCATCATAACCAATCAAATTATGAATCCATTACTAGCTGAGTTGATGACAGTGATATTAATTAAACATTTACTTGTTTTTCATACTGAGATTAACTAGAGTCCAAATTACATACTGTGGTTGCTGAACAAACACCGAGTTCATGGATGGAAACCTTTTATATAACGGAATATTAATAATATTCTACATTCCATTTTCCACTGAGATTATTTATTTTTTCACCAAATGCGTATGAGATAATCATGTGGTATATACATGAGTATAATGTGAAAATGGTTGATTTTCATTGTACTGAAAATGCAGGTTGTCATACTTAAAATTTTCATGGTATTAAGGTATTCAATGTATAACGACCATATTTTGTATCTAATAAGTGAATGGTCTGAAACGATTAATCATGGTAACATTTTGAAGGTGTTACGCAATAAACATACCCCACCAAATGAATTTACATTGAATACTTTAAAATGCATGTAGATGCAAATTTTTTACACATTGCTAAATTTTGAATTTGGAATATTTTCTTTAACGGTATTAATTTTGATGTAAAATTCTGAGAGGCAGTGCTTTTTATTAAACAATGCTTGAATGATTTGAGAAAGGGTAGAGGATCTGGACATTTTTTGTTACATTCTGATGGAAGTTTTTTTGCCAATATTTATTCTTATTCTAGATAATGATGATATCAATATTATTGTGCAATTGTTTATTTATGAGTGTATGTCAGAATATTCATTGTTATCTATACATGTATGTCATATTGGAATAGTGCTCCTCACAAAGTGCTCAAATGAATAAAATCACATGTAAAAAAAAAAAAAAATTGTTTTTCTTCATGTCACACTGATTATGATACATGTAATAGATTTTAAACAAAGAAAAGGCAATGTTTTCAAAACCAAAGTAAAAGTGTATTGAAGTGGTGCAAAGCTATGCCTAATCATTTTTAAATGAACTCTGTAAATAATTTGCTTTCATTATATCATCTGACTATCTTGTTACACTTTATTTAATCAAAGTGATGTGTTTCATAATTCATAATGCAGTGCGAGTCATAGTTCAGGTTTATTATATTTAAAAATATGTAATACCTAAATGTTACTCTGTTCTGCAGGAGACACAAAAATCACTGAGACAATTACCACTTTTAAGTAATTAAGGTTCTCCATCCCCCAGGATCTAAAAATCAGCAATTACTTAATATGCTCACTGAATTCACGAGGTAATGTGTAGCCAAGCACAATTGGCAGTTTTCTTCGAATTCATCAATGCTGTTGTTTGCATATACTGAATAGGAAAAATTACAAAATCTCAAATATATTTTAAGGAGATAGGATACTCAAAAATTCATTATGTTATAGATATTTGTAAAACAGTTGGCAAAGCCTTTATTATATTGCTAAAACACATACATATTTATCACACAAATTTTCATATCAAACCAGCCTTATCTTTTTCATTCTCCCCAAATCTACAAATATACTTGCGTATATAAATTCCTCAAATATTTTTGTGGATAACTCGAATTATACCATGTAACTAATTATTTTGAATCTTAATATAATGAAATACAAGAAGCTCTGTTAAAACCCTCACTTTCTTCCGATTTTGTGCAGGCACAGATCGGGGGAGGGTGTGTGTGTTGGGGGGGGGGGGGGGGTCCGGTCCCCGTTGGAATTTTCAGATTTATTAGATTTTTATGTAAAGTAACCAAAAATGAACTCCCCCGGGAAACACGGACCCTTCGTCAAATGGTAAGGAGAAATCAAAGAAAATTGACTTAAGAAAGTAACTTGCGGGAATCCAGAGTTAGACTGAGTAGTAGTCTTTTCTCTTCACTGTACATGTCTATAGTGTACTGTGGAATCATTAAAATTCGTAGGGGGCAATTTTCGTGGATTGCTCAAAATCTACAGGTTCATGGGGACATAATTTCATGTATTCACTCACGTCTACAAAAGGAAAGATGACTCTGAAACCCTTGACTATTTATTCGTGGAGGATGTTAATTCGTGGATGAGAAGTACCCACGAATTCCAAGAATATTGATCCACCACAAAATCTAATGATTCCCTGGTATGATGAATTATATTTCAAAATTTTTCAAAATACATGTAATTCTTAGGAGACATGTAATTAACCTAAATTACTATTAAAAACCAACGATCAAAAACTCTGGCATATGGGAATAGGAGAAATAGATTTTTTTTAAAGTGGGAATAAGTGAAGACACCGTTACATATGATCCTAGAGAGGCCTCAACTCCCCACACATTAGTTAATTAATGACTCCTTTTCCTGCCAACATTGAGTTCTGAAGCTATGCGTGAAAATCTGTTTATTTGTCGTAAAATAACAATTACTTTAATATGATGATATCTACTTTTATCGAACTTGTATACAGCTTTATACCAAGTCTTAATATAAAGTCATGGCATCTCTTACAAATGTTTCAACTGCCATCAGAAGGAGTGCTTGTTATTAAGTACATGTATCTCCGAAACAATTCAGTCCTTAGTTTTATGTGTTTTCATGACAAAGGTTAGAGACAGATTGTGACAGTATGATTTGATAAAAACAAGTACATGTATGTAGAGTATTTTAAGTAGGAGAATGCCCCGTATGACCTGCCATGGGTCAATAGACTATCGAACACACCCTCAATAATGTCGCACGTCAGGCTGGGATTTGCACAGGCCTTGAAGCTGTTGCGGATCTGGTTACATAGTGAAAATAGGACAATTTTTCGTGAAATTTTGAGACATGTACCATGTAAATTGTTCATGTATTATTCCTAAATGCTTCAGAATCAAGTAACATGCCGGTGTAACGAAGAATTTTGACCCGGGTTGAAAACTTATGTCAACTTTGAATATTGAAAAAAAAAAATTGAGCCGCATTGTTGAATTATGATCATTAAACCTGGTCAGAATTTAACAGCATAAAAAATATATAACTGAATTGATGTTCACAATCATGATTTATTCATTAAAATTACACATGTACATTCATTTGGATTAATATTTCACCAGGTCCATAGGAACCAGGTGAGGGAAGGGAGGGAAGCACGGTGTGGCTGTTTTCCTTTATACACGCCATCATACATGTATACTTTAATACAATAAGAAACAAAGCTAATTTACGGTTGTGTTTCCTTATAAAGAACGTCTGATGATCTTTTTTTTTTTTATCCTGCTTGACTATGAATTTCTGTTCGGTTCTCCCCCTCTAAAAAAAAACGGAGTTTTCTACGAAGCTGTTCACATAATTTTTTAAAATCCTTATAAACCTTAACATGTACACTGAAATATTTTCAGTTCGAAATGGACAATATGTACCAAACATGCAGCCTGAAAGGTTTGGATTTTTTTCAAAGACCGATCGCAAAAATACACGTCGTTTTTTTTTATTTATTTACATGTATTTATTTATTTTTAGGCTGTGCAAAGAACCCTTTAATATGCAATCCCTTTTGTACTAGTTTCACTACATAGTGAACGTTTCGCATATTAGCATCACATACAATACAAGTATTTTCAAATACCGATGACGGGATAGTGGTAAAAACTAAACAAAACGGAAAATAATATCAGATTATCAGATTCATGCTCTGTTGGTACTCCCATGAGTACTAATTGTACCCTATTTTTCTCAGACCTGTTTTTTGTATCATTATACTAAATATATGAAGCAGAATTTATTCAAAAACTTTAACATGGAAGAAGTCTCTTGCTTTGGCCTTCAATTCAACATCTAGCTGTATCGATGATTTTTTATCAATTAACAAATGAACAGTGATTTTTATTCATAAATTGATTCGATATAAGTATTCAATTAACCTCGAAATAAAAGAGATACCACGGAGACTGTGTGGGTCTTTTTTTCTGAGTTCACCGAGATATGTCTCGTCGACGAATGAAAGTAACTTCATATATTGTTAATTGATAAAACTTTGTCGATATATCCAAATGTGGAATTGAAGGCCACAGATTTTTCTTGTTTGCATGAAGAAAAAATATTCGAATAAATTTTACTTCATAGGAATAAAACAGGTTTGCTAAAAGGAGCACAATTCATGCCCATCGAAATTCCAACTGATAGCTGGAAGATTCCAAAGACTATATAGATGTTGTCAAAGAGGAACTCCACATCTTTTCAATATCAACCTCAGAGTACTCGTTTGTAGAGTAGAATGATGTTTAAAAAAGTAGTTTTGTAATGACCAATTACAATGTATCTTTATTTGAAGGGACTTCAGAGGTGTGCAATTAGCATCGCCCGACGCCCGGGGCTACCATTGTTTGGGGTCGGGCTAGTAGTTTTGTGCACGGAGGTAGCCCCTTGGGCTAGTAAAAATTAAAACTACCAATGTAATACATGAAAATCACTATTGGTATTTTCACTCATTTTTTGCTATTAAATTCTCAAGCAATGAAAAATTTTCGGCAGCATGCTCCAATTGTTCGTAAATCTCCATAATCTTACCCATTTTGCAGTACTACCTGAATTATGTACTTCCAAAAACGATCGATTTTATCTAATCCGAATTTCCTCTATTCCTCTGTTTATGGTAAATACACCTGCAGATATCTCATTAAATTATTTACAATCACTCAATCAACTAAAAATAAATGTTATGTGGTTTACATAAAAATATATTTCCAGCGTATTTAATGATTTAAGATGAAAAAATGATTGTCATTTCATTTTAGATAAGATAATTTATTTGAATTTATTTTTACTTTCTATCATAATTATCAATTTATATATGATTTAATTTTACTACTGAAAATTAAGAAGAATCAAATTTATTTTAAACCCTGACTATTTCAACAATAAACTATTTCCTTGTAATATAAGTTCCCCCCCCCCCCCCCCACATTTGGGCTAGTAACTTTTTACTTGGGGCTAGTAACTTTATTGCTTCCACTAGCCCGTGGGCTAGTACTTAATTTTTTTAATTGCACACCCCTGGACTTCATGAAGTTTAAGAATCCAGTATAGGTAGGGTAAATCGAATTCACTTTCCTGACTGGAATGTTAAGAGCATTAAAAAAACTTAAAATACAATTTTGAAGAAACTCTCTTATTTCATAGTCAAGGTTTGAAGACTTTTCTGCCTGGTTTTAGTATGAAAACTGTCCAGTGAGGTTGCTACTGAATGACTTTTTGATTATCAAAAATCACAGGTTTTAAATTTTTTTTGCAGTCTATTTTAGAAATAGAAACATACAGGGTCCGAAAAAGAATTGTTCAAATTATCTCAAGGCAATGACAAAATGTTAGTGATTGCTGAATATTCACAGAAAAAAGATGGAAGTTGAAATTTCTAACGAAAAGCAAAATATTTAAGCTTGATTCACTTTTCCTTTTTGAAGTGTGTTTATATTTTACTTTAAATTATGACATCAGTGTGAACATTTTATTATGTTTTTCCGAGGATCGTTTTTCTGGTTATCAGCATTTCTAACATCGACTTTACACACTTTAAGTCTGTTTGGTGTTTTTCTTCTGCTACACAGTTAACGAATTTGCAATACTGATTTTTTAATATCTGTTGTTACAAATACACGTTTAATATGCATATCTACCAAATTCTTCAGACAGAAGGCGTATTAACTGAGACTGTCATGTTAGGACTACGGAAGTTTTGGACGAATCTTCTCAACTCCCCTTCCCAAGCACGTGCAACATCATTCATGCGATCATCCTGATAATTCTGTACTAAATATGTGATGACGAAAGCAGTAGAGCTGTTGAAATGTTGTACCTGATTTTCTCCTGTAACAAAAGCGTTATAAAAATAATGTTACTTATATCACTTATATATCAGATTTCAAAGTAAGACTGATTCTTATTTTCATTTTCAGGGTTACTTTTTGATAAATAAATTAAAAAAAATACCTCCATAGCCGGCTAGAACCATATTTGGATAAATGGCTTGATTTGCAGAGGAAGAACAAGACATGTTAAGTCCCACCGTATCTATTTCTGAAGATTCACTATGTGAAAAAAAGTTAAAAAAAAAAAACAGTAAAACCAATTTTACCGAAGGCGTGCAAACATTGCAAAATGTTTTCTGTAATTTTTTCTTTGTTGTGTAAAAAGTTTATAAACCATCTATGCCCGCTAGTGAATCTTGAGAAATTTTATATATGTATTCTCCATTTTCAACTGTTTCCCCACGCAAAAACCTAATCTGTTTGCAATGGAGCCGTTTATATGTGATTACATTCTTTTTAATGGTGTTTCACTCTTCAAAAATAAAGCTTTAAATCATTAACGGTTTTCAGTGAAATTTTTTTTAAGACGATTGCAAACTTACACCGCGCAAGATGAGAAATGATCCAAATAATCTGCAAGGATGAAAAATCCAAATGTATCCATCTTGATTTTATCGATGGCTGTGCGATTACTTTGCCAGTATTCAAGGATGCTGAATACAGCACAAGAGTCACTACCATAATGTGGCCTGTAGCAAATGTCCTCCAATCCAATTTCTTGGTTTTCAAACTTAACAGAAATATTTCCTATGCTTTCTTGAAAATCTAAAAGCTGAAAAATACTGTATTGATTTACTAATATCCTTAGACGCCAAAGAATACAATCGGTAAACATTCGTTTTTTCGGTAATCATTCTAAACGTCTCATTCTCGTAATTAAAAATGATTAGAGCGCTGTATCGAACATACTCCGATAGTTTTGATATAGGATCAATTGTTATTGTTTTTAAATGAACCAGAAGAGCATGAATACATTAACTTACTAAATGCAGAAAACTCTTGTCAAATAACGACGTGTAATTCATACACTCATCTGATGGCGGGGGTAATCTATGGGTGACAACAGTATGGTTATTTGGTCTAGTTACCACTACTTGCTCTTGTCGGTAAATTGGCCTGAAATAGAATCAAAATGTAAACATTATATTTCAGACAGAAAATCAAATACTCCATTTTGCGATGAATTTGCAGAAATCAGATCATAAAAAAGATTATTCTAATTCCTTTTTCATGAAATTCATTCATAATCAAGTAAAAAAAAAAACTCTATAGACTTTGTAATTGTTACACAAAGCATTGTCACAGAAAACAACTTATTTAAATAAATACCTTATGCGTCCATCAAAACATGATCCATCGGGACATGGGCGAGGTTTAGGTAGCTTAGGAATCCCACAATCATGCTTTGAACAAGATTCTGAACAGGGGATTGTAGATTGGTTCATTGGGTGATAATCAATTCCTCCTATTGTTACAATCTTGTTCGTTTTAATAAAGGAAATTTCAAACGGGGTACGACCATTTGACGTAGAACCAAGGTAGTCTAAAAGGTTTTCCGGTGTACACTCATTGGCTGATCTACCGCAGATGATGGATAAGGCTTTGTCATTTGAACTTGGGAGTTCAACATTCTTACAGGAATTAAACATTCTGTAGAGAAAGTCACGTGATATGATGTAATCCAATGAACGTACTGTCTTGCCATGACTAGTGACTTTGAGAAAGGTTTTCTGATTTGGACTGCAGGTCATTTGGCAAAATATACCCATAAAATTATGTAGACAAGATGGGCACCTCGAAAATATTTGTTTTATGAGCACCATCTCCTTTTCCATGACAGACAGTTGTCTTTCATCACAACATGTTTTCGTATTACTACCTGAAATATTATAAAGAAAAAAATGCCATATCAATATATAATTTCCGGAAACTCAGAGAGAAAAATTTTGTTGTGGTTCATTTACATGCTTCTTTCTTAAACAGGAGTATCTTTTACATGGCTATATGTACAATTAAGATGTAACTTTGGACCCTCATTATTATCTCCTCGCAAAGAAGTTGGGGGTATATAGTGACGCGCTTGTGAGTGTGTGGGTGAGAGGGTTAATGCGTGCATAACGGAAGTGATAATATACATCGGGTTCGATGTCACTATAAGCCTTGCTGAATTAAATATCTGTACTTATTCTAACTTGTTTTTCGTAATTTTTGTATCGCTATCACAGAAATATAAATAGAATAAATTAAAATATTTTTTCTTCGACTCGAAGTTATCCGCTCCTTAGCCAGGAACAATAGCTCTTAAAGTTTTAAGTCTCAAAATTAAGCTTGAAATTGAAATTTCTTCATGCAACAATTTTCATTTTATGCACCTAAATATGGTTCAAGGTTCTCTGAAGTCTAAGAAACGGACTTTTTAAAAGTAGACATGCGTTAATAGGCCTCTTAGAAATGTGCTCTTTTTCGAGGGGATGTTCCGCTTTGCGGTGCCCTTGTTGAATCTGCATCATATGAATTTACGCCTTCCTTGTTATTAAGGGGTTTAAAAAAGGCTTTTTAAAAATTTATATTTGACCACCCATGTCATTTCCTGTTTGAGCCTTTAGTCATGATGCGAGGAATTTCATTATATATAACACTAAAAATTAAGATAGTTTCATTTTATAATTTGACAATTTATATAGTAATTGATCCGAAGAATATATGCGTGCTTGATTTTCTAATACCATTATAACTTTAGACAGGCCAGTAGGAAACAATTTCAGTTGAGGGGGGGGGGGGCACAAATCAATATTTTCATTTGAGGGGGGGGGGCACTTCCAAGCAAAAATTCCTTGACAAGGAAAAAAAGAAGAAAAGGTTATCATTATTGAGTATTATTGAGGGGACACAAGCATAAAGTAAATATGTTTTCTATCAATTTTATACTATATATCGACAAAATTATTTGGATTGCACGACCCTCCCCCTCCTTGGCCCCGGCTCCTACGGCCATATTATAAGCCAGTGGTTGTCCTTGGAGTCATTTATATAATATTCTAATTTACACTTCATACGAATGTTTTAGGACTATTATTTCTTGCCAATTGTCAGATAGACCAAAATCTCTGTATCTATTACATGACAATATTCTTTTCTTTTTAATCTACTGTGAAAAAGCTGCAGACGTTTCTTACAAAAGATTTTTTTTTCTAAAATTTCATTTCATTTTAAAAATACTGAAAAAAAAATTCTTGAAAAGAAGTGAACTAGAATAACCTTAACAGAAAAGTATCAGCAGATAAATCATTTTATATGTAATTTGAATAAAATATATAATTTACCCTTGAATTAACAGACATTAAATCATTCTTACATCAGAAGGATGCAATTTAACATTGTTCACAGTTCAACGACACGGACTGGACGGGGATCAGAGTAGAATTTGATGCAATGTGCCTATAACTTGCAATCATCGACAAATTATTTGCTATAATTGTTCGAAACGCTGTAAGATCTATATCAAAAATTATTTGAATCTAAGTATTTATACCTTCAAATAAATCAGGACAGTAGTTTTTCAAAATTTGAAGAGATTTTGGGTCCTTCAGAGTGACCGGTTGACCACTGTAGGTACATGGTAGTGGACCTGATGAGGTTTGTTCACATTCTGAGTACATGACACACTGTCCATTAATGCCGGTCTGAAAATAAATGAAAAATTGGTCATGTAACCTTTATAGTTGTATTATTAAGAATTAGAAAAGGGAAGGAGTGTTTTGTGTAATTTAACTTTAGAAACTATGGCGGAATTAATATCACCTTGTCAAGTTACGTATAGATAAAAAATTTAGACGTAATTTGATATGGATTTTTACTAACTAATGATATTATTGTCTTTTAACAAATCAATTAAGGATAAAAAGTTGTCATTGTGAATGGATGCATTAAGTTATAGCCTTATCTTTAATTTGTTGTCCCTTCCTTTTCTGTAGATACATTCTAGTACAAAAGAGTCATCAGATTAGATCTTAAGCCTATTTTTATGTTGCAGAAAACCTGCTTGACATTGTTTATGTGGGAAGTTTTTATCTAGAAAATACAGAATACTCACCAGTGTTTGCACTGCTACTAACAGTAAACTCGTCGCAATGATAGACTTCTGCATAGCCATTTTGTTTTCTAAAGTTTAGAATATGATAGCAGGTGAATTTATGTATCGTATGTTTGAAATTCCAATTTCAGAGGGGAATCCCTCGACGTAACATAGAGATAAATGAATGTTTCGCCATCCATGTTATACTGATAATTGGTTATTTGCTTTGAAAGTAGTAAAACCTACTGGTTTGATAAAAAGGTTATAGTAAACTCTCGCTTTAAAGAAATGATAAAAAATGATTTCGAGCAAAAGAAAAAAAATCCCTGGAGGAAAAAAAAGAATATTATATATAAAGGTATTATGAAAAACATCTATCCTTCTGTTTTCAGTCATTCAGAATTGACCAAAGAAGTAGAATACTTGATCATTATGTATTGGTCCCAGCTGACAAAGCAGGTAGCAACATAGTCTTTGTTTGTAAGGCTTATTATTACAATTATATTAGAGGTTCTTGGATTTAATTCTACGAGTGGTATTGCAACTTCTACTCATAGTTCCCTTTCAAAGATGGGATTCTTCAAAACCATATGTCAGTTTTTAAATATTTTTAATATTCCCAACAAGCAAATTGATTTCGAATTACCATACCTATACTGGATTCCAAAGCTTCATAAAAATCCTTAAATCAAAGATATACATAGCGTGTTCTGGAAAATGTTCTACCAAGTCTCCTTCTTTACTCCTCACCAAAATATTAATAGCAGTGAAGGAGAAACTTCAGGAGTACTGTACAACAATTTATTCTAGAAGTGGTGTTAATCAAAAGGATACTTAAGAGTTCCAAGAAATTTTCGAAAAAATTGAAATCACGAAATTTTATCAAAATCACTAGAAACAAACCGTACGAGTTTTCAGCTCTTTATACAACCATTCCCAACGATAAATAAAGTACAAGTTCTCTGACATCATTGACAGGTGCTTCTTCAATAAAAATGGAACAAGTAAATTTGCATACCTCGTCATTGGTCATCTGTAAACTTATATTGTTAATCATTAATCTGATTCTACAAACAAGGACTTCAGGGTTGATATTATACGATATTTGTTATTTACAGTATCTATGTAGTTTTTGGAGACCAAGTTTTCGAACAATCTGCTGGATCTGCTGGAATTCCTATGGCTACTTATTGTGTCCCGTTATTAGCAGATCTATTTTGTATTCTAATGAAGCAAAATTTATTCAAAAGCTTCGACATGAAAAAAAGAAATTTCTTAATGTGGCATCAATTCATCAAACGTTGATGACAAACTAACAAACAAGTTTTATGATGAACGAGAAGACTTACACTTTTCTATCATCAACTTCCCTATACTTGTGTAGCAATAAACCATTATCACCTGCATTTGGAGATTATGTTTCCAAGTGATTCGATAGGCGAGAGCATGATCTATGTTCGAACAATTTCTAAAAGAAGACAGACTTCTAAGTTGATGATACAATGATATTAACAATCTGGTTTAAAGTCAACATTTCCCAAAGTCTATGGTCGATACAATGATCTTCACAATCTATCGTTAGGTCGAATGTTGACTGACATCTGTCATTCATATTGTTAGGACAGATTTTTCCGTTTACCTTATCATTACACTGGGCACAAGGCGAATGTGACATGTCTACATGGAATGCTCACTCCTCCACGGCACCTGATCTCGCCTCTGTTTTCAGAGGTCCATGGCGGCTTTGCTCACAATTTGTATTATTTAATTGGACCTTTGAACTTGATTATTTGTGAGCATTTTCTTTCCATTATAATTTTATTGCCTAGGTCATAGCGACTGTGTTTCCTCATTTGTTAGTTTTATCAATAACATAACGAATCTTTTCTGACTTTAACTGAAAGAAAATCCATTCTCTGATTACTCAGACAATAAAATGCTGTGCAAAGCTATCAAATTTTGTATGCAGAATTTTTTTTCGATTTTTGATTCAAAATACCTTAAAAATGGGACAGAAATTATCAGTTTCAAAGATGCAAGTTTTGAAATAAGAATACTGAGAGTATCAACAAGAAAAGACCAACATATTTTTAGATTCAGGTACCATTTTATTCTAAAAACCTTTATTTATCGACAAATATGATCCCAGGAGAACGTAGGACAATTACATTTATTATATAGCTAATATAGTCTATAGTTAAAAACTACTAAAGGTCAAGACAATTTTAGCGTTAAAATACTGAGTTTGCATTACGTATACGAGTATGTCCCAAAATATCGAACACTCCTTTGTAAGCCAAAGAAAATATCGCCTGGTCGAAGTTAACGGCAGTATTTATGATGGGTAGTACGTCGCAGCTTACGGCTAGATAAGATGTGTCTATTTTCACACGAAATTGAAATTATTGATTGATAATTTAGTACCTATACGCCTCGATAAAAACCCCAATAACTAAATCATAACGCTTGGTAGTATCACTGGAAATGATGTAATATTGAAAATTTCACGAACAGACGATGATCATGCTGATATTGCACAGTTTTCATTTAAAAACCGGTACTGAATAATTCTCAATTTTTCTTAATTCTTAATTTTTTAAAAGTTATTTCATTTAATAAATTTATGTATAATAATGGGAAAATGTTTTAGCTATATAATAAAGGAGTTATTGAACTTATATTACAAGCTCGTACATTTGAACAGCCAACTCGACCAATATTCACCAATATAAATTTAAAAAAAACCCTATGTTACTGCATGTTTTAAACCTCTAACAAAAATCCATTTTTCACTGATATGTTTCACACCAATTGTTAGGCCATTATTTTCATACTAAATTTGACTAACGATTTTTCCGTCTTCCTCATCAATACATAGGGCTCAAGGCGAATGTGATCGATCGACAGAGGATGCTTTTCTCCTCCTTATTACCTGATCCTACTTTTAAAATTTCCAGGGGTCCGTTTCGTATGCCCTGTTCAGAAAGAAACTGGGGGGATAAGCCGAGCCATATGCCTACATAACGATCGATAAAAAATCAATAAATGCATTTTACAAAAATTTCACTTTTTGTTGAATTAATGTAATGCTTATTACCATTTGCATACAAATTTGACAAAACCTGAATACTGTAACAGCGAAAATGATTCTGATTAACACAACAAAATGGCATCAAGCTCAATTTTCACAGAAACTGACATAAATTGGATGATATAACTACATTTTTTAAATAGAGTGGGTCATCATACCATTTTTTTGAGAACGATTACTGAAAGGCAATGGAAAGATGTTGCTTTTTACACTTGCAAAAATTTGGTATGAAGACCCACTCTACATAAAAAATTAAGTTAACTTACTTAAATTTTTACCGTGGTCTTCAAAAAAATTCTAAGTCCAAAAAACGCTTGCTAAATATAGAGAACTGTGTGCTATTTAAATAGACATGTAAGTGTGACTCCGTGGTCTAGTGGTTAGCGAGGAGCTCTTTAAAGGGACTTTTATTGAGGAAAGTGTTCGAGTCATTCTCTGATTTTTTTTGTTGTTGTTTTGTTTTGTTTTAATTTTGTTTTACTTTATAAAAAAATGTCTATAGGAATAACATATTTTTCACTGGAAATAAAATATATACATGTAGTAATGAACTTATTTACAGTAAATTATTTAAAATGCCGGATAAAAATTATAATAGATATTTGAATACTTTTATTCCCGTTTTTATTTATTTTAAATAAAAGCGCTTCTAGATCACCATTATCATTATATACGATGTTAACATTTTTTATATTTGATATTTTTATAATATCTCCACAATAAGTGTAAATACTCAATATGCAGATTAATTAATAGAATTAATAGAAGTCCTTACCCATGTTAGACATTTGTGACAGTAAATGAAAATCAACTGTTTAGCTCGTTTAGAATATAAATATCATTTTGAAAACTACGGTAAACATTAAATGCTTAAGTAAATTCGAACAATTGAGAGATTTTTTCCAATAAATGTTCTTGCATAGCCGAAAAATGGGCATGGGCACATGGCTCGTCTTATCCCCCCTTATTCTTTGTGTCTTTTAAAAAATACTGTGCTACAGCTTATTCTAGAAGTGGTGTAAATGAGATGTGGAACATTAAAATCAACAAATTTTTCAAAAGTCTATAACATCAAAAATTACGACTTTTCTACACTTTATACAACAATTCCTCACGTTAAATTAAAATCTAGACATTTTTGATATCATAGACAATTGCTTTTTAAATAAAAACGGAACTCAGAAATTTTCACATCTTGTGATTGGTCATCAGCAAAATTACTTCGATCGTTAAAAACCACTTTGACTGTACACACAAGTACTCTAAAGTTGATATCAAAGGATGTTGGAGTTCTGCATTGACATCATTTATGTAGTCTTCGGAGACCAAGTTCCAACAAACTGTTGGAAATCCAATGGGCACTTTATTGTGCTCCTTTATTAGCTGACCTGTTTTTATATTCCTATGAAACAGAATTTATTAAAAAACTTTCTACACGAGAAGAGGGAAAACACTAGCTGTGGCCTTCAATACGACATTCAGATATATCGACGATGTTTTATCATTATTAGTTATTTTCATTCGTAATGTCGACTCGATATATCCCAGTGAACTGAAATAAAAGACATCACAGTCTGCCACTTCTGTTTCATATTTAGATATTGTACCGAATATAGACGATAAAGACCAATCAATGACTAAATTGTATGACAAACGAGATGACTTCAGCTTTTCTATCGTCTACTTTCCTTATTTATGTAGTAATATTCCACTATCACTTGCTTATGGTGTTTATGTTTCCCAACTTATTCGCTACTCGAGAGCTTCTCTGAGTACGATCAATTTTTAGAGCGAGGCAGGCTAACCACTGATAAGTTGATGTTACAGGGATTTCAACAGCCTCGTTTAAAGTCAGCATTTCGTAAATTTTATGATCGTTATTATGTCCTTGTTAGCAAATATAACCTATCACTGGGTCGTATTTTGGCTGACTTGTTTTTTTAACAGTTCTTAGGTTTTTGTTTTTGTACTGAATTGACTACGGATAGTTCTGTCTATCTGATCAATACATAGGGCTCATGGCGGGTCTGACTGATCAACAGGGGATGCTAGGTACCTGATCCCACCTCTGGGATTTCAAGGGGTCCGTGTTTTATACCCTCTTCAAATATTTGTATTGTTTGTGGATTTTTTGAGATATATCTTTACCTTTTACATTTGAGATCGATCAGTATTCGTTATCTTCACCATTTTCATGCCTACTCCAAAGATGACATCAAAACAAATTTACATATCTGAAAAGCAATGTTGCTAACATTCCCTTATCGCTTCCATTGAAACTGCAATCCTTTCGCAGTATCATGTCACATCGTTCATTATACCACCGTCTTTGATTTTCCTCAATATAATTTACTATCTCCATCCATGATTCTACTCTGCTCTGTTTTTGCAAAATATAAAATAAAACTAATTGTCGTAAATGGGCATTTATTACAATACCGAACAAATTAACCAAGTTACACATGACCGTTTTTAATATATCCCTTATAGGATATAAAAACACGTCATAAACCTGTAAGTTACTCGTTCAAATTTGGTCTCAAGGGAAATTATAAAGAAGCACGGTTCTTGGATGATCTTTATTAAATAATGAAACGTTAACAATGACAGCTTTTTGAAGAGTACTTACCATATTTAATTGTATTGGTTGTATTTCATAGGTATAGGACTGATACAACGGTCAATACCACAGGTGCTTGTAGACAGGACCCTGTTTCTACGATGCACCCCACTTTTAATGGGTTTATTTATCATCATTTATTAATGTAATTTTCTTTATTCTTTTTTAATCTCTTACTACTTCATCTACATGTTCCTGATAAAAAACCACATTAAACTACGACGCAGATGCAATTTCTAATAAAATTCGTTACCCCTATATATATATATATATATATATATATATATATATATATATATATATATATATATATATATATATATATATGTAGGACTCCAAAGTGCGATGGGACTTCAAAGTCCGATGGTCACGCCAAAGTCCGATGGTCAGCGCCAAACCCCGATGGTTTGACACGCCAAAGTCCGATGGTGCGGAAAAAACGATTGACGTTTGTGACGTCATAGTACTACTGCGCCAAACTGCAATGCCGCGCCATGCCAAGGTCTTAAATAAGTATAAATAAATATCATTATGCGAAACTAACCCTAATCGCTCGAAAAGTGTGTAACAACTACCTAGATATCTTGGGTGGGTGCGAGACTAACCCTAATCACTCGACTAGTGTGCGAGGACAAACCCTAAATCTCTCGGGTTGGTGCGAAGCAAGGACTAACCCTAATCAGTCGAGTGGTGTGCGAGGACTAACCGTAATATTTCTGGTGGGTGCAAGCAATAAGCAAAATCAGTAAAATTGTATGCGAGGACGAATACTGAACTGATGGCTTTTGAATGCAGGACAACGGCGTCAAGGATTGACGTCGGAATATTGTGACGTCATAAACGTTGATTGTTTCTTGGCACCATCTGACTTTGGCGTGTCAGACCATCGCACTTTAGCGCAGAGCGTCTCATAGGAAACGAGCCATCGGGCTTTGGCGTGACCATCGGACTTTGGCGTCCGTACCGACATCAAACCATCGGGGTTTGGCGAGACCATCGGACTTTGGCGTCACCATCGGACTTTGGAGTCTTACATATATATATATATATATATATATATATATATATATATATATATATATATATATATATATATATATATATATATATATAATTACGAATTGTAAGTCCTAGAAAATGTCGGATTACCAAACATACGCACTTTTGGGAGTATAACAAGTATATAGCAATAAATGTTAGTACGTCCTTGGATTTTTTTAGTCTTATAGTACAGCACTTAAAAATATTACAGAAAACATCGTCGATGCATAATAAAATGATGTAACGACGTTGCATGTGATTGGACATTTATAATTGCCGTTCTTCAACCTCCTGTAACGATAACTTTTAGGAGATACACGACCAAACTTGGAAAAAAATAATATTTTTTCAGACCAATGTCACAAATTTCCATTGATAACTCATTTTTCACGAGAGACCCCTTTATCTGTAGATCGGTCCATATAGTATAGAAAAGATGGTTGAAAAATCACAGGGAGAATTACTTTGAATCTTTTCCGGCAACAACAGAACTTAAAATGCTGTGAAAGGAAGAACAATTTATTAAACCTTGGCTACAAGGGTAAATTCTGGAAATCCACAAACCCAGCAATATCAAAGTACGTAACAGATAATTCAAATATAATGATGCTATATAGTTAGGATAATGAGGCATGAATGTCAACTGACTTACACAAACTATTTCGTGTTATCCCCATGCGGGCTAAACAAAACAAAAGTTCTTGAGCGATATTAGTAATCCGATCCAATTTCCTTTCACATTGGTCTCTCTTTGTCTTAAAGATAAGGCATTGTTTTTATCCCAATTTTATTTATCTATAATTTAAAAGTCTACCTGATCATTAAAAACTATGGAAATACTTTTTGTATTTAATATCATAAAAATTCTTGTATAATTCTGTTATTCATTTTACCTCTTACATGTTTTGATTATATCAGCAGTGATTAATCATCATAGGTGAATAGCAAAGGGGAGTAACTTTTCAGTAGAATACAAAGTAATAAATTGACCAAGTGACCAGACTTTCAAAAATCTGGTAAAAATATCCTTGCTTATTACAACTTTATATTCTCTGCTTGCCTCCTGGATGCAGGGAAGATTTTCAAAGAAATAATGTATTTTCACTATAAATTCGACATAGCACCAACCTAACACCAGAACCCCTCACACAGGGGCCAAGAAATTCACTATTTCGGAAGAGGCACCCTTGCTCATCATAACCATGCACTTAATATGTTAGCTAAAAACCCATGGGCAGAAAAGAAGATTTTCAAAGCAATAATTCATTTTTTACTATATATTCAAAAGAGCCCCACCCAGCACCAAAACCTTTGACTCAGGGGTTATGAATTTCAAAATTTCTCAAAAAGCATCAAATCAAAAAATTAATGCATTTTCAATATAGCCCCGCCCTAACACCAGAACCCGAACCCACTGACCCAGGGGTCATCATAACCATGCACTTAGTTTACCTGCTATATTTCCAGGTGCAGAGAGGAAGAATTTCAAAGAATTAATGCATTTCCATTATGTGCTAAATACTTAGGAGCAGAGAAAAAGATTTTCAAAAAATTAATGCATTTTTACTGTAGCGCCGCCCAATAAGGTAAATGTTCAATTAACAAGTGGTGCGTTAGCAATTTTTTCTAGTGCATATACATGTATGTATTAATTCATGCTGGCGTTTTCTAACCTGTATACATAACAAGTTTTACTACTTTGTGTTACAAATAAACATTGAAACGACTAAAGTCTTCAGAAGGAAGGCGTCTTTACAGACAAGGTCATGTTAGGACTGTGGAAGTTGTGCACAAATCTTCTTAACTCCCTTTCCCACGCACGTGAAACATCATTTATGCGATTATCCTGATAATTCTGCACTAAAAATGTTATGATGAAAGCAGTAGAACTGTTGAAATGTTGCTCTTGATTTCCACCTGTAACAGAAACGGTGAAAATGAGTTAACTTCTTGCGGACTTTCAAAGTAGCATGGTCTTTGATTTAACATTTTTAGATCCTTAAATTAACTATATAGCATAGCTAATACCTCCATAGCCGGCCAGAACCATATTCGGATAAATTGCTTCATTTGCAGTTGACTTGCAAGACAAGTTTAGTCCTACAGTATCTTTTTCTTTGCTGTATCAAATAAATGAATTAAAAAAAAAAGAATAAATTAGGAAAAAACTTATCAACTACTCTGTGGCACACAAGTTTTGCAAAGTGATATTTGTGATTAATTTTCATGTTCAGTAAAATGTTTATGTACAATTCATGTAACCCAATGAATCTCCTCTTTTTTAACATTTTTTTGAAAATCTTTTCTTGCAATGGAGCCTTATAAAAGAATTTATGGGATTACGCCTTTATAATGGTATATCATCCATCTTCAACATACGTTATTTCACCCTGTAGCGTTCAGTGAAAATCTTGTGAAGACATTTGAAAACTTACACTGCACAAGAAAAAAA